>NC_079446.1:18531123-18901123 GCF_903798145.1 Danio aesculapii
TCTCAGCAAAAACATTATTTGAAATAAGTCCATTTAGATTTGTATGAAAAATAGAGTTCACTATTTGTAAAAGTTTTAATAAGAATTTTTTTTATTTTTAAATATAACACTGATAATGAACAGTTAAATTCTTTTGAACAATCACAGCTTGTGTACTACTTTTTTTAAAAACACATTTGTGAAAGTGACAACAATTATAGCACTATTGGAATTTATTGCTACCTAAATTACCTACAATTATACATGTAAACAAATATCAGTAAATTAACAGTCTGTGCTAACATCTGTGCTAGCAATTTACTCTACTGAGTGAAGCCCGCAGCCACTGCTCTTTTGAGTCACTTTTTAAAAATTGCTAAAAGTAGCCAAATGAATGTTAAAAGTTCCTAAATTTGTTGCTAGGTGCTTTTTGAAAACAAAATTGCTAGCGTAGTATGAAAAGTTGCTAAATTTAGCAACAAAATTGCTAAGTTGGCAACACTGATCAGTGATGAGCTTGCAAACTCGCGCGCACACACACACACACACACACATACACACATCTAGATTATTATAAATGAATCATTGTAAATATACTGATTATTATTGTTTTTGTTACTGTTTTATCCTAAAATGTTGATTGTTAAATGTACAGTTTATTCTGATCTATTTTTATTTTTGTATGAATAATATGATTCATTGAATAATAATATGATATATTGAATAGTAATATGATATATTGAATATTATTGTGATATATTGAAAAATATGATGTATTGTTTATATTTTATTTAATTATTATATAAAAATATTATTTTCTTACTACTATTTTTTACTATTACTCTTTTTTATTATATGTGTATACTTTTATTTTACTTTTTATGTAAACTTTAGAACTGCTTTGGCAATACATTTGTAACACGTGTCATGCCAATAAAGCAGGGAGAGAGAGAGAGAGAGAGAGAGAGAGAGAGAGTTTAAGGCTGTCTCAAATTATGATTAATATTTGTTATTAAAATTGATTGGTCTAAGCCATGTCAGTCTACACATTTATTTCTGTCTTTTTAGCCAAGAGACAAAAACAATATTAAACTGAATTTACAAATTTAAATATATATTTACACTGAATCACTGAATAATATACAACTAAACAATATACATATATATAACAGTTCAGTTAAAATATATATATATTTCAGTATTTATCATGACATAAATGTAAATATAGTACTGTATCTCAAAACCTTATTCTTTGTCATTATCATTACATTATCATTACATTCATTCATTCATTTTCTTTTCGGCTTTTTCCCTTTATTAATCAGGGGTCGCCACAGCAGAATGAATCGCCAACTTATCCAGCACATTTTTACGCAGCTGATGTGCTTCCAGCCGCAACCCATTACTGGGAAACATCCATTCACACACATACACTACAGACAAAAGCACACACACACACACACACACACACACACACACACACACACATACGTAAAACATATGCTGGAATGGTTGGTGGTTCATTCCGCTGTGGTGACCCCTAATAAATAAGTGACTAAGCCAAAGGAAAATGAATGAATGAATAATTGAATGAATGCAGTGTTATTTTAATATAATCAATCATGAACTATGTGCCGGTCTACAGACATGAAAATCCAGGGCTGAAAATGAGTGCCATGGCCCTGGAGAGGTGCAAGGACAGGAAAAAAGATTATAAGCAGAACTGTTTGTATAAAATCCTTCCCTGCAAGGCAAGATCATAAATGTATTGGTATAACTTGACACAATAAGACATTTATATGTATACAGTATACATATAAATATAACAATAAGTAATCTACTGAAGAGCAAACTGTTGACATTCTGATATGTGGTTTCGTAGGCGGGTTTTAAATAGATTCTCTAAAGATTAGTCAGCATATGAGTTTTGGAAAATTTAGATTATTTACAATGGGTTCTGTTCAGACTACTTCCTCATCCAGCGTTTCAGGAAGTGTTTTTCTGTTTAAAGTGTAAGATCTGGTTACACAAAAACGAAAGTAAAAGCAGTTTAAGTTTTGCTTTCCTGTGAAAAGAGAGGAGAACTGAAACACATTATGTATGATGGTATGCTGCATGCTGCATGCTGCTGACAGTTTATACTGACTGATGAATTTTATGTAGTCTTGTTCAGCAAATAAGGTCTGTATAAGGAAAAATATTCAAGAAAAAAGGGTTTTATTATAAAAACGTATAAGCCTAATAGATTAAAAACGTAAACATGTTAGATATGTACCTAGGTCTTTGTTTATCCAGATTTGTCTTGCAAACAATCACTCCTAGATGTATAACAGCTCTGAAACAACAATGCTAAAATGACCCATGTCGAATGAGCACTTGCCTAATTTAATCAGCAGGCGGCAGTGTTTACTTGTAAAACTGGAACATTATTCATTCTTTTTCCTTTAACTTAGTCCCTGTATCTGGATGCAGCCTGTATAATGCAAGCTGAGATTGCATCACTCAGCAATGCAATGTCAGACACAATGCACTCAAATAGAGCAAGTGACGTCACTGTGAGGGGTAGGGTTAGGTGAGCCCATTAAAAAGCATTGGATGCAGCCAGACCCCTCTCCAATTTCTGTTTAACAGAGAGATATAACACATTTCTAAACAAAATAGTTTTAATAACTCATTTCTATTACCTGATTTATTTTATCTTTGCCATGACTAGATATTTTTCAAGACACGTCTATACAGCTTAAAGTGACATTTAAAGGCTTAACTAGGTTAATACCGTTAACTAGGCAGGTTTGGGTAATTAGGAAAGTTATTGTTTAACGATGGTTTTTTTCTCTAGACTATTTATTTTTTTTATAATTCAACTTTTTTTATTGTTCAACAGCCAAGAACAAAGAACACACTTCACACTACACATACATATGATACATGTTACATATTCAGCCACCTGTCACACCAAGAAAATTCAATGTATAGCAAACATATATGGAAATTAAAGAGCCCATATTATACATGAAATAGGGTCATATGTAGATTGTAAGGGTCTCCAACAACAGTCTAATATGCATGCAAGGTCAAAAAACACTTTGATGGTCTTATAATCTGCATTTATTTTTACCTAATTATCCCAGCGACTCCCATATGAATCGTTCAGCGATTCATTTGTTCCCAACCCCCTCCTCAGCGCGAAGCTAATCTGCGCTGATTGGACCGATGACAGCCTGCTGCGATTGGTCGACAGTGACAGGCTTCAGCACAAGACAGAGTGAAATGCCCAGCTGCTAATCAACTATATAAAAGTAGTCACAGTGCACACACGCTTCATAGTGTAAGGCTTTTTTCACACACACACACACACACACACACACACACAAGCACGCACGCACGCACGCACGCACGCACACACGCACACACGCACGCACGCACACACGCACACACACACACACACACATTTAAACAGTGCTCATTCTCCAGTCATTGCAAAGTCTTGTTTTGCCCTGCTGACATTACTGAGCGTTTCTTCTTTTATCCTGACTGACTCCCTGTTGACAACCCGGACTGCTTATTTACTTCGTTTGCTTTGCTGCCTGCCCAAAACTTTGCCTGTTATTGACTTGTGCATGTTTGCTGCCTGCCTTCTGACCCATTCTGACTGGTTATGGTTTATGTGCGTTCTCTTGCTAGTATCCTGTGTCTGTACACTATTAAACTCTGTTTAATAAACATACTACAAATGGATCCTCCATTGTCAGACTCACTGTTGCCCATATTGTTTTTTAAATGTATTATTTATTTATTTAAGTTTGTTTCTATTTTCTTGTAATCTAGTGGTAGAACATTGAGACTACAAAAAAGATCACTGCGTGTTTCCTGGAAAGTCATTTGAAATTGAGATCTGGTAAACCATGGGTGGTGTGGTGCAGTGGGTTGTGCTGTCACCTCACAGCAAGAAGGTCGCTGGTTCGAGCCTCGGCTGGTCAGTTGGCATTTCTGTGTGGAGTCTGCATATTCTCTCTGTGTTCACGTGGTTTCCACTGGTTCTCGGGTTCCCCCACAGTCCAAAGACATGCACTATAGGTAAATTGAAAAAGCTAAATTGGCCGTGGTGTATGTGTGTTTAAGGATAAGGATACATGATATCAGTTTACAATATTAGGATTGTGTGTGCCCTGAAAAGTCCCACAATGCACTGTGATGTGCCCTTAACATAAGTTTGGAAGTGCGAAATATGAATGTCGAAAAACATCTTCATAAATGCTCACAATAAGTGTGAGTAAAAATTGTCCCAGTATGCGCAAATCTTAATGTCATTATTCCACTCCATTTCATATCCAGTGACACATTATTGATCAATTAAATAATGTATTTAACATACATGTATTGTAACAATTCTAATTAGTCCGTCAGTTTATAGATAAGTTCCTGTGCATTCATTCTATGTTTATGGGTTTGTGTCTGTGGAATGAAATTATGACACCACAAAGAGTAAATCACAAAAGCTCAATTCTTTCACTTAAAGATTAAAAGATGATATTAACAGATGACACAGCCCTCTGTTAAGAATATTTTGAGTGAGTCACTGGATAGAAAGCCTGGTCTGTCAAGTCCAGCAACCAAACACTGGGCTGTAATTGCACACAGCCACCAGTCTCAGTTGAATGTATTGGTCTTCCCCATGTTTTTTCTGTGCTCAGGTCCACTAATGTGTGAAACAGATGGGGTATTATCCAATGTTGACATTCTAAAATTGTGCCATGATTACTGAAGAAAATTTTGAATTCTGGCATTATAGGTCTTGCACTGACAGAACGTATTACTGCAAAAATGGGTTGCTGTCTGCTGAAGAATGTGATGATTAGAAAATTTCCAATCCTCTAGGAAAAATAAAAAATTAATTAGCAAAATTGATTGTGTGCAATCTATTGGACCCTAACCAATTAACACCCTGCATTTTTAAGTAACAGACATTCAGACATATGGATACTGTGCTGTAATGAGTAATGGAACCTTTATCCAGAGGACTAAAGTTAGACATTTAAGTTCTGGATGTAATGCAAAATTAATTATTGTTGTTGACAAGTCATATGAAGTGAAAGGATACTCTGCTCTGCATACATCACTAAGACATTTCCATGCCAAAATTTCCCACCAGACACACGTCATGGTGGGTATAGTGGTATAAATTGTGAATACATAAAATATAAGATTCAGATTAAACCATTAAAACGATCAAACAACAAATTACCTTTTTTTTGTAATGTTTTTTTTATGTGTGTCAGCCTTACCAGGCCTTGCCCAATTAAAAATAAATCAAAACAATGATTTTTGTTTCAGTTTTCAGTTGATGGTACAGATTAAATCATTGTTTGTGTCACTGGGGAAAAGGAGGGGTAAAAATTATATTTTTAAAATATCACAGATCTGCATAGTAATTATGAGGTTCTTAACTGGGTAACACTTTAGTTTAAGTAACAATTTACGGTATTAACAAACAGTTAACTAACACTACTAGCTCAACAGCTGTTTATTAATAGTTAGTAAGGTAGAAGTTGGGTTTAGGTTTTGGATAAGATTAGCGATGCAGAAAAAGATCATACTTTATTATGAACAGTTAATATCTTAAAAATAGGCAGGTAATAAGCTAGCTATTCATGAGTTATTAACCATACAAACAAAACCAAAATTTAGTAGACGTCCAAATATATAAACAAGAACAAAGCAGGAAATTTAAACTTGAGAACCAAATGAGGAGAGCTTGAGATGCAAAAACATAAGTTAACTTAACAACCACAATGAAATCTATAAATATAAATAGAGCACCCATAAACAACATCGGGATTGCATACACTGTTTAATTGTAAGTTGTTATTTTTAATGAGACGTGAAAACAGATCAATACATTAAAAAGTGTAAACGATAAAATACTAACCCAAAATCATTGTAATACATTCTAACTGCAATAAAGTACATTCAGTGTTATATATATATACATGAACTTTACAAAATTTGACTGTGTAGATCATAAAATAATATACTGTTATATATTATTCCGCTTACATGGAGCTGTCATATACAGTACTGACATTATATTGTTAGTTCTAATGGGGATTCCTTGCTCTATGAACACAAAGTCACAACACTATACTAAACATACATTAATACATAATGTAATAGTAAAAAAAAACATCCAACTACATATTGCAAAATTTACAACAGATTTTATATGTTAATCTGATATTAATGCAATAAATTGTGTAAGAATGTAATAAGAACAATCTTGTAATGGATGACCAAAAGTTTTTTGTCAAATCTGCAACTCATGAATTTACACCATTATTTAATATAATATGTTATTAGGGTAATGTGCATTTATTAGTACCATGTATTCAGCCTCTTGGAGCACTTGGAGCCAGACCTATGGCACATGATGTCAAACTTAACGAGTTGATATGAGTGCTGGAGTGATTTGTGATTAGCTGCAGATGTGAGGCATTAGTGTTCTGCTGACTAAAAGCTGCGGTCACACTGGGCTTTGTGTGTGCGAAATTCTGTCGTACGGCGCTGCGAAAAGGGGCGGGGTTAAACAAGATGATTAGACATTTTAAAAAGCCAGCAACTGCTCAATATTTAAAATTTCTGTCCACAGAGGTCCTGTTTTAATCCTCGATTGGTCTCACGCAGTCAAGTGATGCGATTTCGCAAGTCAGAGTTCACCAAGCTTGAACTTTGCACTACAGCAACATGCAAAACTTGACGCATGACCTTGCGTTTCCGGTCTGATGCATTCGCGTGCGTATGAATGGAAGTCTATGGGAAGAAAAGTCAAGTGTGACCACAGCTTTAAGCTGCGGTCACACTAGGCGCTGCAAAAAGAGGCGGGATTTAACAAGATGTTTAGACATTAAAAAAGTGAGTGATTTGCTCCATATTTTAAATTTCTGTCCAGAGAGGTCATGTTTTGATCCTCGATTGGTCTCACGCAGTCAAGTGATGAGATTTTGCAGGTCAGAGTTCACCAAGCTTGAACTTTGCACCACAGTGACCTGCGAAACATGACGCATAACATTGCTTTTCCGGTCTAACGCATTCGCGTGCATATGAAAGGAAGTCTATGGGAAGAAAAGTCCAGTGTGACCACAGCTTAAAGCTTGAATAATTATGTTACAAAATACATTATAAAATAATACAATTATGAATATATTTTGTTAGTGAAATACCTTTTTAAAAGTGACCATTGGTTTAAGTAACCACCCTTTGAGTTTTAAAGGGGTGGTCCAGAATGTAATTTTAAGGCTTGGTTGTGTTTATAAGATGCAAAGCAATGTGTGCTCATGTTTCGTTTGAAGGAAATCACTTTTTTTTTCATAAATCTTTGATTATATACAGCTACTCAGCTAACATGAAAATGACTGTCAAATTTCCTAATTCCTCTGAAAGGCCCACCCTTAAGTGACTGGGGATTTTAACTGAATCCAGCACTGAACTGGGAGAGATTCTGGAACCTGTGTTTTGTCAAATCATGCTTTCTATGTATTTTATAATTCTCTGGAACATAATTAATATTGAACTGTAAACACTTCTGTCTTTGTGTCGTGTCATTTGGAAGCCCAAATACAGAAACAGAAGAAGCTTTGTGGAAAATTGGGATTTTAGCTCTCTCTCTGCTGTAACATTACTGTGCCTCTGGCCACGCCCCTTAGCTGCGCAGTGTGTGTGTGTGCAATAAAAGTCCGTTTGTGATCTCACACGCCCTGAAGCATTTTTTTGTAGCCCCCAAAATTTGTTCATTGTAGGCTTTGCTAAGCTAACTCTGTAAAAACCAAGGTCTCCCTTTGCATTGAACTCTGAGGGTCTTACATTCAGAGATGCTGTTTATGTTCACACAGCTACATTACACATTAACTAAAGTTTAAAATATGATATCGTAGTGGACCACCCCTTTAAACTGCTTATATATAGTTTACTTGGTAAAATGTAATATGTTTTCATAGCATATAAGTTTGAAAGCCCACTGCACTAAAGCCCACTTTAATTGTAAGCATACACTTACCTTAATTTTGGTGTCTGTATGCAAAATTTTCTGTTTAATTTGGAAAATTAAGCAAGCTTTAATATCCTCTCAGATAGGAATGGGAGGAACAAACTCAGAATGGAAATAGAGAGAGAAAATTTTGCCTCAGTACTTGCTAGTAAAATAAAGGATGATTTTACTCTTAACCATTGTACGTAATTTTGTGTCTAGTGAAATATTTCTTCTTCATACTTATTTCAGTCAGTTTCTGTCATTTAGAACCAAGACAATGACAAAATGAAATGCACATGAAGACTATTTTATTTATTCTAGATAGATAGATTTTCACCATGTATAATCAGCAAGCTACAGGAGTAATCAGATAGATAGATAGATAGATAGATAGATAGATAGATAGATAGATAGATAGATAGATAGATAGATAGATAGATAGATAGATAGATAGATAGATAGATAGACAGACAGACAGACAGACATACTGTAACACTATGTACTTCATATACAGACAGCTTAACTCATTCATTCATTTTCTTTACAGCATAATCCCTTTATTAATCCGGGGTCGCCACAGCAGAATGAACTGCCAACTGATAAATCAGGGACTAAGCTGAAGGATAGTGAGTGAGGATAGGTAGATAACTAGACCTCACATTCTATTTTATGAAAGTAGCCAAGCAGCATCACACCCTGCAATATGGCACCAACATTGCTCAAAAAGTCTTACCTCCAAGACTCGTCATCCCTCCTTTTTGCTTCATACAAAAAAAAAATCTATCAGGCTTGCTTATAAGATCACCATTATATTGTTTGAACTTTAGTTTTGTCAACTTGCAAAACAAAAAATGGCTGTTACGTCGGTTTTACAACGCATGAGCGTCGTGTGAGCATTTTTTTTAGCCAGCATGTTAACTACTGGCATTCGCACCGGAAAAAGAGCAGCGTGTGCAAGAGGCACGCAGGTTCTCTGCGCACACGCGAAGATGCATCAGTTTGCTTTTTGATTAAACTACATTGCTTTCAACAGCGTTGGTTCAGTTGCACATAGAGAATATCATCTTTTTTTCGGAATTACCACTCTTAATGAATACACTTGCATATGAAGTAAATCATATCTCAAAGCATTTACTAGGGCACTGACGATTTTTACTGGGACACGTGCCCCAGTAAATTAGGTCTAGCGACGCCCCTGGCACAATGACATGAAATTATATAAATTGCGCCACCAAACATATGAAAACGAACGAGCCCAATTTATAAATGTAAGGAGTAGAAAGTACAGATACTTGTGTAAAAATGTAAGAAGTAAAAAGTTGTCAAAAATAAATAAATAGTGGAGTAAGTACTGATACCAGTATAATCTACTTAAGTTCAGTAACAAAGTATTTGTACTTTGTTACTTCCCATCTCTGTTTATTAATCAGTTTATATATCCAGCACATGTTTTACACAGCGGATGCCCTTCCAGCTGCAACCCAACACTGGGAAACACCCATACACTCTTGCATTCACACATACACTGCGGCCAAGCAGATAGCTTAACTGAATAAGCTAAAATAGGAGTTAAAATTCAAGTCTCTTAGCAAAGTCTTGGGTCAGCTCATCAGTATGTAAGGAGTGCTGCTGGGCTCTTTGCTGATACGTTTTTGCTTGTGTCTCCTCCTGCCTTTTTTCTGAAGAAATTAAAGCCAAAATTTCAAGTGCTTCTTTGACTTTCTTCTTGGCGTTGAGATTCCTTTCAGCAATCATTTTGAGTTTCTTGCCAGCTTGTTTTCTTTCATAGGTGTCGACTGGTATCCTAAATGCTAGCTTGAACTGACTGACTGCTTTGTCTTCATCCTTTTTCTTATAGAGCAAGAACAAACCGTAGCTTGTGTGGCAGTGCTGTGTTTCAGATTCACTGAGAGTGTTGTCATCTATCAAGTCACAAAAGATTATCTCTGCCTCTTCAAGTTGCCAGCTCTCCCCAAAGGCGTCTGCTAAATTAACTTTAGCATAAATATTATTAGGCTTCAACTCCACAGCCTTTGAGAAGTACCGGATGCATTCAGACACTTTGGCGGCTTTCTGAGCAGCAGAAACGCGTCTTCCATGCTTCTTTTCCTCAAACATTTGAATAAGTTGCTGTTTATGGCAAAGGCCAATTTGATGGTGCAGGAAAGAGGAGTTTGGGGCCAACTCTACTGCCCTCTTGAGGACAGACAGTGATTCTTCAATGTTGCCCTCTGTCCTGAAGTATTTGGCCACATATCTGGTTACCTGCGGAACGTCAGGAGACAATCGGAGGGCCTCTTTTATAAGGTTCTGAGCTTCCTGTCTTCTTGACCTCTGGAGTTTCAGAGCCAAAAGAACCATGATCTCAGAGTTTGCAGGCTCGAGGCTAAGAGCCTTTCTAAGCTGTGCTATGACTTTTTCAGGGTCTTCTGCTTGGGTCATGCCATGTAACCTGTAAAGGACTATTGCATACCCAACATTAAACAATATGTTATCTGGTTCTTCTTTAAGAGCCTTAGAAAAGCTCTCTTTTGCTTGCTCATAGAATGTTCCTCCTAGTCTTAAAAAGCTCCAGGCCTTTTCACCATGTATTATGGGCAAGTTACAGGAGTAATCGGATGAACCCGGTATGTCCTTGCATATACCATTCACCTTGTTCAAGTACTCTTCTACATCATTTATCCTCTGTAAATAGTAGTGGATCCACGCAAAGCTGGAAAATGTTACCAAGTACTCAGTTTCCTTTCGCCCTTCTTCTTTTAATGTTGATTCAGCCTTTTGAAGATAGTCCAGTGCACTGTCAGTTTTACCCTCCAGGTGACTGATGAAAGCCAGAAGGTTGAAATATGTTGCATGATACTTCAGTGGACAAAATCTGATCCTGTCATGAAGTTTTTGCAGAATGCTGTTCAGGTCGCCTATGTCTGATTGTTTCACTCCCCATGTAAAAAGACACTCCAGCTGCCTGAGCTTATCCTCCATGTCTGTACTGCTGGAAGCATGAGAAAAATAAATATTAGTAATTGTTTTATATAGCAAAACCCATCATCTGACCTGAGAATGTGCAAGATATGTTAAGTATTTTATTTTATAAATAACAACATATGCATATATGCTGAAGGCTTATATGCAGTTAGGGAAACCAATAAGGTTAGAGATTATCAACTGAAAAACACGATGTTGACATCGTTTCGTCCTGTACGTGTAGACAGATTTGCTTAAAACTACTGTACACATGATTTTAGACAGAATGCTAATTTTAAACAAAACGTTAAAACAATCGGTTTTATTGTTTCTCCTACCTCAGGAAGTGTTTTTTCCGTCCAAACTGCGTAGGGAAAGATTCGATGTCACTAAAGCGAAAGTAAGGATAAGTTTCGTTTTCGTAGCTGTTAGTGTCATTATTTTTATAATTTTATTTATTGCAAGAAATAAAACATTGCTGCATTACATAAGAACTAAGAAATATTATTTTAATTAATTAATCATTTTAATGTAATTTAGAATTAACATTTAAAAGAAAGTAAAAATAATATTTTGTACAATGCCCTCAACATCCGCTGCGTAAATAATAAATTGATTATAATGATTAATAAATTGACTGAGCCAAAAAGAAAATGAATGAATGAACAATGCCCTCAATCACTAAGAAAAAATCATCTGCTTTTAGAAACTTACTCTTCTTCTTAAATATGTTTAGGAGATTTAATAGCAATGAGCGAATTTTCAGAAAGGAAAATGTTAGAAATACAGAGACATACGTCTCTTTAAAAATATATATTTGTGTATAAAAAAAACAGTCTAACGATTATCATGATATCAGAAATGTTATCTTAGATAAATTGAAATATTTAATCAAATGATGATGATAATAATAATATGATAATATAATAATAATAATAATGTTTATTACAAACAAATTTAATAGGATTGCAGTTAAAATATATTAAACCTTGTACAAAGTAAAGTTACATTTAGCCTATCAAATTAATTAGCAATTTGGGATTTCGTTGGATATACATTGCATTATGCAAAATCTTAAAATGTAGCTCTCTTGTTGTTTAATTGGATACGTTTATGAGCTGTAATAAAAAAATGCTTTTATTTTTTCACAAGCGCACTATGAGTGTAGGACTAAATGAAGAGCGACATTCTTAATTTAAACAGCAGGCGGCGGTGTTTAGCTACCGAAGTGTTCCACTGTCATTTTCATAATTGTTTTTCGAGAGACAGTACACCAACTGACGTGAACATGACAAACACACGAAAAATACTAAACATTATATTTTACCAGATTAATTATTATTTTGCCATGTTTACAAAATCCCAAAGTGTGAAATCTCTATATCAAGTAGCATTTATGCAAGATTTACATTAGCTGCAAGCTCGCAGAGAATCACTCGCAGTGTCATAACTAACTTAAGTTTGTTTACAAGTTCTGATTTTACATTAGGCTACTCTTCTTTGTCGTATGTTTTGTCACTATATATGTCCACATGTTGATTCAACACCTTTCCATCATCTTTGAAAGTTAAATCTTAATAGGCTAAACCATTTTCAGTCTTTTTCGATAGTAAGTCATTTTTATCTTTATTATGAACTAAAGTTTATAATTACCTACCTATCTGGTTATTCTAAACGCAGATATCCTCTGTGAGGTCACACACACACTACGTCAAAATATCCTGGAAATTCCAACAGGAAGAACCATTTAGGGTAAGGCAACAAGAGTAAGAGGCGGTACTTATTGCTTTATAAGGGCTTGAGAAAGCACCATGTGCTATCACTCAGATTCAGAACTGAAAAGAAATACAAATGTTTGGACTACAGCACATCTGGGACTGCATTCTGCAGTATGAGGCCCAGCTAAGGTCTCCATTTTTCCCAGTCCTCTTCTCTATTACAGTCTACCTAAGCTTCTGCCTGCCTTTTGTCCTTCTGGATGCCCTGTCTCCAAAGGTAGAACTGATAAGGAGATACAAGATCCAACAGAAAGCCAGCGTGTCTTGGACTATGATGTGGAGCTGCCTGGCACTCTCCCTCTACAACCACGCAGTGTACATCTTCCCGCTGAGTGTCCTGCACTGGTACTGGAGACCTGTCAGCTACCTAGCGGAGGCACCTGGGGTTTTGCGAGTCATCTGGGATCTTGCTGCCTGCCTGCTTCTGTTTGACTTCCAGTACTTTGTGTGGCATCTTCTACATCACAAAGTGCCCTGGCTTTACCGGACTTTCCATAAGGTGCACCACAAATACACATCCACCTTCGCTCTGGCCACTGAGTACTCGGGGGCTTGGGAGACCCTGTCTTTGGGATTCTTCGCTGCAGTGAATCCCATGCTGCTTGGAGTTCATCCTATGACGGAGATGCTCTTCCACATGCTGAACATGTGGCTGTCAGTTGAGGACCACTGTGGCTATGACCTGCCATGGGCCACGCACAGACTTGTGCCTTTTGGACTTTACGGAGGAGCTCCACACCATGATGTCCACCATCAAAAGTTCAAGTCCAACTATGCTCCATACTTCACTCACTGGGACAAGCTTTTTGGGACACTGCACTTTGAATGAACAGAACATTTAAAACCAACTCTTTTTTGTAAAAAGTTCTTTCTCATTCTGTGAATGAATACTTTTGACTCTAAAACTGTATAGAAGATTATTTATAATTCAGAGCTGTTTGATGTATTTATCTATTTATTGAACATCTGCATTTAAGTGTGACTGTAAAAAAATCTGAGATGTTAGACATTATTGAAGCATGTGTTAATCATAATATATTTATTTTTTTATAAGATTGTTGTTTTGCATTTATAAGGTTGTGTTGTCGTTATAACGAAATGTATTAACTTGAATCATGAAGAAATTTAACAAGCTAGTTGCAATAAATCTATGAAGTATATAATATAAATACAGTGTCTGTGGTTACTTTCTTTTTGCATAATATGAAATTTTATGAATGAAGTGATTTAGGGGTCTTAGCTAAAATAACTGAACATTAAATTAACCTATAGTAATAAGTTGTAGTTTTGAGGCTTTTTTAAGAATAAAATGTAATCATTGAATATTATATACAGTTGAAGTCAAAATAATCAGCCTCATGATTTTTCTTTTTTCCAATATTTCCCAAATGATGTTTAACAGAGCAACAGCTAGCATATTTTTTCTTATGAGGAAAGTCTTAATTGATTTATTTTGGCTAGAATAAAAGCAGTAAAAAAAAAAAAACAATTCAGTAGGGCTAATAACTCTGACTTTAATATGAATAATTGGATATATTTTGCCAAAGTAGGAGCAATCATATAAAACGCATGTTCTATCTTATGTAGTACTAAACTGAGCAAGATTTTTACATGAAGATGTTTACAAAATATAATATGTGGAATTTATAGGATAAGATAATAATGTAATTCATAAAAATTGCATACACACGCTCAGAAATAAAAGGTACAAAAGCAGCTGTATTAATATCTTTTCAAAAACTACAAACTTGTACCTAAAGGGTTCATATTGGTACTTTAGATGTACATATTAATACCTTAAGAGTAACTATTAGCTCAAAAAATTCAAATGGTACACTTAGTTTTTTACTTTTTAGGTGCTAATATATACAGTACCTCTAAGGAACAGAAATAGTACAAACATACCTTGTTCAAAAAGGTTAGAAGATACCTTGTTCAAAAGATACGGACCCAGTTACAATATGTACCTGTAATTGTGAGAGTGCAATTAATATAAATGAAAACTTAATACTCCTTGGCTGTCTGACCCACCTCTCGTTTTTTGTGATAGTTTATTGGCAGTTTTAGTGCTAGTTATTTGTTTAGTGATAGTTGTTCATGACTATTATTTGTCTTGAACAGTTAAACTGCCTGCTGTTCTTTAGAAAATGTCCTTCAGGTCCCACAAGTTCTTTGGTTTTTCATATTTTTGTGCTGATTCATTCTCTTTTTGCAATATTTAAAAATAAAATGAGTCAAAACAGACAATGAAATTACCTATGGTAAAGATTTACACACTGCCTAACATATGTAAATGGAAAATAATACAGAACACCTTTAGTTCTCAGTGCTCAGCAATTGTAATTGATTTAATTGAAAAATACATTGAAAAAAAATTAAATAATATAAAACCAGGTTATTTATTTTTGCTACAAACATTTCTCAGAGAGGCAAAGATCTTAAAAGTTCAAATAAAAGCTGAAATAATAAACAGCACTGAATGAGTAGTCATTTGTTATGATTCTTTTTGAGTTCCTGTCGCTCACACTCTGGTGAAAGTGTAAGGGAATGTTATGTGAACACACATCCTGAAAAAGACAATGGAGAATTTCCTAATAGTATTCCCATAATTCCCATAATTCCCGTAATATGCTAACTGCAATTAAAGCATGTGCATTTTTTTTTTCTTTTCTTTTTGTCCTGATTATTAAGTTTATTTCCCATATTTTACTGCTAGAAGCATCCGCTGCATAAAATATATGCTGGAATAGTTGACAGTTCATTCCGCTGTGGCAACCCCTGATAAATAAGGGAATAAACCCAAGGAAAATTAATGATTATTAGGTAGATGAAGTTTATCTTTTTTAGTAATAGTGTTTGTCCTATAGTGCAACCTGTTCATCTTTATGCTTTTCTTCTGTCAGTCTGTAAAATAACCTTAATTTGGCTACTGTATTTAAAACACGTTTGAGAGGGAAACATCTTTTAATGATTTAATAGATCACTCACCAAGAGATTCAAAAGGAAATAACAGATAGGTTGTCAAGATTTTTTTTTATCAGTTTAAACATCAGCGTCCTGAAAGCAGATCCTAATAAATATTACATAAATGTCATGTGATGACATTTTAGCTGTAAAAATCCGTTTTGTTGTACAATGTGCTATTAATAACATCATGGAGGGCCTAAGATCTTTACATGAACCTCTCCAGGATTGCTGGCCAAAAATAACAGAGTTTGGTTTACCAACACATCATTGTAACAGTATTTTAATGTAGATACTTTGCTTTTTTAATATTCATTCATTAATTTTCCTTCAGCTTAGTCCCTTTATTTATCAGGGGTTGCCACAGCGGTAAGAACTGCCAACTTATCCAACAAATGTTTTACACAGCGGATGCCCTTCCAACTGCAGCTCAGTACTGGGAAACATCCATATACACACTCATTCACACACTTATATTATGGCCAATTTAATTTACTCAATTCACCTGTACCGCATGGCTTTGGACTGTGGGGGAAACCGGAGCACCCAGAGGAAACCCTTGCCAACATGGGGAAAACATGCAAACTCCTCATAGAAATGCCAACTGACCCAGCCGGGACTCAAACCAGCGACCTTGCTGTGATTAAAATGTTATGATTTTATGCAAATGTAATGCCTTTCAAAAACAGTAAACTCAAGGATTTTATGTTCAGACAAGATACAATGATTTAGAATAGCCATCCCAGTCCCGACTTAAACATCATCGAAAATCTATGGATTGATTTGAAAGGGGCCGTTCATGCTTGGCACCCATCAAACCTGACTGAACTGAAGAGATTTTGCAAGGAAGAAAGGCTCAAAATGCCTTCAGCAAGAATTCAAGGACTTATCCTTAGCGATAAGAAGCGTCTACAGGTTGTTATTTTAGCAAAAGATGGCTCTACAAAAGATTGATGTCAATATTCTGTTGGGGTGCCCAAATTTTTGCACCTGTTTTAATCTGTTGATTAAATAAATGTTATGTCAGAACTGAAATGTTGCTTTTTCCCTAGGGTATTGTAAGATTTGAGATACCACAACTACTTTGATACTGGACACAAAGAGACAGGCTCCACACCTCAACAGGTGGGAATGCAGGGAAGCCAACTCCTCTCCTTTCCTTCATTTACATTTGAAGCATCCCCTCAACCCCCTCTCTTCACTCACCTCCTCGTCATACATACACAGAATGGTCATTTTAAAGTATGAATGTTCTATATCAATCCAAGCGACTTTATCTATCATGTTTGATATCATTTGAAATGTCTGAAATGTCATTGTACCAGTGCGACTGGTACAATGGTCTCATTCTCTCAGAAATAGACATAATCAAAATAATAGATAGGTATCTTTTGAACCACTGCTATGGGTGTGGCTTACCTAGGGGGCTTCTATTCAAATAACCATTTGTTCCCTATAGGCAGAAACTCTTCAGATCTAACATGCCACTAACTGCAAATGACACACCTCTCTTTAAAGGAATCCTTGGTTTGACCACTTAAGGGAAAGTTTCAAAATGTTCGGGGCAATTCTGTTACCAGATTAACCCGTAGTGTGGAGCTCTCATTCTCCATACTAGTCAGGTATGCATCTTTTATTTTTTAGGGGTTTTCACCTTTAATGACAGGACAGTGGAGATTAACAGACAGAAAAGTGTGGGTAGCAGAGAGAGGGGAAGGATCGGCAAAGGTCCTCGAGCCGGGAATCAAACTTGCCTCACCGCAAGCACCTGGGTGCTATATGTCAACACACTAACCACTAGGCTATTGGTGCCGACTAGGTATACATCTTTTGATCTTGGATTTCTCCTTGAGAATTTGATGTTTTGTATTGATTGTTTTTGAATTGACTGAATGAATTGGCATACTATACATTTACCTGACACGATAAAAACACGATAGACGGAGCAGCGTGGCACGCTATACGATGTTCTTAGAGCTCCGACTAACACATTGGCATTAGTTCACGTATACTTAGACTGTAAAAGGCCAATAATAGGTTTTCTACTTAGAACAATAAAGTATTGTTGAAACCAATCTAAATGTGAGTAGGTGTTCATCTTTAAACTTATAATACTATTTAAATCATATGGTGGTTATTCAAGGTTACTAATAGTTTAATTAAATTGGTCTGCTTGATTCTGCCTTTTTAGAATAGTGGTTAATCGCCTCTGCTTAGTGACCAAGACTGACATGCTCATGTTCAAGAGATTGTATACTCAGCCAGTACAAGACTCAGCATGTTATAGGAATCCGAATGAACGAGAATAATATACAATAACCAAAGAGAATATTAAATCATAATCTAAAGTAATATTAAATAAAACAAAATAATCTGATCAATGTTTTATGATTGGAGTCAGATAAAACGAGGATAAATATAGTAATGTTCTAAATCACCTCATATTAAAATTGGAGTCAGATATGAGTTAAATTTAAAGTAAATCAACATTGTGCACTGGAAAGACCAAACAGGCAGTGAACCTTTGTCCACCCGTAGACATCGCCATTGGACTAACTGGCTGGACCTTACAGTATAAAATATATCCAAATGAAATTGCTCATTTGAAAGGCCAGCAGGTTATGGCTTGCAATTAAAAAATTATCAGGGGTGGCCAAACTTTTGCATAAGACTGTAAAGTGCATGGTTTAAAATAGTATTTTACATAACTGTAATACACTTAAAAAGGCTAAAACTCACAGTATCATTTTGGTCTACATTTTAACATACAGTACAACAAATTTAATGTCCAGCACTAATATTAGTGATGGGCAAAGATTAACCGTGATTAATCACATCCAAAATAAAAGTTTATTTTGACATAATATGTGTGTGTGTATTATAATTATCTATTATGTAGCACCATTACGGTAACACACAAAATGTTTCAATGAATGCAATCAACGTTAACTGAATAGCATAAATTAATACATTCATTTATAATAAATGTATGTTTATTATAAATGAATGTAATGGCTCACACAGGGAATTCTGGAAATGTGCCTTTCATCATTAATTATAGTTAGAAATACAGACTTTTAACTTCATTCATTTTCTTTTCAGCTTAGTCCCTTTATTAATCTGGGTTCACCTGACCGAGCTGATGCTCGAACCAGCGAACCTTCTTGCTGTGAGGCGGCAGTGCTATCCACTGAGCCGCCGCCCTGACTACTTTTACCTTTTTATGAATATAATCCAAATGTCATAATTTTAAATTTTAATATTTCAACTGTATATGATAAGCTATGCGCTGTTTCTCAGAGATGAGTTGCAGCTGGAAGGGCATCACTGCGTAAAACATATGCTGGATAAGTTGACGGTTCATTCCACTGTGGTGACCCCTGATTAATAAAGGGACTAAGCTGAAAAGAAAATGAATGAATGAATTAATTAATGAATGATAAGCTAACATTTCCCCTTTCCTTAAAAAAATAACACTCACAATGTTATTTTTATCTACATTTCATGTCATTTTAGACCATGTATAAGAGTGTAAAAGATAAATACATGTCATGATTCTAGCTGTTAAAATCTGTTTTTGCTATAAAATGTGCTATAATAGATCTTCACATTAACCTCTCCAGCATTGGTGGCCAGTAATAACAAAGAGTTCAGGTTATCAAAACAAGGATGTAGCACCATTATGCTAACACGCATAACTTTTAAAGGACTGCAATAAACATTAACTGAATAACATGATGATAAAATTATAATAAAACAATTATAACGGAAAGCACCCTGATATATGTACATCAAAACATTTTGCAGTTAAAAATGAATAGCTCACATAGGGAATTCTGGAAATGTGCCTTTCATGATTAATGGTTGAAAATACATGATTTGAACAATATTTTACTGTAAATGTTTGACTTTTTTTATATATATAATAAAAGAGAAGCATGGAGGCAGAGTAGTTAGCACTATCACCTCACAGCAAGAAGGTTGCTGATTCGAGCCCTGGCTAGGCCAGTTGGCGTTTTTGTGTGGAGTTTGCAAGTTCTCCCCATGTTGGCGTAAGTTTTCTCCAGGTGCTCCGGTTTCCCCCACAGTTCAAAGACATGCGGTACAGATTAATTAAAAAAACTAAATTGGCCATAGTGTATGTGTGTACACACATAACTTTTAAATGACTGTATAAACATTAACTGAATAACATGAAGAAATTCTAATAACACAATATTAAAACACTTTGATGTACATAAAATAACTGTAAAGCTCACACTGGGCATACTGGATAGGTGCCTTTCATTGTTAATTATAGTTGAAAATACAGAATTTTAACAGTATTTAAATGTAAATGTTTTGCTTTTTTAATAAAATACAAATTTTATATTTTAAAATGTGATAATTCCATGTTAATGTTATGCCTTTAAAAACATTAAATTCACAGTATCATTTTGGTCTACATTATACATTACACTATACAGTACAACAACTTTATATATATATTTCCATAAAATATGTGAAATCAAGTGCATGGTTTTAAATAGTATTTTGTATACTGTAATACGAACTGTAATACACTTAAAAAGGCTAAAACTCACAGTATCACTTTGGTCTACATTTTAACATTTTAATATGACAAATTTAATGTCCATCACTAATATTAGTGTTGGGAAAAGATTAATCATGATTAATCGCAACCAAAATAAAAGTTTTTGACATAATATACTGTTGAAGTCAGAATTATTAGCCCCATACCCCCTCCCCACCCCCTTTGATTTTTTTTTCTTTTTAAAGATTTCCCAAATGATGTTTAACAGAGCAAGGAAATTGAAATTGAAATGAAAATGCCTAAAAAGATCAAATAATAAAATCGAACTTTCAAAACAAAACAACAACCCAAATGATAAATCAAACACACAATCAAATTAGAATTCAAAATGCATTCTCAAATGAGAAATCAAATGTATTTGATATTTAATTTTCATGAACAACTCAAACTGCATCGAATGCTCAAACTATAATTCAAATGCAGTTTCTGGTTCCTCCTGATTACACTCACACAGCTGGAAGCTCATGATGGACTGATTACTAAGACTATAAAGACACCTCATTCACACAGTCTTGTATTTCCCCTGTGAAGCATTACTGCCGTGTTTTGATGCTTGTCTTGCTTACCAGTATTGTTGTTTTGCCTCCTGTCCTGTTTTTAATTATGTTTCTAATAAATGTTTTGTTAACATTTGTTTCTGTTTTAGTTTTTTTTTTCAAATTGAACTATGTTTGTTTGTTCTGTTAATGTATTATTTCTTAGTACCAATTTCCAAAAGAGTTTTTTGTTCTCGCAACTTCAGACATTCTGCAGACAAAAAATATTCATATTCAAGTTAAAAAGTTTTGTTAGAGTAGTTCACCTCTCCAGAAAACCAATAATCTTATGTTAACCCATCTTAATGTTTTTTATATTACTGACAAATAATTTTAGGTCAGTGCAGCTGATGTTTTCAAAAGTTGAGTGAGCAAGAAAAAATGAAAGGAAATAAGGATTATGTTTTTGTTGTTGTTGTACTGGCTTAATTTCTTTTACAGTGTATACCACATGTCTTTGGACTGTGGGGGAGACCTGGAGCACCCGGAGGAAACCCACGCGAACACGTGTAGAACATGCAAACTATACACAGAAATGCCAACTGACCCAGCTGACTCAAACCAGCTACCTTCTTGCCTCCCCTAGGACAATAATATTATAAATATGAGTACCCATAAAATGGTCTTCTAGTGTGAAAACAAAGAGATAACTGGTGGTAATGTCTGCCTGCTATCTGCATACACCCAGATGTGGGTTTCCAGACACATGGGGGACTCCAATGCGTGGTGTCGGAGACAAACTGAGATAAAAGATTAAATCAGTTCTGCAGTGTTTTTTTTTTCACAGAATATGACATTGTAAAATGTGATTTTCCAGTGGTCTGATGTGTGATATTTATGTGTGCCACCAACAGTCTTAACTACTCACCTACAGGAGACTTTGCTCTGTGAGTCAGAAAGACAGTCATTGTTACCCAAAATATCTAAAAGCTGAGGAAAAAGTGAAGGAGGAAAGAGAACAAAGAGAAACAGTAAAAGTGAGAGTGCGCTAAAAATCGAGTTTCTCCTTTTCTACACATCCTCGTGATTCTTGTGTAATTCTGTAAGAACAAAAGGTTGGACTTTGATGTTGCCATTGGGGTTACTGAACCAAAACGGCACATTGTGCAACTTCCTTTACAAGTACAGACAGATACAAGATTTGGCTCCTACACAGTGATTTTGGTTCCAACCTAAGGACACAAAGAGATGCATTATAAAGGGTTTTAGATTTTGATATTTAGACAACTGCATTGTATTTCCAAGTGCACGTACCAGCAAAGTTGATGTTACAATCAGTCAAACTGAAGGTTTGCATGTTTTTACTAAGCTAACGTTTCAAAGCTACAGTTCAGGTTAAGGTCTCTTACCCCTTAACAATTGACATGCTTCGTTTTAGATAACGAATTTGAACCATATAAAGTTTATCAGGACAGCTACTGTATTGTGAAGATGAGACATTTCAATGTCCGTATCACATTTACAAAAGTACTGTTTTTAAAAAGTATGGTTTCAAATAACATTTGTGAAAATGTCCAAATTAGTGACCCTAAATCACAAAACCTCATATGTATATATACATACATTATATCTCATGAAAGCTGAATTAATAAGCTGATTTGTTGATGCATGATTTGTCAGGATAGGACAATATTTGGCCAAGATATGACTGTTTGAAAATCTCCAATCTGAGATTTCAAAAAATGTAAATATTGAAAAAATTACCTGTAAAGATGTGCAAATAAGTTATTTGCAATGCATATTACTAATGAAATACTGTGTGACTAGAACTGCATAAGTTCTGATATATTTATAGAATAAAGAATACAGACAAAATATCTTCCTGGTACATGATTTTTACTCAATATGTGAATGATTTTTGGCATTAAAGAAAAGTATAGTGTATTTTTGGTTACTTTTTTGCTCCAGGATCACATATGTGTAAGATAATGTTTGTTTGTTTGTTTGTTTGTTTGTTTGTTTGTTTGTTTGTTTGTTTGATTTATTAAGCACATTTAAAAACAATAAATGTTAACCAAAGTGCTTTACAAAACAACCAACATACAAAATTTATACTTACAATATCTATAATCTATACTATATATATATACATATATATATATATATATATACATATATATATATATATATATATATATATATATATATATATATATATATATATATATATATATATATATATATATATATATATCAAAATATGTAAAACAAATTAAAATTAATTCATTACAATCAGGTGGTTCATTCCACTGTGGTGACCCCAGATTAATAAAGAGATTAAGCCGAAATGAAAATGAGTGAATGAATGAATGAATAATTACAATCAAAACAAGAGACAGAAGGTGATTTTTTAAAATGAGACTCAAAAGCACCAAGGAAAGAGCATAACCTGATATGTAAAGGCAGACCATTCCACAGATGAGGGGCTGTGAGAGAGAGATTTGGGAACAACTAGCTGAAACTGGTTTTCCGACCTAATTGGCCTCAATGAAGTGTGCCAGTGTTGAAGCTCACCAATATACGTAGGTGCCAGACCATTCAAACCTTTAAAAACAAATAACAATAACTTCTATTAAATCATAAATTGGACTGAGAGCCAATTATAATGATAAAACTGGTGAGATACTAGATTTTATTTTTGTCCTGGTTAAAAGTTTAGTAGTTTTAATACTACAGCATACTTAAAACAAGATGGCACGACTCCACTCTGCAAACTAGAATTCACTGCTGATAGAAATTCTAATGCAACCACATCCAATACCCGAATAAGAAGATGTGGAGGGATAAAATCCAAAGAACATTGTAGAGGCTTTATATGGAGGACCAAGTCTACTAAATCAGATAATGTAATTGGTTTAAATGTTATTATATTTTTTCAGCATTACAGATATATTGGATGAAGCTAAAAACTAAATGATGAACAAGATTACTTTTTCTGACCTGTACTTACTAAGACCCAAAATGATTATAGGATCATGTAGAAAATGCACAAAGGAAAATGCAGTGTGATCCCTTCAGTATTTTCGAAACTGTTTTTTTTTTTTGTTGTTGTTGTTTTTTGTGAATCAGGCTAAAAATGACAGACAGTCATTCATTTTTGCTCACTAAAAATAATAAACTAAAAAGAACAAAAAATGGGAAAACTGTTTCACTGTTTAGTTGTGTGAACACTCATACTGTATGTGTCACACAAACACGTGCATATGATCATCTAATAATAGACCAGGCTTAAAACCTAAATCTCTAAGATCTTAGTCTTAGGCTTTGATAACGGTTAGAAACCGATGATCTAATGTGCACAGTGAATGCTGAAAGAGCAAACATCTCAGACATTTCCACTTCAAGATATGATCAATGGGTAATGGGTAGATCATCCCTTATAACTGATCATGTGACTTGCAGCGAACATCAAAATTCTTGAGAATATATAGAGGTATTGTTGTGGGCAGGAAAGAAAAAACATATCGACCTCAGGGGAAAAACAACCAAACTCTGACTGAACTGTGGTATGGAAAACACAAGCCTAGAACATTTAAATGCTCAAGAAAAATTAATAGACATTTAACAGCAATTTTCAGTAGGTGGCATTGTAACAAAATGAGGTGATAACAGATAAGTACAGTAATAACTGTCCTCATACAAGGGGGTTTCCAAAGTCACAACAACACTCCTTCTGAGTTCTAAGTACTGTAGGTACACAACAAGTGCTGTCCACCACACTTCTCAATGCCAAAGTAAGCTAATTTCTGTGAATCGGCAAGACATAAGAATCATTAGGAAAAACGTACGGTTACTAATTTGCAATGTGATTGGCGACTAGATGGCAGCGCGTTCAGATCGCGAGGCCCAGCGTCTCTCCAGTTTCTGCAATTTTGCAGTATTTTTCTTGCTCATTTCGGGTCTGTTCGTGCAGAACAGCAGTACCTTTACATCGTACACCCGACAGGACATCTTGGATATTGGGTTGTGCATTCCGGACAGTTTTATTAGCAATCTTCGACTCATCCCTGAGATCGCCAGAACACCCGGGCCTGAGAGCCCTACCCGGACGGGCTGAAGAGCTCGAAGGCGGCGCAGAGAACGTAAACAAAGACGGGGGAAGCGCGGCGGGCTGAGAGCTAAGCTAAAGCTAACACCACACCGGCTCTCTTTACCCAGCATCTTTCTCGCCAATGTACGGTCACTGGTGAACAAAATGGATGACATTCGACTGCGCATCAACCACAGCAAAAGATTATGGAACTGTAATGTCATGATTTTCACAGAAACATGGCTAAACAGCAGGATACCAGACAACGCTGTATCGCTAACGGAGCATCAAACATTCCGAGCAGACAGAACGGCGGATGACTCCGGTAAGACCAGAGGCGGAGGATTATGCATTTATATTAACAAAGCTTGTTGCACAAACTCTGTCGTCGTTGGGAGACATTGCTCTTGTAACCTGGAATTTCTAATGGTTAAATGTAGACCGTTTTATCTGCCACGGGAGTTCACCTCCACCATAATAACTGCCGCTTATATTCCTCCCGATGCTGATGCCAAGCTTGCTATGAATGAACTTCATGCAGCCATCAGCAAACAACAGACTGCTCACCCGGAGGCTGCTTTTATTGTTGCTGGGGATTTTAATCACTCAAACTTAAAGACAGTGCTCCCCAAATTCCATCAAAACATTTTCTGCCACACAAGGGGAAACAAAACTTTAGACCAAGTTTACACAAACATGGCTGAAGCATACGCTGTGACCCCCCTCCCCCACTTGGGTCAATCAGATCACCTTTCTTTGTTCCTGACCCCCAAGTACTCACCCCTCATTAACCATGTGAAGCCATCAGTAAGGACCATCAAAGTGTGGCCAGCGGGGGTGGACTCCACACTCCAGGACAGGTTTAAACACACAGACTGGACTATGTTTGCTTCCCAGGCCACATGTGGCTCTCACACAGACATTGATAGTTACACTTCCTCTGTTCTGGAATATATCAACACCACCATAGACAGTGTTACAACCCAGAAACACATACCCAAATCAAAAGCCATGGATGAACAAGGAGGTGCGCCTCCTGCTGAAGGCATGCAACACTGCCTTTAGATCAGGGGATGCACAGGCCTACAGCACTTCCAGGGCTAATCTGAAGAGGGGCATCAAAAAGGCCAAGCACTGTTACAAGCTAAAGCTAGAGGAGCACTTTTCCAACTCTGATCCTCGGCACATGTGGCAGGGCATCCAGGCCATCAGCAACTACAAACCCAGCCAGTCCACACCCACAGCCACAAATGTCTCCTTCCTGAACAAGCTAAATGACTTTTATGCCCGCTTTGAAAGAGACAATACAGAACCCTACACCAGGAACACTACCTCAACCGACCACTCACCTATCACACTCACCTCCTCAGAAGTCTACACTGCACGGAGTCGGATCAATGTGCGTAAGGCTGCTGGACCAGACGGTATTCCTGGGCGCATCCTCAAAGCATGTGCAGAACAGCTCACTGGGGTATTCACAGACATTTTCAACCTGTCGCTTAACCTAGCAACTGTGCCAACATGCTTTAAAACCACCTCTATTGTGCCGGTGCCCAAACACTCTAGCCCAACATGCCTGAATGACTACTGCCCTGTAGCACTTACACCCATCATCATGAAGTGCTTCGAGCGGTTGGTCCTGGCACATCTGAAAGACTCTCTGCCATCCACACTGGGCCCACATCAGTTTGCCTACCATGGCAACAGGAGCACAGAAGATGCCGTCTCAATAGCACTGCACTCTGTACTCACTCACCTGGACAATAAAAACACTTATGCACAAATGCTGTTTGTTGACTTCAGCTCAGCATGCAACACTGTCATACCCTCTATGCTAATGATCAAACTTAGAGACCTGGATATCAACGCGTCTCTCTGCAACTGGGTTATGCACTTTCTGACTAACAGACCTCAGAATGTTAGATCAGGCCACATCTGCTCAACCACCGTCACACTCAACACTGGTGTACCACAGGGCTGCGTGCTGAGCCCCTTCCTCTACTCCCTTTTTACCATCGACTGTAGGCCTGTGAACAGATCCAACACCATCATCAAATTTGCAGATGACACCACAGTGATTGGTCTAATCAGCAATAATGATGAGACTGCCTACAGGGAGGAGATACAGCATCTGGCCACCAGGTGCACCGACAATAATCTGCTCCTTAACAACAACAAGACCAAGGAGCTCATTGTGGACTTCAGGAAGGGACGAACAGGCTCACATGATCCCATCCACATTAATGGGATGGCCGTTGAGCCTGTCTCATCCTTCAAGTTCCTTGGGACCCACATCTCAAAGGACCTTTCCTGGACCACCAACACCTCCAGCCTGGTCAAGAAGGCTCACCAGCGCCTATTCTTCTTGAGGCAACTTAAGAAAAACCAGCTTTCATCAGCCGTTTTGGTGAACTTCTACCGCCGCACAATAGAAAGCATCCTGACTAACTGCGTCACAGTCTGGTATGGAAGCTGCTCTGTTGCTGAGCGTAAGGCACTGCAGCGGATGGTGAAAACTGCCCAACGCATTACAGGGACTACACTGCCAGCCATTGAGGACAGCCAGAAGAAACGCTGTCTGCGCCGAGCACGCAGTATTCTTAAGGACTACCTCTCACCCTGCTCACAGACTGTTTTCTCTCCTGCCTTCAAGCAGGCGCTTCAGGCTCCCCCGGACAAAAACCAGCAGACTGAGGAACAGCTTTTTCCCCAGAGCTGTCTCCCTTTTGAACTCTGCCCCTCACTGACTCTTTTGCCCCCCCCAATACACCCCCCACACTCCTCTAACTTATACTCCTCACAATCACTGCACTATTTAACATTTGCACATTTAAAGTTTGCACATATTTATTGCACTACATTGCACTGATTCACTTATCTGAACTGTACATACCCACTGCACATGAACATTTGCAATTGTTTATCTATCTGCCACTCCTGATTATTAATAGCATCCTGTACATATATTCATTTATTGTAAATCTGTTCATAGCTAATACAACCTGTATATAATGTTCATAGTACATCATCTGTAAATATTACCAGAGTTTTTCTATAACTGCACTTTATAACTTATACCTGTATCCTGCACTTGCTGCTATTGCACTGCTGGTTAGACCGAAACTGCATTTCGTTGCCTTGTACTTGTACATGTGTAATGACAATAAAGTTGTATCTAATCTAATCTAAAATATCCCAGTGTTACTGGAAGTGGATGACACTTACAGTCTTGGACATGGTTGACAAAGATGTTGGCAGTCAGAAGACGTTTATCAACACCTGCTTGACTAACACCACCTCCTTATTATGAAACCACAAGCTTGTGACGTGCGCCAGCAGAATGATTGTGCTTCTGTTGTAAGAAATTGCTCCAGTGCATATGAAAAAAAAAGTTCTACTCATTTCAAGGCCTGAGGGCATTTCATTCATGCTGTTGGCAGGATATTAGGATCAGCAAATCTAGTTTCTACAGGCATTCAGTTTAATCGCTAAAGAAAGTCATTTAGTGTTGGAAGCACTTGAGTAAAGTTGCAGATATCCTAACAAAATATTCATTCATTCATTTTCCTTCAGCTTAGTCCCTATTTCAGAGGTCGCCACGGCGGAATGAACCGCCAACTATTCCAGCATATGTTTTACACAGCGGATACCCTTCCAGCCCCAACCCAGTAGTGGGAAACACCCGTACACTCTTATTCATACACTCATACACTACAGCAAATTTAGTTCATCCAATTCACCTACAGTACAGTGCATGTCTTTGGACTGTGGGGGAAACACGGAGGAAACTCACGCCAACTCAGGGAGACCATGCAAACTCCAGACAGAAACTGGCCCAGCCGGGACTCGAACCAGCGATCTTCTTGCTGTGAGGCAACAGTGCTAACCAGTGCAGAGTCTCCGTGCCGCCTAACAAAATATTTACTACAGTAATTATAAAGTCCTTCTATTCAATTTAAATTGAGTCAAAGTACAAAATTATTGATTTGATTCAAATGAAAAGTGAAAATTCTGTTGTTAATTACTCACAGCTATTTCACCCAATCCCCTGACACTTTAGAACAGCTTTGAACACAAATTAAGATATTTAAGATGAAATCCGAGAGCTTTCCTTCATCCTCCACAGACAGCAATGGTCCAGATTTGTTCAAAGTCCAGTAAAGGAACCACAAACATTCCATCTGACTATCGTGGTTCAAATGTAGTTATATGAAGATTCAAGAATACTTTTCTGCAACAAAACAAATGTAAAAACAACTTATATATAAATTATAACATATATTACTAATATAACTTATAACAAAACCTATCCTTTTGTTTATAGGCTATACGACACTTGCATTCTGTGCTGCTGACTCTAATGCAATACGTTTTATTACCCATAGAAAACTAATGAAAATTATCATATGCATTTGTTTATATGGCAAAACATGTCTTCTTCACCTAGAACGTCCATACTGACTCCCAAAGGCAGATTAGATCAGGGCCTGTGTGTGGACTTTGGGGGTTTACGATGTGGTCACATGTTAATTAGCCAGTTTGTATGTCTCAGTATTTGGGCTTTGGTCACATGGTCAAGAAAGAGACAAAATAGCCAATAAACTTTGCTCTGATCTTCTCTGACGCTACTGCTATCAGGCTATCTTCAGGGCCTACTCTCTTTGTCTCTCTCTCTCTCTCTCTCTCTCTCTCTCTCTCTCTCTCTCTCTCTCTCTCTCACCCTCCCCCTGTCTCTATATTTTATAATTTTATATAGTTATTTGTAATTAATTCAGTTGTCCCCATTGATAAGTATTTGTGAATTACTTTTGATTTTACATCAATACTTAATTTCTCCATATTGCAATACAGTACAATCACATAATAGCAACGCTCTCCCACATTTTTAGCTATTAAGGCTGCCATCATTTCTGTTTTTGGTATACGATTGCAGAAAGATGGTTTGACTAGAAATGTACAGATTTCATACTGATCATTTTTGGTCATTCGGCAGAACTACAGTTCGAACCACTGGAGCTAAAATACCTGGAGACGTTGGAGAAACTACGAAAGATGAAAAGAGTTGTATTTACAGTTTTTTTTTTTTTTTTTTGTTACACAAAAGTGTTTTTAAAACTTCACATGGTTACAGCTGAACCACTGAGGTCATGTGAAATGTTTTGACAGTATTTGGTTCTTTATTTGGACTTTAACAATTCAGAACTGTTGCTGTCTATTGAAGATAAGAGAGCTCTAATATTTCATCTAAAATATATTTTGTGCTACAAAGATGAATGAATGTCTCAGGTGATTGAAACAACATGAATATTAATAACATAATTTTTATTTTTAGGTGAGCCAACAACCCTTTTAGTATTAAACTTTAAAATATATTTAATGTTGATATATAATTCAATTATTTTGACTGAAAATGTTCATTTTAACTCCAGCTGTCACAAAAGCGACCGTAAAGTTGTAATGCAAATTTGTGTCTGAAAACTTGTCTGATAACTACTACTGATGGGCTAATAAATGATCATTTGAATCTGCAAACAAGTAAAAATAAGGGATACAACATATACCCAAGTGAGTACAAGAAAATACAATAAACAAAAAAATGTGTAATCCTGCACTGAGAAGTATAATTGAAGTGTTCGATTGCAGATCTGGGTGCCACGGTTGCTCAGTTATTAGCACTGTCGCCTCACAGCAAGAAGGTTACTGATTCGAGACTCGGCTGGACTAGTTGTCATTTTTGTGTGGAGTCTGCATATTCTCCGTGTTATCGAGGGTTTCCTTTGGGTGCTCCTGTTTCATGTGTTATGAGTGAACTGAATAAACTAAATTGTGTGTGTGTGTGTGTGGGTGTTTCTCAGTACTGGATTGGGGCTGGAAGGGCATCCACTGTGTAAAACATATGCCAGAATAGTTGGTGGTTCGTTCTGCTCTGACAACCTCTGACACAGAGACTAAGCTGATGGAAAATGAATGAACGAATAATTTAAGATTTTTAGAAGTTGACTCATTTATAATTTTAGGAAAAATAACCTTTGACTGCAGTTATTATTACACACCTTTTCCCCCAGATACTGTATGTTGTCTTAAATTTACATTATTAGCAAAACACACCTTTAGCATAAGTGTTCAATTTAGTACAATTTACTAGGAATACTAAAAACCTACAACTGTATATTGACATTATTAACCGTTTGTTACTCATGCCTAATTTTAAATAAAAAAGTATGTGTAAAGGTCTTGGAGCAGCCATGATTAATAATTATAAAGAGTTAAATAAAAAAGAAGGTATTGTTTAATAAATTAATCTCATTTTAATTGTCAGGTGACAGTGCTAAACACGTAATTATTTTGTCTTATAAGGTTCAACCATGGTTAAAGAGACAATAACATACATACAAAAATACACTCAACAACGCCCTTGCATTGACATTTTTTTCCATTAGTTTTTAATGTTTAAATTTCTGTTGTCCCAAGAGTGGGTATGTTAAGTTTCAGCTCAAAATACCCCACAGAACATTTTGTATAACCCTTTGAAACTGCCCCTTCAGAACTTTGATCCAAATTGTGCCGTTCCGGTGGCTGTCATTTTACATTGAAATGAGTTTGTGCTACAAATGCCTGCACCTCAGTGAGATGTCACTAATGTGCTTGACTTTCCTGTTTTTATGAAGTGTGATTATAAAAAAATAGAATGAATGACTTACAGTCGAAGTCAGAATTATTAGCCCCCTTTTGAATTTATTTTCCTTTTTAAATATTTCCCAAATTTTTCTTCAGGAAAAAGTCTTATTTGTTTTATTTCGGCTAGAATAAAAACAGTTTTTAATTAAAAAAAAAAAAAACATTTTAAAGTCAAAATTATTAGCCCCTTTAAGCTAGATCTTTTTCCGATAATCAACAGAACAAACCGTCGTTATACAATAAATTGCCTAATTACCCTAACCTGCCTAGTTAACCTAATTAACCCAGTTACGCCTATAAATGTCACTTTAAGCTGTATAAAAGTGTCTTGAAAAATATCTAGTAAAATATTATTTACTGTCATCATGGCAAAGATAAAATAAATTAGAAATGAGTTATTAAAACTATTATGTTTAGAAATGTGTTAAAGAAATCGTCTCTCCGTTAAACAGAAATTGGTGGAAAAAATAAACAAAGGGGCTAATAATTCTGACTTCAACTGTATTTTAAGAATGATCTTAAAGTGGCGTATAATAGTGACTAAGAATGAAAGCTCATATTTCAGCAAAACTGAAAGAAACATGAAATTATTTATATATATTAGCAAATACTGTGAAAATGTTCTTGCTCTCTTAATAACAACTTGGGAACTATATAACTTTATATATATATATATATATATATAGTTTCACAAAAGGGTTATAACTTTGCCTCTAAGTTTAGAAAATCAGTGAAAAGGGTGAATGTTTTTGAGTCAAAAACATGGGTTGATTCCATGACTATTCAAAGTAAGCTGCGGTCACACTGCACTTTTATCCTCATAGACTTCCATTCATATGCACGCAAATGCGTCAGACCGGAAACGAAAGGTCCGGCGGCAAGTTTCACAGTTAGCTGCACTGGAAAGTTCAAGCTTGGTGAACTGACCTGCAAAGTCGCATCACATGATTGCGCGAGACCAATTGAGTATCAAAACATGACCTCGAACAGAAATTTAAAACATGGACCAATCGCTTGCTTTTTTTAATGTCTAATCATCTTGTTTATCCCATTTTCACAGCGACATACAACAGAATTTTGCAATCTCAAACTCTAGTGTGACCACAGTTTTATGTAGAGTGAGTGGGGTGATGAGCAACAGATGAAGAGGATTAGAATTCTGGTGATTGGGGCTGTGCAGGTGCAGTGAATGAATCTGACAGTCTGGAAGGATTCCTGACAATGTTGCACAATGTATACACTTTTGTATACACAAGAGTGCTATATTAAAATTTTATATCTATTTTCTGCTGCAGAAGGAGTGAACTGCACGAGTATTCAGTTGAGTTAAATTAACGTTATGTTCCGTTTTTAGGTAAATCTTACACTAACGATAGTACATAAATATGATTGTCAACAGTCAAGCATTTCATACATTCATACATCTTAAACAGATTGCTCTGCAACATACAGTTGAAGACAAAATTATTAGCCCCCCATGAAATATTTTATTAACTCCCAAGTGCTGTTTATAAGAGAAAATATTTTCTTTCAACACATAATTTTTTAAACATAATAGTTTAATCTGAAAGCTTGCGGTGTTTGTAATACAAATATAAACAAATTTATAATAATAAAAAACGAGGTCAAAATTATTAGCCCTTTGATGTTAATAGTCAATAGTATATCCCTTTTGCTCGATAACAGCCTTCAGTCATGTCTTCTGTGCTCTTCCAGATTTGTTGGTCTTCTGGCATGGAGTCTAGACTTCAGTGTGCCCCACAGATTTTCTTTTGGACTCAAGTCTCGGCTTTGTGCTGGCCAGTTAAGGACTATCACTTTGTTCTGTTGGAGGTAGTGAGATATGCTTTGGGTCATTATGAGGTTGTTGTCTTTTAAAATCTTCTGGTAGTCTTTCTTTTTCGTGTTTCCTTTGACCCTGATGAGATTCCCAGTTCCAAATGCACTGAAACATCCCCATAGGAGATTTGAGAAATCTCAGATATTTTTATGCATCCACATGGACAATGCAAACATCTACATTCACACCCCATGGAGCGAGAATGCGGGAAAAGCTCTCTCCCGCACTCCCTTCCCTTGCCCTACTTTCCCCCCCTCACCCAACTCACAGGAAGGTCATCTTAACTCATAAAATAGTCATCTCAAAGTATGAATGTTCAGTATCAATTCAAGTGACTTTTTGCACCATGTTGGATATCGTTTGAAATGTCTCAGAGCAACTGGTACAATGGTCTCATTCTCTCAGAAATAGACATAATCAAAATAATAGATATACAACTTCAGGTATCTTTTGAACTATTGCTAAGGGTGTGCCTTTACCTAGGGGGCTTCTATTTAAATTACCATTTGACACAAATTACCAAGGAGATTCTTGGTTTGACTACTTAAGATGTTTGGCGTGATTCTGTAACCAGATTAGCCTGTCTTGTGGAGCTTTCATGCTCTATACCAGGGCTATTCAATTGGCGGCCTGCAGGGCGAACCTCCAAAAAGTGTGGCCAAGACATCAAAAATAAATTTAGCTCAGTTGAAAAACGGCCGCTATAGTTATGAAGTGATGTGTGTCTGTTCAATACAGCACAAGCTGCATGCAGATGAAGGCTGCGCAGAAAGTGAGTTACCTGACATTAAGCGAGTGGTGCGAGCAGCCGAAAACATTTGTATATACTTGTAGAACAGGCCTTTTGTACAATGCACCGGTATTGTTAAGGTATTGTTAATAGGGATGCAATAATTAGCTGATTTCACTACTAACCCCACTTTTATTCATAAAAGCTTTCTCAACAATTTTATTTCTGAGAGTGTATCTTTCTACATTGAAAGCAGACATCCAGAAGTCATCTAGATGACATGTTAAGTGGAGTTGTGCAATTGGTGCTGCTTTTATTTACAATTCCAGATACCAGTGTAAAAACCTGATTATTTTTAGGTCATACAGATAAATGTAAGACATCATTTGAAATTGGAGGTCAGTATATGCTTTTTCTCAAAATAACAACTAAACATTTTGTTATTGTAAAACAAAGAAAATCTCTGTGAGCTCTGTTAACATTCTGAAACAGAATTATATAACTAAAATAGTTTACCAGCATGTCTGGGTATATTGTACCTGTTGTCCTCATTACAAGTGTTGCTTTTAATTTTTTAAGGTATTTTTCTACTTAACAGTTTGGTTGTTTATCGGACAAAGTGAGAGATAGGGTGCATATGCTGTACAGTGCTTGGCATAATTGAGTACACCCCATTTTGAAAATGAATATTTTTATTGATTTCTCAGTGAATATAGGCAATGTATTTTGGTGCATTTAAACAAAACAGATTTGTTAAGCAGACATATTTCTTAAAATAATATTTTAGATAAATTTAATATTTAGAAAATTAAAGATAATACAATTAAATTACTTATACTTATTTTTCAATTTTCTTTTCTTGTTCTCTTGATTTCCCCTTTTTTAAGTTCCAGATTTGGCTTCAGTACTGACTAATCTAATGTATATGCACAATATTGTATAGCTTACTATTAAAAATATGAATTAAAAAAAGGTATGTGAAGGGTGTGCATATATATGCTGAGCACTTTAATATCAGCATTATGACTCAAATTTACCCATTATTATATTATGAAAATTGCTTTCACCAGAAGCATTCTTAAGGACAGTTTGACTTTTGAGTATGGTAGAAAATGCTTTGAGCCGCATCAAACCAAATAGCATGCCTAGGACATGCACATGCAGGTGCTCTGGATAAAGCAGTATTGAAATTACACCTCAGGTGAAACTGAAGTATGTCACTCTGATTCTAGGAGCCCATTGTGTGCATTTTTTCAGTAATACTTAAAATCCTTATAAGTTCTACTGCAAATATTATTAATAGCATATAGTAGGCTATTCTTTTGATATTTTGTTGAGTATAAGTAACAATGCAACTACTGTACATGTCAGCTAACTTTCATAAGAGTAAGTAGAATATACTGTAAGTACTAAGTAGACTGTGAAGTTAAGATTCTTCCACTTGTAAAGTTAATTATAGTCCGTAGAAAGCTTGTTTGGGAAGATCAAAAATAGAGCTAGTAATTAAACAGTTATTCTACGAATTCTCTACTGACTACTAGTTAGTGGCAAAGTTGAATTTAGTCTACTGAATGTCTAAAGGGGATGTTCAAAGTGAAGTAACTCAAAGATATGTCATTACTTAACAGGATATGAACAAGTCTTTAATGAACTCCTTATGGCAACTGTTCGCTGCGTAGGAGTGGCTTTTCTTGAATACTGTATGATAAGTTTTATGCATAACATATTTACAGCTCAACACTATACTGCCTACTGTATCACATTTAATATGTGAATTCTTAAGGTAATCCGGCAATACTTTAATAATACATAATAATGACACCATAATATCCTCCTGAGACCCAAAGAAAATTTATTTATTTTTATTTATTTTTTTCTGTGATTTCCTATATCCTTTAGGTTAAAAATTCTACAATTTAGAGTTTTTACATTTTGTTTTTATGTTTAATTTTACAGCATGTCCACTGTAGTGGACCACAGGACCATTTTAATTCAAAACGACAACAAAACTGTGCAGGATATGGCTGTAAAGGAATAATAATCCAATATTAATGTAACAAAAACAAAAGCAATTTTTTTCCTTTTGTATTGAAATTCCTGAAACAGTTTAGTCTGACAGAGAGCCGTACTCAAAAAAAAAAAAAAAACAAACAAAAAAAAGTGATGTTAATCCAAAACAAATTTAACATAAAAGTGATTTAAAACTGATTGTCATTCTCTAATTGTCTCTAATTCTGTAATTGTCTAAATCAGAGTCTCCCTCAACTATTTTATAAAGAATCCTCTCTGCTTTAGTTCTGTCCCGTACAACATGCAGTTATTAATTACATTAAGATGGTCCTGGTGTTCACTATTCAGACATTTAAAAAATGATGATATTTTAAAACACAAACAAGTTAACAGCTTTGAAAGCTAAATTTATTGTTCCTGACACTTTAATAAACAAATATATTTGTAATAATAATAGTAGAAAAACATTTAAAAAGCTAAATTTTACATGCCTCTCACGTTCCCATAAAATGTGCCATTTTGTATGTCAGCCATTTTGGATGCAGAGCAAGAAGTGGTTCCTAGCATGCCAGCCAATCAAATGACATATCACTAGAAAGCCCAGGATGTTCTCTGAACCGTACAACAGGACTTGACAGAGTAGCTCAAAAAATTCAAAGAAAATTAATGAAAACGCAATGTCCACTACAGAGGACACAATTCAATGGGCGAGGTCTCAGGAGGATTTCAAAAATAAAAGCGGGCTATAAATCAAGCTGGTGTTTATTGTCTCATTGTTTCTTATATTTACAGGGTAAATATAATGTTAGTGTCCTGTTTTCGCTGACTTGTACAAAAATATTTCCTAATTTTAATAAAGTAAATATAGTAAATAAACTTTTGTAGAAGTATTGAAAGATTTACTGGACTAAAACAGGTTAGGTTAACCCAAAGGTGATATTAGAGGCCCATTTCATAATGATTCTTTAGGATCTTAGAAAAAAGTTTGCTTAAATTTCTCAGTGCTATAGTGTAAATAAACACCCTTTTAATGTCAAAAACATCTTAGTCCACAGTGAACCATTTCATTTCATATTTTTTTAAATGCTAATGAGATGCTGCTCACCCCACTGAGGTTGCTGGATCACAGATATGTATTAGCGTACGGATTCATTCTTGAGAAGTAGCTAAACCTGCGCAACACACACACACACTGCTGACTTTTGTTTCTGGGACTGAAATGAAAAAGTTATTGATGCTGTTTCCACATTATAATGACAAAATGTGAGATCACGCCTGGCCGTCGCTAATCAGTGCTTGTCATTTTTCATGTCTTGACACTGCAGCCCACCATTATCAATCTAAAATATAGTCAAACACACATCTAAATATTTAACAAATGCTCAGTTGCAGTCTGTGCAGGTTATAGTGGAAAAATCAACACCACCATGCAGAAGAAATAAATAAAATCTATAAACAGTTTAAATATGTTTTCACAAAGTTTGCCACCAGCATTGGGAAGACCCTTCTCTTTTAGAAAACTCTAATTTGAAGAAGGGTCAGTGTCATAAATACTGATGCTCATTCCCACTTTGAGAGACTCATGTCCTCTCATGATTGGCCAATCAATGTGGAAGTATATTTAGAGAATGAACATAGAAACTAAACACAAGTGAACCATATCTGCCATTTACAAGCGGTTTGCTGCTTCCTTTGCCTGAAGAATCCCTCCTTTCACAGGGCGAGGGGAGATTGAGCTCAGGCCGATCTGAAACTCCCCCGCTGCTGAGGCCAAGGTGAACTTCCTGAGAGTAAGACATTACAAAAAAGATTTAGCCTTATTTTATCTATAATATGGAGCACATTTGGATGGTGGGAGGAAACCAGGCAAAACCCACACGGACACAGGGAGAACATGCAAACTCCACACAGAAATACCAGATGGCCCAGTGAAGACCCAACGCCATTGGTATTCTTGCTGTGAGGCAACAGTGCTAGTCACTGGGCCACCGTGCCACCCATTCTGAATAAAGGTGGAAGGGGAGAAGGAGGGTTTCTTCCAGACAAAGATAAGCTGCAGTCACACTGGGCTTTTCCCTCCTATAGACTTCCATTCATACGCACACAAATGCGTCAGACCGGAAAGGCAGGGTTGTGCGTCAAGTTTCGCAGATCGCTGCGTTGAAAAGTTCAAGCTTGGGGAACTCTGACCTGCAAAATCGCATCACTTGACTGCGTGAGACCAATTGAGGATCAAAACAGGACCTCTCTGAACAGAAACTTAAAACATGGAGCAATCGCTGGCTTTTTTTAATGTCTAATCATCTTGTTTAATCCTGCCCCTTTTCGCAGCACCGCACCGCACGCAGCTATAGTTGTAGAGAGGAAATGAGGATATATATAGTCACTTGGGATCCTTTGATTGGAGGATCATGATTAGCTAATGTGGACCAGCTGGGTCAATCATGAGCACATGCTCCTCTTGAAATTAGTTTAAAATTAAACTTCACTTAAGCTGCGGTCACACTGGGCTTTTCCTCCCATAGACTTCCATTCATACACACGCGAATGCATCAGACCGGAAACGCAGGGTCATGCGTTAAGTTTCGCAGCTCTTCATCTTGTTTAATCCCGCCCCTTTTCGCAGTGCAGTACGACAGAATTTCGCTCACACAAAGCCCAATGTGACCGCAGCTTTATTCAGTTATTTCATAAACATTAACAATTAGGCAGGTTTTCATAAACACAGAATGCTGGTCTATATTTGTAACCTGACATTTATCAAGTTAGTTACAGTGTAAACATACATATTACCATTACATCAAATCAAATTCATATCATTTACATCATATGTATATTAAAATAACACAAGATATAAGCTGTATGTAAGCTGCATCAAATTATTTTTTTTCTGAGGTAAATTTGACTTATTCAACCCCTTTGGGTCCAAAAGTTCCTGTGCTGGTAAAATTGAGAACCTTGTGACACAAAGGACGTTTACTTGTGACAGGTAAAGACATTTTATGTGTTTCAAAAATCTATGTAAAAATACTGTCTGTTTGGCACCACAAAAGAATTGAAAGTGTGAAGTCGACCTTATGCCATAATGAGATAAAAGTCTATGGCAGACTTTAATGTCAGTAAGAAAAATCTTGCAACCTTCAGGTAACAAGTGATAAACTTGTCTGTTCACTGCTCTTGTAAAGTGAATGCTAGGTTGAATAAAACAGGAAATTCAAAAAGACACCAATGCACAAACCACACATGAATATGGAAAACAATGGGAGTGTTTGAGGTGGAACAGCCTTAAGGTTCAACCACAAAGGAAACTATAAATATAACATGGTTAACTAGAAAAACACCAGGAGATTACACAGTTAATTATAGGGCTTTTCTAATAAAAACAGATCATTAATAAACAAATAGTGCAAAAAATAATATATATATATTCCCCATTTTCCCCATAATGTCATTCTGATGTTGAGCTCTAAATGATTTTATTTTTATTTCAACACTTGTAAACATTTGATTAAACAGTTGAATAAAAAAAAGAAATGAAATATGAAAATGATGAGTAATACAAATGAAATTGTAAACATGTAATGGTGTTTGGTTATGGAAATTTTGTGTCTGGTAGAAAAAGAATTAGAATTAGAACCATGTCAAATAAGATGACATTTGGACACAGCTTGTTCATCTTTTCCATTGTATAAGTTGTTCTACAGTGATATAAAAATAATATAATATTAAATAAATAAATAAATAAATAAATAAATAAATAAATAAATAAATAAATAAATAAATAAATAAATAAATAAAGCAGAAGTGGGACTTTTACTGAAATATTGGTCTGGGTGACCTTTCACACCCTTCATTCCACCAGTGTGCTAAAAAAGTTCATTGAATCACCTGACAGCTACGTCCACCTATTTTATTTTATTTTTTCACCTTAGCAATTGCTGGATCACACCTCAATGTAAGTGTGATAAGTCTACCCCTGGGGTTTTACTTAATGTGTCTTCAAAAAGATGCACTGACATCAGTGACAAGTCCCAAAACCGGTTTCAGGGATTGCTCATGAGGTTTTAAGTTGTAGTAAAAAATGCCTACAGCACAAAAATGGTTTGAATAATTTTAACAGCCTTGAGCTCTTAAGAACAAAGTTTGCTATGTTTTTTTTTTTTTTTGAGTAGCAGGGGTCCTTTAATTATATGATTTGTTTGATTTGATCATGGCTTGAGTTCACATTAAGCATCACACTTCAATGATCTACTGTAAGAGAGAAAAACAAATATTCTAGTGTTAACAAAAGTGGCACATAAAATAAAACCCCAGGGGAAGACATATCATTGATTCAATGAACTCTTTAAGCACACTGGTGGAATGAAGGGTGTGAAAGACTTCATGAAAGGTCACCCAGACCAATATTTCAGTAAAAGTCCCACTTCTGCTTTATTTATTTGTTTATTTATTTATTTATTTATTTATTTAATATTATGTTATTTTTATATCACTGTAAAACAACTTATACAATGGAAAAGCTGAACAAGCTATGTCCAAAACCTTATTTGACATAGTTCTAATTCTTTCTACCAGACACAAAATTTCCATAACTAAACACCATTACATGCTTACAATTTCATTTGTATTACTCATCATTTTTATATTACATTGCTTTATTATTTTTTTTATTCAGCTGTTTTATCAAACGTTTACAAGTGTTGAAATAAAAATAAAATCATTTAGAGCCCAACATCAGAATGACATTATGGGGAATCATAGAATCAAAACTTTAACTACGAATTAAATACTGGTGACTCAGACCTGTACTTGACCTTTGAACAACTATATAGTAAGCAGCCAGTGACTAATTTAAAGAGACTTCAAAAAGGAGTAAAAATATTTGAGCTCTAAAGTACACATCCCATTTCCTCTATATTACAACATGGTCTAATGCAATTTTGTTCCTTTATTTCTGAGATGAGTGAGAGAAACAAACAACATAGTACTGTTGATTGAAAGTCTAAAGTCTGACCAAATGTTACTGGTCAAACTCTTTTTATATGCACTGTAAAAAATATTTATATATTATTCATTCATTCATTTTCTTTTCGGCTTAGTCCCTTTATTAATCTGGGATCGCCACAGCAGAAAGAACTGCCAACTTATCCAGCACATGTTTTACGCAGCGGATGCCCTTCCAGCCGCAACCCATTACTGGGAAACATCCATACAGTCATTCACACAAATACACTATGGAGAATTTAGCTAACCCAATTCACCTATACTGCATGTGAATTGGGTGAATTGGACTTGTAGGTGAAACCAGAGCACCCGCAGGAAACCCTTGCGAACATGGGGAGAACATGCAAACTCCACACAGAAACGGCAACTGACCCAGCCAAGGCTTGAACCAGCAACCTTATTGCTGTGAGGCGAATGTGCTACCCACTGCGCAACCGCGTTGCCTATTATTTATTAATTTGCAATTATTTATCAGAAACTGTACCTAAAGCTTTTATGTTTTACAAGATAATACTAATTCAGTTTTTATACTTCAAGATAATTGTCAATTTTAAAGGCACAGTTTACCCAAAAATGGCAATTCTTTCACCATTTACTGACCCAACATAGGTTGTTCCAATATTGCATAAATATCTTTGTTCTGCCAGATAGTAAGGAAGATATTTGCAAGAATGTCAGTAACAAAACAGATCTCTAAACACATTTAACTGCTATAATTGGAAATATAGATACTGTGGGAGTAAATGGGTGACAAGATCTGTTTGGTTACTTATTCTTCAAAATATCTTCTTTTCTGTTGAGCAGAATAACGAAATTTATACAGGATTGGAACAATCTGTGGACTAGTAAATGATAGCAAAATTTTCATTTTTGGGTGAGCTATGTGATAGGAGATGACTCCCATCCTCTGAAGCCTTTTTTTGTTCTGTTGCCCTCTGGAAGAAGGTTTAGAAGCATCAAATGCTCTTCTAACAGATATAAATTTACCTTTGTTCCTGAGGCAATAAGGCTTTACAACCTTACATTTTAGCAAGTTTTAAATTTACATTTTTAATATATGGGTCTTTCCTATGTTTTTAGTACTATTTATGAAGTTATTATGAAGCATGCTGGATTGTGTTTTTTAACACTGTTTGTAAGTGATTTGTCTCTCTATGTGTTTGTTGTATCATGAAATGCTACTACCCTCATCTAATTGCCCCTGGTGCGATTAATAAAGTTGTTAAACTTAAACCTATACCAACTGCTCTAACTATCCAAATATCCCACCCTTTAAACGCAACCACATACAAACACCAGAGGTAAAAACAAGAAGTCAGAGACTGCAAACAAATTACCCACATGTAACCACATGACTGCCCTTAAACTTCTTATAAATCTTTAATCTGTTACAAAGACCCACTATTACAAAAGTATGTGGATTCAGAATGATGGAAGCAGAGGCTGAAGAATTCTAACTCTTTTTCAACCTTAGCACACGTTAATACATGTTGCAATCTATTGATTTAGTCTACCCCCCCAACACCCCCCCCCCCACACACACACAAAAAAAAACTGCCCTGTTTGGCATTCATACATATATGACTTTTAAAAAAAAGCAACTGCAAAGGCAATATTTGTGTACAGTATGCTATCAGTGTGTGAATTTGAGAACTAGAAATAAGCAATGTTTATAAACAGTTTTATCATGGGGAATAGATGACAGATAAAAAATATGTTGAAACCTGTATGGCTCATAAAGTGTGAATAACATTAAATCTGCCTTGTACAAACTTGTTTTTAGTGAGACTTGGGCAAGAGGAGATATAAAGCTTATCAAATAACACTTTTTACGTCAAGTCAAGGTCCTCTGATATCATTTACAGGAGAATGAAAGAAAGAAAATTGAGATAAATCAAGGCGCTCTTATTGAACAATCTGATTTAAGACCTGCTTGGTACTAGAGATAACAGTAAGCTGGAAAGAGAGTTGTGACAATTGGCTATTTATTTGGGCTTCTGTAAAAACGTGTTACTCCTGGAACAATAAATTTTTTTGTTGTCAACTGAAAACTGCAATAAGATAAGTCAAAAATAATTAAATATATTAAATGTGTCACAAGTTTGTTTTTGTTTTGTTTTTTTGGTATTTTTGCTAAAGTAATAGTTCAACCAAAATTATGGTACTATATTTACTCTCCCTCATGTGATTTTAAACCTTTATGAGTTTCTTTCTTCTGTTGAACGCAAAAGAAGATATTTTGAAAAAAGCTATTTGCTGGTACCTATTGACTTTTATAGTTTGAAAATTATTATGGAAGTCAACGATAACAGAGATTTCATCTTTGGGTGAATTATCCTTTTATGTTTTCCCTTTTTACTTAGTATTTATCATTCACCTTTGCTATCAACTAATTAAGATACTTTTTGAATAGCACTATTAAATATAATTCAGAATATTTGATTTTCATGAGCTTGACACATAATACATTTTAGGGTTGTACTGGTATATGTATTCATCCCAAACTGTCACGATACAGAGGTCATGGTTCAGTTCACGCACTCTGATGATGAATAGTCAGTCAGATGTGCCAGATCACCCAAATACTTTTGCTAATCAAGAAAGCCCACAGTGCAACAACTTAGCAGCCATTCACAAAGAATATGTTTTTGTATCTGAAAACGTGAGATGCTGCGCTCAGAATTTGTCATCTTATTGTTGTCATGCCAACTTGCAACTCTAAACAGAAACTCGCAGTTGCAATGCTTGTCCCACTTCCGAATTTTTATGACCGGTCCACTGCTTTGTAACTGACATTAATGACACTGCTGCATTTAAAAGAGGACATTTTTTAATCTTTACACAGCATCTAACTGTGTATAATGGTCTGTCACATTTACCTAGAAAAACAATAGAAATATAAGATTTTGTCTCATCTTTGCGCACACATGAGATTGAACTATTGTTGTCTACTGCAACTGCTGTTATGGATGGGCACAGTCCTAAATATTGTATTAAAAGAGATTTCAGTTTTGAAGCTTACTGAATCTGTGCTCTTTTTTTGTAAGAGGGTTGGGCTTAACCATAGAAAGTTTATGCCTTCATTGAAAAAAATGATTTCTGCAAAATTTTTGCAAACAATTTATATGAGTTGAATTTAAACAAACAAATTAAATTTAGTAATGTACAACTTAATTTGTTTGTTTAAATTCAGCCAAAATAAATAGTTTGCAACCGCTTACCTTTAAAAAATTGAGTAAATCCAAATAATTATCTTTAAATCATTTTTTCAGTGTAGAAGACCAAAGTCTCCTAATTATAATTTTATTTTTCATTATTCTATTTATTTTTTTACTTTTCCATAACATGTGACTTGTCAGTTCTGCAGCTGATTGTGTGTTCAAAATAAACAGAAAAAGCATGCACTGGAGATTTGTTTCTTATTCTTGTTGTCCCTTTATTTGACCAAAATTTAAGTTGAAAGTTTTTAGTGCACACAAGTGTTCTTGAAGCTTCATATGATAACAGTTGAACCACTGAAGTCACATGGAATCTACTGACAATGTTTTTATTCCTTTTGTGGATTTAAACACATAGGGAATAATGCTGTCTGTAGAGGATCAGGGAGCTTTCGGGTTATATCTACAATATCTTTTGTTTTTTACAGATGAATGAAGGTCTCAGGGGTTTGAAGTGACATGAAGGTCAGTAATTAATGAATTTTCATTTTTGTTTGAACTAATCCTTTAAGCATGGGGTTAAAATATATTTTTTAAATAAATCATGTATCAAAGTGTCAGTGGCCTGTAAATGTCAGTTAAAACTGCCACATAAAGGAAACCACAGTCTAAGGCAGAAACAGAAAGGAAATTAGGCAAATGTACATAATGACCACAGAATAGGTGTATGAATGCACTATAGTGTCTTCCGTCCTGTATCCTGTCTCCTTCCAATGAGTAAGATAAGGCTTAGTTTTTTATATATTAAATTTAAAATCAATGTGTTAAACTAACATTTAAACATAACATGTGTCCTAAAATATAATAAACGAAATGTTAGTGATTGTCTTGGCTTACTGTTGCATTTTCTGTGAATGTGATTTCTTGTAATGACATGCTCTGGCTGCTCATATTCTTTCACTGGTAGGCTGTGGTGTCTGTAAACGTGCCACGAACACACTCAATGCATTTCCTGCTGGTTTAAAACACAGATCATCATGCCTGTCAACGAATTGCTACAAAAGATGACAAATGAATATTACAACATATTACAAATATAATATTTAATCATGTTTATTTTTTAGTCAGAATAAAATACGACATCAATGGTGACACAAGTGACTATTGACGAATGGACAATTCATTAAAAAAACATAAAAAAAACTAAATAAAATAGTGTACATAATATTAATATAGCAGCATGTAGTTAAGTGAAAACATTTCAAAGTAATATGTGTGGAGTAAATATTTTGGATTTGTTATAATCTGGAAATCCCAAATCATGTTTCTGACTTTTTTTACTGAAGGGTGAATGTAGCGCCGCGTGAGGATGTTTGAGCTGCGGTGTGATAAAAACGAAACTGCTTTCTCTGGGCTGGGCACTGGTCTAGTTGCCTTTCATCGTATTGTTAACCTCTAAGGGAAAGTCCATGACGTGACCGCTTTCTATTCACGGTTTCCTTTTCCCAGCGTGATGGAATACGCGGAAAACATCATGCGTAAGTCATGACAAACATCTGCACAAAAAAACTATTAATGAATAATTTATTTGTTTATTGTATCAGACAGGGACTCAAAAGAGCATATACACACACTATTGTCCCCTTGAAGGGGTTTTGTTTGTTGATTTTTTTTAATTAAATTAATTTTAAAACCCCTTTACATTATAATATTTATCAACTATTTATAGTTTGTTTATTTTTATTTAGTTGTGTGAAATTGAAAGTGTGAAAATTTCTGCCACAAGGGGGCAAAAGGGGAACCAATGCAGTGAGTGGACATAGTTGTGTGAGTTGAAAAAAGTTGTCAGGAGACAGGAAACAGAAGTATCTTGTCATACAGTGTATTTCTGGCTTCTATGACATAAAAAATTCCTCTGCCTTTGCTTGCTTCCCTTTTAGTTTTTTTTCTTTTTATCTCTCTTGTCTTCTTTCGAGTTTTAAAGAGTTCTAAATGAGAAGCAGGGTATATGAGCACTGTGAAATTGAGGAACAGTGATAGTGCACAGCATTGCATAAAGCTGTCATAAGACATTCCAGAGCTGCTTGTGAGGAGATGCTTGTTGATGCTAGGTGTCCAATAAGACAGCGGCAGGACTCCATTAAGAGCACAGCTGCTTTGCCATTTTCGGTCAAAGCACATTCCACATGAGCAGAGGTTTTGTCCACCGTCCAGTAGCACACCCTTCTATGTACTTTTGATAGTATGTTTTATCAATAGCAAGTTCAGCTCACTAAAAAACAAACATCTGATTATCATTTACTCACTGTAATGTTGCTCCAAACCTATTACAGTCATAAACCAAAGAGGAGTTTTTGTCCATTCAAGCATAGTGAAAGTGGTCCGAACAACACCGAATTCCACTGTTAATTCATTCATTCATTCATTTTCCTTTGGCTTAGTCTCTGATTTATTAAGGGTTGCCACAGCGGAATAAACCACCCTGGTAATTAATTGAATTGACAATAAATAGAGAGATTTTTTTTTAAATACATTTTAATTTATCAGAAGACAGAAAGTCATTGTATCAACATTAAATAAACTGGCTATGTACACTTCATGCACAGATTTTTTATTTATTTTTTTTACTTCAAATGGTTCATTTGGAACTGGAAAGATACAGGATAATTGGCTCTTTGATTAAAGGGAAAAGCCAAAACCATTTAGGAAAATTGTCTCAGGCTAGATTGTCATAAAAAATGTTAATAAAAAAATCTAAACAAAAACAATATCATAACAAAAGTTAATAAATTAGTCTGAAAAATAGGTAACACTTTACTTTGATAGTCCTTTTAGATATTTTGTTTGTAATAACTTTCTAACTTTGTCAATTACCAGTCATTAGCATTGCTATATTGTCTTCTCCATACTTTTTCAATAGTTCATAGTGCTTTTTCCACATTTGTTTATGTTACAGCCTTATTCCAAAATGGATTAAATTAATTTATTTCCTCAAAATTCTACACACAATAGTCCATAATGACAATGTGAAAAAAGTGATTTTTTTTAAATTGTTGCAAATTTCTTAAAAATAAAAAATCTGAAAAATCACATGTACTTCAGTATTCACAGCCTTTGCCGTGAAGCTCTTAATAGAGCTCAGGTACATTCTGTTTCCACTGATCATTCTTGAGATTTTTCAGCAGCTTAACTGGAGTTCACCTGTGGTAAATTCAGTTGATTGGACATGATTTAAAAAGGCATACACCTGTCTATATAAGGTCTCAGGGTTGGCAGTGCATGTCAAAGCACAAACCAAGCATGCTGACAAAGGAATTGTCTGTAAACCTCAGAGACAGGATTGTCTCAAGGCACAAGGCTGGAGAAGGTTACAAAAAAATTTCTGCTGCTCTGAAAGCTCCAATACGCACAGTGGCCTCCATCATCCGTAAGTGGAAGATGTTTGGAACCACCAGGACTCTTCCTAGAGCTGGCTGGCTATTTAATCTGAGTGATTGGGGGAGAAGGGCCTTATTCAGGGATGTGATCAATAACCCAATGGTCACTCTGTCGGAGCATCAGCGTTCTTCTGTGGAGAGAGGAGAACCTTACAGAAGGACAACCATCTGTGCAGCAATTCACCAATCAGGACTGTGTGGTAGAGTGGCCAGTGGAAGCCACTTCCCGCCTGGAATTTGCCAAAAGGCATCTGAAGGACTCTCAGACCATAAGAAACAAAATTCTCTGGTCTGATGAGACTAAACTTGAACTCTTTGGAGTGAATGGCAGGCATTACGTTTGGAGAAAACCAGGCTCCACTCATCACCAGGCTAATACCATCCTTACAGTGAAGCATGGTGGTGGCAGCATCATGCTGTGGGGATGTTTTTCAGCAGCAGGGACTGGTAGACTAGTCAGGATAGAGGGAAAGATGGATGCAGCAATGTACAGAGACATCCTGAATAAAAACCTGCTTCAGAGTGCTCTTGACCTCAGACCTCAGAGGGTGATGGTTCATCTTCCAGCAGGACAATGACCCAAAGCACAGCGCCAAAATATCAATGGAGTGGCTTCACAACAACTCAGTGAATGTGCTTGAGTGGCCCAGACCTAAATCTTATTGAACATTTCTGGAGAGATCTGGAAAAGGCTGTACACCGTTGCTTCCCATCCAACCTGATAGAGCTTGAGAGGTACTGCAAAGAGGAATGGGCAAAAATTCCCAAAGACAGGTGTGCCATGCCTGTGGCATCATATTCAAAAAGACTTGAGGCTGTAATTGCTGCTAAAGGTGCATCAACAAAGTATTGAGCAAAGGCTGTGAATACTTATGTAGATGTGATTTTTCTGTAGTTTTCTGTAGATGTGTTTTTTTTTATTTGCAATAAATTTGCAACAATTTCAAAAAATCTTTTTTCACATTGTCATTAAGGGGTATTGTGCGTAGAACTTTGAGGATATAAATGAATTTAATCCATTTTGGAACAAGGCTGTAACATAAAAAAATGTGGAAAAAGTGAAGCGCTATGAATACTTTCCGGATGCACTGTATATCTTATATATCTATACTTCCAGATGAAACCAGAGTTTTGGGAAAGTGAAACTGCTATTTTTTGAAACTGGATCTCATAGTGGATAAATCTGAAAACGACACCTTGGCATTTTCATGTGAACACCCAAATGTTTGTTTGTCGAACGATGACGTCATCAACCCACGTCTCGACCCTAGTCAAACACTGCTACATCACATAACAGCCACAACAACAATGACAGACTACATGTGTGTACTACTGAGCTACTAAGAAACTAATTTGTCATGTTCTTTTTTAGTGTATTCCTGTCGGAGATTTACAGCATCACTTACTGCTGTGGCATGAATACTACATAATTTTAGTCAGTTTTGTGTTTTTGAGACAAACCAAAAAAAAGTTTGGTTAGGGAATTGCCTTATTGTTAACAATATGGCACCATCAAAGTGTCAGTGGAGAAAAATTGTATGATGTAAATATCTTGGCAAAAACATCAGATTGCGTAGTGACCAGCTAATACATTTAGTTTTATAACTGAATCTTACTTCTAAACCAAAATACAAGGTTGTGGGATCGGAGTCAGAAATACATCTAAACATGGCAATGAAGCCACAAAGTCACATAAGAGATGTCTACAGATCACTTTTTTTTCCCGAGGGTGAGAAAACAATTCTCTTCCTCTGACCTTTCTGCAATCTAAGGGGTCTTCCTCCATCACATAAGGACTGAGACATTTGTACACAACATGCCCTATATTTCTGTTTTGTGTGAATTCCCAAGACACACCTTTAGAGGGGTCATTTCTTCCCTTACATGCCTCTGAGTGCACTGGGCTGCCAAGACTCTTCTTATTTACAGAACAGTTCCTTTTTTGGTGCGATAAGGCAGCACACACTACAGAAGGGGAAGGCAAAAGCAAGCTCATGCCGTGAATGAGGAGAGCCGAGCAGAAAATGGTCTAAAATGAGACAGACACATTCTGCAAGTTTGTTTGCTTGAGAGTAATCATGAACTGTGCTATTAACAGCCAGGTATGCTAATGGAAAAAAATGAGAGTAAAAAAACCGAGGCTAACCCTGCCCTAAGGTGAAATGGGACAACTTGTTGGGTGTGTGTTGCGTCACACTGCTTTCCATTCTCTGAGCTGTGCTGTTATTGTCTGTGTGAACTTTCCATTTATCTGTGGCACATTTGCTGACTGTTAGTCAATCAGAAGCATTCCATGGAATTTTTTCCATTGTTGGCCTAAGTCAGAATGTTGTTTGGACTGTGGACAGATAGTAGAAACTTGGAAAGAAATAACTGAAACTGTGGGTGTAATTAGTGCATTTGAAAATAAAGCCCAACAAAGACTTTTTGTATTTTTAGCACTTAATAAGAAACTACACAAGGTTGGTTTTAAATTGGTAGATTATGTTTATGCTTTGTTGTCTACTTCCTTCTGTTAAAACTGGGTTTGGTAAAACACTGTCAACGACAATTTCCAGAAGAAAAGCAATGAGCCAACCTCCCAAAGGCTGACTATAAATAAGCTGCCATTGTTCTTCATATATGACATGATTTCTTATTCTTCATGTATGACATGTATGACATGATTGTGTATCATATTATGTCAGATTTTGGCACTCACTGTCATGCTTCAGTGTAGTGTAATATGCTCTAAATATAATCCTTGAAATCACAGTTGTTGTCAATTGTTTCTGCACAGGAAATAAATCAATGTTTTTTTAATCAAGCTGTATACTGTACCATTCAAATTGGTGGGTAGTAAAAATAAGAATTGGTGCTTTTAATCCAGGAGGATGCAATGAATTCATCAAAAAGTGACAGTAAAGACATTTATATAAAGGTTTCTGTTTTAATGCTGTACAAAATCTACACTCTCAGAAATAAAGGTACAAAAGCTATCACTGGGGCTGTACTTTTTCAAAAAGTACACTTTTATACCAATCTGGGGTGCGTTTCTGAAAACCATTTATAGCCAATTAAGGTCGCAAGTTGTGTGGTTACAAACATAGTTTGTTGATTGGCATTTCCCAAATCTGTCATTGCAACGAACATTTCCAAACTGCATTGCAAACTTGTATGCTTGCAACTATACCTCTGGAGCTGTAGTTAGATACATAGTTCCTGGTTGTGTTCTAATCCTAGTTATCTCCCCTATGCCCTATTTGTTTAGAACATTCTAACATTTAAACTTGGAATGATTTTTTTTTAAAGCATTCAAGTCATCACTCTTAGGTGTAATTTGCTTTCAAAGTATTTTTACAGTTCAGTTTTAGCGATCTTCATGTTTACAATTGCGCTCCCTTTTCAGTGCATTTTGAAAACATTGATGTCATTTTGAACACAGCCATGGCTCATGACGAAAGCTATAGGTCCCCTTTATATTTAAAAGCGGAATTTATGTTTCGTCTCCAAAGCTTGTGAAAAAAAAAACATAGCATAAGTTAATGCTATTAATTTATAGTAGGTTATTTATTAAGTATCTGAACTGTATATGACATGGGCCTGTTGCTTAGAACATTTCTGCAGTGGTTTGCATGTGTCAAATTGTAAAGTAGACTTTTTCAAAATAATAAATAAAAAAACAATATCCTGCTTAATAATAATAATAATAATAATAATAATAATAATAATAATAATAACAATCATCATCATCATCATCATCATCATCATCATCATTAATATTATTATTAAAGCATTCTTTTTCATTTCCTGATAAATAATAAATATAAACTTATATCTCTTAATAAATAACCTCATTACTTATTTATTTATTTATTTATATGATTTATATATGATGTTAGAATACGTGTTAGCTTTTTGTAAGTGATTTTATGTTAATTTAGAATAGACTATGGAATATTCTCAATAATATTCGTAAAGGAAACATAGGCCCTATATGTGCCATATATATATATATATATATATATATATATATATATATATATATATATATATATATTTTAAACTACGGGTTTTGGGAAACACTCATCACTATATGGTTCTTTTCTCAATTGATTCATCATACTATGATAGTTCAGCTGCGAGTTACACGTTGTTTGGGAAACGCACCCGTAAAGGTACATATTTTTACCTAAAAAGTACAACTGTGTTCTGCATAGTACCTTAAACGTACAAAAGTATACCTTTCGGGTACAAAAATGTTAATTTAAGGTACCAATGTGCACCTGTATGCAAAAGTGTACTTTTTGTAAAGGTACAGCCCCAGTGACAGCTTGCGTTCCTTTATTTCTTAGTGTGTATTAATTAAATTATCCCCCAAAGAATCCGCAAAAATGATGGAGTAATGTTTTCTTTCATAAAATTGACAGAAATTGATCGATGATGCTGATAAAAATAAATATTCCTTTTACAAATATATTGCATTAGAATAATTTCTAGAAGATCGTGTCACGATAAATGGCTAAGCTCTGCATCACAGGAATCAATTATATTTGAAAACGCATGCTATTTATTTGAAGATGCAATACTATTTGAAAATGTTTTACTTAATTTATTAAATAAATATTGTTGTGGTGGGAATAAGAGAATTGTGGCCCTTGAAGTAAAATTTGCACACCCTCAGAAACAAAGGTACAAAACATATCACGTTTTCAAAAGGTACACTTTTGTACTTAAAGGGTCCATATATACTTTAATATATATGACTACCTAATATTAATTATTATTAGCTGAAAAGAACAAAAATATACCTTTTGGTAAAACGTACTACCCCAGTGACAGGTTTTGTACCTTTATTTCCTGGCAAAGTGTGGCACCTCTTCTGCCCTCAATGGTGCCTGTGGTTCCAGTAGGGATGCAATGATTAACCGATTTCACTGTTAACCATGCTTTAATTCGTTATGGTTAATTAATCGCAAACCTTCTCCACACTGCAATTCTGCACAGAACAAAACTGCTGAAACTAAATATTTTGCCAACTGTACGCTAGCTTAAAGTTTTGAGCTTGTACTTAATGCGCACGCACACTGGATTAAAGGCCGGTATTAATTATGGCTGAGGCTATTAACTAGGGGCCATTCTCATTTCCTGTATTTTGTGCATGCAAGTTTCCAATGGAGGCACATGGCTTGCACACGCATTTTGGCAGCGATTCGCTCATGCTTTCCAGGCACACCTAGTTAAATGAATGCTGCGAGTGCACCGGGAGTCACATGACAAGAACTGACAGGTCAGCTTTATACTTTTTATGAAATATGCACATTTCTACTCCAAAAAAAAAAAAAATTCAAAAGAAAAATACCAAACAATTTTGTAGAACAGTTCAGATTAAAAATACCTTTAAGGTTCAGCAGCCTTTGACTACATTCATTCTCTTTAAAAGGGAAATTAGACAAATAAAAACATTAGACAAATAAAAACATTAGACAAATACATTTTTTACTTATTCTTATTTGTATTTATTTATTTATTATTATTTTTATTTATTTATTTATTTATTTATTTATTTATTTATTTATTTATTTATTTATTTATTTATTTATTTATTTATTTATTTATTTATTTATTTATTTATTTATTTATTTATTTATTTGTTTATTTATTTATTCATTGTTCTGTCATTTATTTTCAGTGTAAAATTTTTACATGTTTAAATGACAAAAACTTTTTTTACTTATTTTTAATTCCAAAAAGAAAACATACAACCAAAATCTATAATTGTTGCATCCCTAGGTCCCAGACCTCAACTCAGAGATGGTGGCTAAGCTTTCCTGGGCAGCTATGGTGGCTAGATGGGAGGTCCCACAGCCTCCGACCCAGTGGCTCGACCATTTACATGGGTGTTATTTGGGGGGTCAACAAAGGTGTTACAACCTCCCAGCCTCCAGTCCCCTTCTTCTACCTGGACTGCTACTTATTGGATGTGTGACCATTTCTCAGGTGAAGAAGGCAATTACGGTCAATCTTTGCTCGCAAGGCGAAGCTGTCTTGCGGGATGTGCTATGCGTCTCGCTTGGCCAGAGCCTACACTCCCACCTCTGTGCTGAATGCTATGGTCACCTACTGTACCAGCGCTTCCAAGCACAGGTGCTGGCCGAGCTCCATGCGGGCTCCCCAGGGATCATGCATAATCTCTGGATGACAACTGATTTCACTCCAATCTCCACCATAGCAGCTGCCCATGGTGCTCCATGATGGTTCTTGTGTCCACACGCTACCTGCTTAGCATACCCCAAACACAAAACACATCACTCCAGACATGTAACAGATTTAACTTCAGGGGCTTTTTCCATACATTCTTGCCACAGGGGTGTTTGACTCCTCAGCGATAAGTCTGATGTGCCATTTTACATATGTTCCTTATATACTCCTTATTGGAGGAGTGGCTGTACATGCAGATTGCACTCTCAAATTTTGTAGGCAAATTAAATGTACAAAAGAAAGTTAATTAACCCAATTTCAATTGATAAAAGTCAATTTAGCTGCATTAAATTATATATTTCGTATAACTCATCCTTCATTGTTAAGTGAAAGTTTAAAGGAGTACATCTGCATGTATTGATGTACTCAGCGAGAGACTATTGCTCTATACAAAATTGTCCCCTATAATCTCATTCACTATTCCCTACATTACTCAACTAATATAGTCCACTTGAAAGAATGAGTAAAATGAGTAAGTTCATTCAAATATTGAATGCACTGGAAAGAATGCCATTTTGTTAGTGCCTTGCTGTTTGATAAATCCCTCAAACATATATTTTAAAATTCTTGAGCAGACCCCAAGTAATAAACCATATTTAATTCATAAACCCTACACCGATAGGATTCCGGTGTGGACTGCGGTCAGATGCAGAAACTCAGTTGGTGTTCGAAGTCTTGCCGTGCATTATGAGTATTTTTGAGCTGTTAGGTACACATGGGTTGTTCTGTATGCATGTTATAGTGGTTCATTATGGGATTGACTGAGCACATTTTAAACCATCCACTATGGTTTTGGACACCATGGCTGCCCGCTCAAATAGTGCAGTATTTAAGGGTATGGGGCGATTCTGCTTACAGTTTATTAGGGTGTAGAAGTGCACATTGACTTTTAAATAAACACTTTGTCTTAGTTCTTTCTAGGGCACTCATAGCAACACTTATTTGGAAAAACCCTGGAGTGCTTCTGTGGTTTATTACAAGACTTTTTATGATTTTATGACTTCTGAACTTTTATGACTTTACAAGTAATGTCAATGAAGTTACCCTGGTTCTTCGCCCAATACAGGGGTAATGATTTGTCAGCCTAAACATGGGTTTTAATCTTCAACACAATGGTATAAACAAAAACCTCGGTTAGAAATCGCTATCACAGTATTCTTATTACTGCTCTAAAATGTTACAAGAAATTTTCTTTTAAGAAACATTTAAGACATTTTGGAACAGTAAACATGTCAGGCTAAATAATTTAAATAAATATTTGACCCAATTCACCTATAACGCATGTCTTTGGACTGTGGGGGAAGCCAGAGCACCCGGAGGAAACCCACACAAACATAGGGAGAGCATGCAAACTCCAGAAAGTAGCGCCAACTAGGCCAGCCGGGACTCAAAACACTGTTCCATATTATCTTTCTTTTCTTTGGATATAAAGTAAGCCACTGCACTGTTTTGGTCCATAGCATGGTTGGATGTTGGTGCATAAGTGATTTGTTTTTCAAAAGTTTCCTGAATTATAGACTGACCATAGCTTTTGATGTAGAGGGACCTTTTTGGCTGCAGATACTGTTCCCCTAAAAATCTAAATAAAATAGTTGTAAAAAAAAAAAAAAAAAACTGTAGGAACAGTGTAATTTATTTAATTATTTTTAATTTTTGGCAATTTTAAAACCTTGACTTTTCCAAACCACGGTAAACCTTGAAACCGGTTATGCCCTCAGCCCTAGCACAGAAACCCCTTCAAATTTCAAAATAACAGGACATTAAACACTAACAGATCTCCCTCTATATAAATCTTTAACAGAAATACATCGAATAACACTTAATTTTAACATTTGACACTTAATTTTAACATTTAAATAGCAAAGCTAGATGTCAATTATTAATTTGCTGTTTGTGTTATGTTTAAGATAGTTAATGAGTTCATTTAACCATTTCTAATAAACGAAATATTACCTTTCAATAATATTACACTCTCAGAATTAAAGGTACGACACCTGTCACTGGGGTGGTACCTTTTCAAAAGGTACACATTTGTACTTTAAGGGTCCATATTGGTACCTCAAAAGTAAGTACCTACAAATTTTAAAAGGAACTCTTTTGTATTTTTTAGGTACAATATGTACCCTTGAGGTATTTATATGGACCTTTTAGGTACAAATTTGTACCTATTGAAAAAGTACCACCCCAGTGACAGCTGTCGTACCTTTAATTCTGAGAGTGTAGAGTAGGCATGGGACGGTATACCGCAGTTTTCAAAAAGTCAAGGTTTTAAAACCACCAACATTTTCTGTTCCTAAGGTATGTGTAAGATTTTTTATTTACTTTTTTTAGGACAACAGTATCTTCAGCAGAAAAAAAATCCAAAGATGCTGCTTTAAATTGTAAAGAAAATAATGAAGAGGGCAGATGTCAATGATTCATTTGAATTATTCAGCCTGACATGTTTACCGTTGCAAAATATAATAAATCCTTCAGAAAACAAAAAATATATTGTTTTCAAAGGGGAAAAAGTTTTAGTTTTGGTAGTTTGACCTTTTAGACTGTTAAACTTGTGTGACCTATGTACTTAAGTGACCATAATGTCTTTATGCCATTCTTTCTCAGGTGTGGGCCATGGTGAGCGTCTGTGTAGCAGAGCAGGCCCAGCCCTGTGTTTATACTAGTGCATAGTGAGGTCCCCACAATTTTTGAGGAGAAAAAAAGGAAAAGGGCCATTGGAATGCCCTAAGTGAGGAGGCAAGAGGCCGCCCTGGTGCTGCCCGGATTGGAGTGTTTTCTCCCAGTCATCCCTATAAGGCTTTAGTGGAGTGAGGCTACCGATCCGAGTGCAGCCCAGGCTCCTTGTTTGGGATGTGAGAGGGTGTGGTGAGCAGAGATGGAAACTACATAAGTACACCACAAACCAGTGAGGTGTACACCATCACCAAGTGGCTAAATACCCCCCCGGCCCAGCACTGTCAGGGTAAGTGCCACTCAGCTTCTCTTACCTCCATCTCCTTCTCTTTCTACTTTACAAGCTTTATCTGATGACTCTTGAAACTCGCTGTGTAAAGGGTCAGAGAAGTGCTGTTTTTTGCACAGGTGTAAGCTGGCTTTGAGATATTTTGGCTGGTTAGAGTGTTTTATGAGAAAGATTTGATCTACATTTCTGTAGAGATGATTGTTAGGATTGGTTTTTCTAGAGATAAGCCTTCTGAAAGATACATTGTTTTCTTATTTTCCTTTTCTTCAAAGAAGCACATGGTGCGTCTAAAGTATCCATATTTTGGTATCTTTATTGTGATTTTATAATAAAATCTCTGAGGGTGTGAGTGTTTTTTTAAGTGTGGTTCTGAATGGCTGTGGAAGCCTGACTCATTTGTTAGGTTTATGACTAAATATGGTTCTTCTGGACCACTGACCCATCCCCTCTTTTCCTCACTCACTCTCTTTTTTCATAAACTATTAGGCAGAGAGAGACTGAGCGAGGGAGAGACCAAAGACAGACATGCTTCCCCATCATTTCCAAATTAGGAAGTTTTCCCATGGTGCTCTCAGTAAGGGTCTTTAGGAAATGTGTGTACATACATAAAAGTACATTTATCTTCATAATATATTGGTATTGTTATAATTACTTGTGTTATTACCAACATTTTAGAATATATAACATGTATTTAGAACAAAATGACATTTAAAAAAATGTTTAAAGACTATTTGAACACTTTACATTTATCGATCACAGTGTAGAAAATTAATTAACAAATTAATCCATTATGGGTTCCCCTCATTGTATTATTTTTGGCCAATTCTTTAGCGATAAATGTTTTTATTTACATGTTAACCCTTTAACTACCCCACCAAGAAAAAAATGTTTGGATGCATTTTATAACTCCTAATGTCGCTAGTTAACACACTCAATGCATTTTTTTAACACATCCCATAGTTTCTAAAACATCAACCTCTACTAAATTGTTGATATGTCGGTTTATGGTAAAAGTACCAGAATTAATACAAATACTTTGAAAATCTGTACTAAATCATCTTTATTTTTTTAAGTATGCCATAAAATATTTCAGATTGTTATTTAACATGATTTTACAATAAAGCAACAGGATTATGTTTGCTTGAATTTCTTTGTAAACCAACAATGCTGTGTGTAAACAATTATTTAAAGCAGTCATTTTTTGAATTACTTTAACAGTCATTATTTAAAACAGTTAAAACATGGGCAACCATTTGGTAGAGTGGCAGTCAAAGGGTTAATGTTTGTCAGAATAAGCATGTTGTTTAATTTTTTACACAAATACTTTATTTCACTTAATAACAATGAACATATTTTCACCCCTTATTGCCATTTTCATTCATTTGAAACTTCATTTCTGTACATTTAATTTGGTGGAGATGCACAAATAGGACTACTCATCTTCATGATTATACTTTTCTCCTAAATGATATATATTTTATGTATAATATATTTTATTGTAAAAAAAGTTTGAATTATAAAATGTGAATAATGTCAACGCAAAGTTGACACTTGAAATCAAAACTTCTTCCTTAATACTTACCAGGAAAATGAAAGATAAGCATCAATTAGTTTATGAATGGACATAGCACAGCTTGAATTCCTATTATTCCTATTCATAGTTTAATGGGTGCGGTCAATACTTTTCTGAGTCTTATCACACAAAACTCCCACACACATATATGGTTGTTTCCGATCCGACTTCTGACTCTGATGACTGAAAAAAGAAAACTTTTAAAGAACTATTTTTCCAGTTTGGATGAAATGTCTCCAGAATAGAATATAGTTAACCCTTGGGAGCAAAGATGTCCTGAAATTAACAATGCCATTACCCACATGGTTGACATGGGCCCTTTTAACTCAAAATATATAAGCAATCATGAATTTTTTGCAGTGATTGTCTCCTGTTGGAGTAAGAAAGGATATCTGAGCTGAAAATGTGTGACGACGAAGAAAGCACTGCCCTGGTGTGTGACAATGGATCAGGACTGTGTAAGGCAGGCTTCGCCGGGGATGATGCTCCCAGAGCGGTGTTCCCTTCCATAGTGGGACGTCCCAGACATCAGGTGACCCACCATCATAAGAGTACTTTTAACCCTAAAGGTTTCCCCAATTTCTGTTACACAGAAAGAAGATTTTTTTTAAACATTTCTAAACATAATAGTTTTATTAACTCATTTCTAATAGCTGATTTATTTTTTCTATGCCATGATGACAGTACATAATATTTGACTAGATATTTTTCAAGACACTTCTATAAATCTTAAAGTGACATTTAAAGGCTTAACTAGGTTAATTAGGTTAACTAGGCAGGTTTGGGTAATTAGGCAAGTTATTGTATAATGATGGTTTGTTTTGTAGACTATCGAAAAAAATATATAGCTTAAAGGGACTAATAATTTTGACCTTAAAATGGTTTAAAAAAAAATTAAAACTGCTTTTATTCTAGCCAAAATAAAACAAAGAAGACTTTCTCAAGAAGGAAAAATATTATCAGACATACTGTTAAAATGTTCTTGCTCTGTTAAACATAATTTGGGAAATATTTAAATATTTAATGAAGAAAAAAATTCAAAGGGGGGCTAATAATTCTGACTTCAAATATATATATATAAATATCAATAATAATAATAATAAAATATTTACTGTATTCTTGGCTTGAATTTTTCACTTGATTGAGAGTAGACACATTAAAACAATAATACTTTGTGACTGAATAGATTTAGCTTGTATATTAGGTTAGCTACTAGGCCCACACGCGAGCAGATTTCCGCACATTTTTAGCCCTTCATTAATTCTGTTTATTTACTTGTGTAAATGTGTGTAAATTGATACTTATTCAGTTTTTTTAATTAAATACAGTAATATTATTGACTAAAATGAAAATGTTCATCTGATTTATGTACAATGCAGTTTGTACAGTAATATTTTCTGTCTTTTAGTAGATATAATATATGAGAGATTTGCTTTGTTTACCAAATAAAGTGAATCTAATTGGATTTGCATTTTAAACATTAAATAACAGTTAAAACAGTATTATTTTTTATTTCACATATTAAGATTTTAATTATGATACTCCCAAAATAATTCAGCAGAAATCCGCAGATTTTAACCAAAATTCTCCTCAGAAATAGCAAAAAACGTCCACAGATTCCTTCTGGCCCTAGCTATGGCTTAATGTTCAAATTCAGTTAAAACTGGGCTACTGTTAGCATTCATGTTATGTCCTGTAGTTTACTTTTTATTATTGAACTAAATCCAAATACTTTGTGGAAAGTTGGACTCCAGCCCAGACTGTCTACGTTCAAGTATGTAAGAGATCAAGACAGAGTTAGCTGGAAGTCACTCACTTATTTTTGTTTGGCGGTCTACGGTTTCACTTTTTTTCCCTTAGGGAGTGATGGTTGGAATGGGGCAGAAAGATAGTTACGTTGGTGATGAGGCGCAAAGCAAGAGGGGAATCCTGACTCTCAAGTACCCCATCGAGCACGGAATCATCACAAACTGGGACGACATGGAAAAAGTAAGCAGATCCTATCAAACAAGCCAACAGAAACGAATCTAAACAAGATTATTGCAAATAAGCACACAAGACTAAACAGTCCACTAAAAATATCTTATTTTGGTAAACACAGCTTATCATGTATAGGCTCAAATTTATTCTCTGAGATCTTTCCACAGTACAGTACTATATTTCCATATTACATACAATAGGCAGCATGTGATATAATTTTTTTACATCTACATTATGCATGAGCACTTTTCCAAATAACTCTGACTCATACTTTGAAAATATTCCAATGTCATTCATTTCACACCACATGATGTCATATTTTAACACATGCACACAGCAGATGGTATTATTCAGAAAATGAATGTGATGTTTGTCATACTGTAATTATGGGAATCAGCTTTCAATCTCCACACAAAATGGTTCATTTGCCCGTCTATTTTCTTAATAGTGCATTTGATGCGGTAGAAGTTTGTTCATTGTTGTCCATTGTTTATGTTCACCAGATCTGGCATCACTCTTTCTACAACGAGCTCCGTGTGGCTCCAGAGGAACACCCCACTCTGTTGACAGAAGCCCCCCTTAATCCCAAAGCCAACAGGGAGAAGATGACCCAGGTTAGAGGTGTCAGTGAAAAACCCAATGATGGATACACATTTATTTTTATGGTCCCTTTTACACATGTTGTTGAATATAAGGTGTCTTGCAACTACATGCTAGCTAATTTTCTAAGTATTAACTTAACTAAGTATTAACAGTAACAGGGCTGGACGATATGACAAAAATCTCATACCACAAAATAAGTCATATACTGATAATGATATATATTATAATACAGTGCCATTTCTTTCATTTCAATCCATTAATAGCTTATTTAATAACCAAATGTAAAGGAATATTTCTTTTTTATATCTTAAAGTATATACTCAGATATGTATTCATTCATATGTGACCATATTACACATTTTATTTAGAGCTTAAGGGCAAGTGTTTGATGAAAAATCTAAAAAAAAAAAAAAATATATATATATATATATATATATATATATATATATGAATAAAACATTTTTCAAAGACTAATAATTACAGGTCCAACATAAACATAAAAATATTGCTAAATAAAATCTAAACATTGTACACAATGTTTCTGTCAACATTCCCATAATGGCTTGTATTATTGCACCACGAAATAAACAATAGAGCATAAATTGAAACGATAGACTTTTTATTTTGTCCATACAGTATATTAATCGGTTGATGCAGTGGCGCAGTAGGTAGTGCTGTCGCCTCACAGCAAGAAGGTTGCTGGTTCGAGCCTCGGCTGGGTCAGTTGGCGTTTCTGTGTGGAGTTTCATGTTCTCCCTGCGTTTGCGTGGGTTTCCGCTGGGTGTTCCGGTTTCCCCCACAGTCCAAAGACATGCGGTACAGGTGAATTGGGAAGGCTAAATTGTCTGTAGTGTATGATTGTGAATGAATGTTGATGGGTGTTTCCCAGACATGGGTTGCAGCTGGAAGGGCATCCGCTGTGTAAAAACATATACTGGATAAGTTGGCGGTTCATTCCACTGTGGCGATCCTAGATTAATAAAGAGACTAAGCCGAAAATAAAATGAATGAATATATTAATCATCATATTTCACAGCTCTTATTAATACTTCCACTAATATTTGCAGACACTATAAGCTGACAGACTATATTCAATTTCTATTCGATTCAATCAGTTTTATTTTGGTCTCACTAACATATATTTACAGAATAAATTATAAACCATAGTTACTAATAAAGATGTAGGCTGAAACCTTCCCTTGCTAGCCTTGCTAACCTTACAATCTACTAATGCTCTTATGAGAATTAGTTGGCATTTAGTTGCAATGAAACTTATAATAAATTAAATGTGTAAAAGAAACCATCAAAATACAGTATAATCCAACGATGTAAGATAATTGTTTATAAAACCTACAGCATGATCAAAATGGCTTCAAATAAAGTGTATAAACTAAAGCGTTACACCATGTACAGTAGTTGTGTCCAGAAATGCTTTCAGAAATTAACAAGTGAAGTTAGTTGAGTTATTTTTTTTAGCAAATTTGTTAAAAAAAAACAATGATTCATTGTATAGTTTGTACCCGAATTCATAATACAAGTACTTCGTTCAAATTAATTAAATATATATTTTAAAATAAAATGCAGCACTTACATTACTTTGTTTAGTTATTTATTCATAATAGTGAGAGATCAATTATCTCTTTAAAAAATAGAAACTAAATAGATTTTCTCAAAAAGTTTTTCATGCCTTGTGTTGCTAAAAAATAAACAATTAAAAGCTATAATTTTATTACAGTTAGATGGCAAGCAGCTTTCATTTTAAAAATAAATACTAAAATAACATTTAAATACTACAACTACACTATAAAGAACTTTTTTAAAGCCCACAGACAACAGGTTAGAGCTGAATTCCTATGAATGAGAAGCTCGTGCAGAGAAAATGTGCAGATTTCACTTTAAACATTCACGTTGTTGAGATCAAGCTTTGAGATACGCCTACACAGGTATCACAAAACACCTGCAGCACTTTACTTTGTGGAATTTCACTACCATATATCATGTGTCAGTGCTAAATAATGCATGAAGTGCATACAGACGATCCATAGAGGTTAAGGCCTTCGAATAAACTTTGATAAATTTGCCAATAAATTATACATTATTGTTTGTATCATATCACAACCATTTTATCATACATGTTTAAGGTGCTATTCTAATAAAGACCTATATATTACTTTATATATATATATATATATATATATATATATATATATATATATATATATATATATATATATATATATATATATATATATATATATATATATATATATATATATATATATATATATATATATATAAAAGCCAAATGTATATATATATATATATATATATATATATATATATATATATATATATACATTCCTATTCCTCAAATTTGAAGCAATGGAGGAAAGAAAACTGAAAGATCATACTCAAGAAAAAGTATCATTACTTGTAAAAAATGTAGTGTGAGTAGAGTTTTTGTTTTAAGTACTACTCATGGCATGAATGAAAAGCAACCCTTAGCAATTTTGTGTAAGTTAGATGTTTTGTCATTCAAGGACTATATATTTTAAAGGTGAAATAAAAGTGAGCAAATAATGAGCCAAATGAAAGCATATTGCTGTGTTTACATGTAAATACTGTATAACCTAAGGGACAAAAGTCTTGCTGTAGCTGTATGTTAATGCTTAGGTTTTGCACTTTAAACCCTGACTAACAAGCTACAAGTGTCCAAACCAGCTCGCACAGCATTGATAGAGTAGAAGCCATTTGTTCATGTGCAATTTTAGTAATAATACAGTAGGCATTTTCATCTTCTCATCAGTGACATGCAGTTTAAATAGTCTCACGGTTGTTGCGTGTAACAATTTAGCATTTTCTTGGAGAAATTTAATGCTTCCACACTACATGCTACATTTATAAAGCATCCGTGTCTGAGGGTCAATCTTGTCTGATGCAATTATATTTCTCTATACATGATTTGATTGGATGAGAATCAATGGTCTGATTATTGTACTTAGCCGATCAGTAAATATACATCAATAAAGTAGCTGGTTCGAGCACCGGTTGGGTCAATTGGCATTTCTGTGTAGAGTTTGTATGTTCTTCCCGAGTTCGTGTGGATTTTCCTCCGGGTGCTCCGGTTTCCCCCACAGTCCACAGCATCCGCTGCATAAATATGTGCTGGATATATTGGTTTCCTCCCACAGGCCAAAAAAAAAAATATATATATAAGTGAATGGACCAAAAAAATTGACACCATATACATGTGATTAATCAGCAATATTTCTCTCCATAGTTATTAACAATTAAATTCACCTTTATTTGTATAGCGCTTTTACAATAAAGATTGTGTCAAAGCAGCTTCACATAAAAGATTATAGTAAATTGAAATAGTGTCAGTCCAGTTTTAGTGTTTAAGTTCAGTTCAGCTCAGTTCAGTGTGGTTTAATATTCACTGCTGAGAGTCCAAACACTGAAGAGTAATCCATCGATGCGCATAATATAGTGCATAATATAGTGCTATTTCTTTCATTTCAATCCATTAATAGCTTATTTAATAACCAAATGTAAAGGAATATTTCTTTTTTATATCTTAAAGTATATACTCAGATATGTATTCATTCATATGTGACCATATTACACATTTTATTTAGAGCTTAAGGGCAAGTGTTTGATGAAAAATCTAAAAAAATAAATAAATAAATTAAAAAAAAAAAAATATATATATATATATATATATATATATATATATATATATATATATATATATATATATATATATATATATATATATATATATATATATATATATATATATATATATATATTAAATTAACCTTTATTTGTATAGCGCTTTTACAATAAAGATTGTGTCAAAGCAGCTTCACATAAAAGATTATAGTAAATTGAAACAGTGTCAGTCCAGTTTTAGTGTTTAAGTTCAGTTCAGTTTAGCTCAGTTCAGCGTGGTTTAATATTCACTGCTGAGAGTCCAAACACTGAAGAGTAATCCATCGATGCGCATCGATGCAATCGCGAACCATGAAAGCCAGTGGTGACAACGGCGAGGAAAAAACTTTACCAATTGGTGAAAGTGAAGAATTAAAAACCTCGAGAGAAACCAGTCTCAGTTGCCCACGACCATTTCTCCTATGGCCAAACGTGTTGTGCAGAGCTGCAGTCTAGCTGCCAGAGGCTGGAGAAGCTGTACGTCAGCGAGACTCGTCTGTCTCTGGAGCGTCACAGGCTCTCCACTCCTCCATGACCACCCCAGCAGCTGCTCAATAATTCACTAATAACAAGCAGGGGAGTTCTCGAGACCTACCTGAGCTCAAACTTCCCTCTTACCCTGCCAACGGGAGGGAGCACTGGGCTCGAGAATCTCATGAGCTCAGGGCTCTCTACCGGGACAGCATGCCAAACACGCTTTTTAATCAGTCATCAGCAAAGTGTGAAGTCTTGAAAACTATTGTTTGATTGTTGGCTGTGTTCATTAACAGTGCTGTTCTGACTTTTTTTTTTTAGATCATGTTTGAGACCTTCAATGTTCCAGCCATGTATGTAGCTATTCAAGCAGTGCTGTCTCTCTATGCTTCTGGACGTACAACAGGTCAGATCACCTGTCAAACAGGTCTCAGCCCTTGTTTGCCTTTAAAGCTACACATTAACAAGCACTTTCTTCTTCTCGAACAGGCATTGTGCTGGACTCTGGTGATGGTGTCACCCATAACGTACCCATTTATGAGGGCTACGCTCTTCCACATGCCATTATGCGTTTGGACTTGGCCGGCCGTGATCTCACTGACTACCTCATGAAGATCCTAACTGAGCGAGGCTACTCATTCGTCACCACTGGTGGGTTTGGACACATACATTATGTATAATATATACAGTACACAGTTGAAGTCAGAATTATTAGCCCCCCTTTAATTTTTTTTTTTCTTTTTTAAATATTTCTCAAATGATGTTTAACAGAGCAAGGAAATTTTCACAGTATGTCTGATAATATTTTTCTTTCTGGATAAAGTCTTGTTTTTTATTTCAGCTAGAATAGAAGCAGTTTTAAATTTTTAAAAAATCTATTTAAGTTCAACATTATTAGCCCCTTTAAGCAATTTTTTTTTTGATAGTCTACAGAACAAACCATCATTATTCAATAACTTGCCTAGTTAACCTAATTAACCTAGTTAAGCCTTTAAATGTCACTTCAAGCTGTATAGAAGTGTCTTGAAAAATATCAAGTCAAATATTTTTTACTGTCATCATGGCAAAGATAAAAGAAATCAGTTATTAGAGATGAGTTATTAAAACTTTTATGTTTACAAATGTGTTGAAAAAAAATCTGCTCTTCCTTAAGCAGAAATTGGGGACAAAAATAAAAAGGGGAAGGGGGTGGGGGGGCTAATAATTCAGGGGTGCTAATAATTCTGACTTCAACTGTATATTATTCAACAGTATTATTCAACAGTATAGTAAGTGAGTGAGTGAGCGAGTGAGTATATATTTGTGTGATTTGTGTCTTACCAGAAAAAAATTCAAGATGTGATAAGAAAAATTAAATATATAATCAAATTAGTAGAAATTAAAAATGTTAAAAAGTGATCAATTTGTTTATGAAATCAATAATTTGATTGATTAATTTTCTGAATGACTTGTGTCTCACCTACAGCTGAAAGAGAAATCGTCCGTGACATCAAGGAGAAGTTGTGCTACGTGGCTCTGGACTTTGAGAACGAGATGGCCACCGCTGCCTCTTCCTCCTCTCTGGAGAAGAGCTACGAGCTTCCCGATGGACAGGTCATCACCATCGGCAATGAGAGGTTCCGCTGTCCTGAAACACTGTTCCAGCCATCCTTCATTGGTAATCTCTTGTCTCTTTTTTAACAATCAATTCACAGCATCTTGGTAAAGATGTCTAAAGATTCATCGCGATTAATCGCATCCAAAATAAAAGCTTGTATTTATATATCTTATATATGTATTTTTATAAAAATTTTTTTTTGCATTTTTATATATTTTATTTTTATACAGTATATACAGCATATTTATACACATTGAGTAGACATACATTATGTAAATACAAACTATAATTTTGGAATTTGGTTAATCGTGAGTAATCGTTTGACAGCACTAATATAAATGCTGAATGATGGATTTGAAGAGTTCATTTGCAAAAACAAATAACATGATTTTTATTATTTTTCATAAATCATGTTTTGTTTTTTGCAAATGAACTCTCTGGTGTACAGTAAAAACATGATTTATGAAAACGGATATAAGGAATAACAGAGTTATCTGTTTTTAGACATTAACTTTTTGTTTGTTGTTAGGAATGGAATCTGCTGGCATTCATGAAACCACCTACAACAGCATCATGAAATGCGACATTGACATCCGTAAGGATCTGTACGCCAACAATGTGCTGTCTGGTGGTACCACCATGTATCCAGGCATTGCAGACAGGATGCAGAAGGAGATCACTGCTTTGGCCCCCAGCACCATGAAGATCAAGGTTAGCACGGGCTGGTTATGAATATACGATACAATCATTAAAATAAAGCTGGTCAGACTTTATTTTGATGGTCCGTTTGTTGAATTTAAGTTACATTGCATCTACATGCCAACTAATTCTCATTAGATTATAAGTAGACTGTTGGGTTGGGGTTAAGGTTAGTGTAAGTTGACATGTACTTGCAAAGTCAGTTTAATGTCTGTTGAATGTCTGTATCAACAGATATTAAGCAGACAATCTACGAATACTCAAATGGATCATCAAAATAAAGTGTTACCATAAAGCTTTACAATTAAGGCTAATTTACAACCGCATATTTTATTGTTAATCAAACACATGTACAAACTTATTTCTAAATGACACTTTGGCTGTGTACAATAACAGGGTGAGCATCTGACATGGAAAAAACACAATTTTCTCTTATAAACATTTACGTTTTTATAGTTCTTACAAATTGAATATTCAATCAATTCTTTCTAAAGGGCAATATTAGTCATTTGTTCAAAAATGGTGATTCATTGAGTCATTCAAGCTTTTTTTTCAAATACCAAAACAAATGGACTGCAGTGATTAGATTTTTTATATAGCTACAAATGTAGGGGATTTACTGTAGTTTAAAAAAATAAATAAAAGAGATTATCTCTTCAGTTAGAGGTTTAGATTTTGTGTCTCAAAGCTGCCTCCATTGCGTTTTTTACTAGCCTTCTTTACTGAATAACATATTTAAAATGAATAAAACAGCTGTGTATCTTAAAACTACAATTTAAACAGATAAAAATTAATCCATAGTATTTATAAAATTTCATCAGCAATGTTTAAATAGCACTTACTTTACCTTGTATGTTCTCATTTAAAGGGATAGATAAGCAAAAAAGTAAATAAACTCAATATTTAATTACCCTAAAGTGGTTCCAAACCTTTTTTTTAACCACTTTGAAAGATTTGAAGAAAGCTGAAAACCTTTAGGGCAGCACGGTGGCACAGTGGGTAGCACAATCACCTCACAGCAAGAAGGTCGTTGGTTCGAGCCCCAGCTGGATTCCTCTGGGTGCTCTGGTTTCCCCCACAGTCCAAAGACATGCGGTACAGGTTGATCAAGCTAAATTGGTCGTAGTTAGTGTGCGCAGAGAGTGCGTGAGTGTTTTCCAGTGTTGGATTGTGGCTGGAAGGGCATCCGTTGCGTAAAAACATGAGCTGGATAAGTTGACGGTTCATTCCGTTTTGGCGATCCCAGATTAATAAAGGGACTAAGCCGCAAAGAAAATAAATGAATGAATGATTGAATGAATGAACGAAAACCTGTAACCATTGACACCCATAGTATTTATTTTTCCTACTATGGAAGTCAGTGGTTAGGTTTTCAGCTTTCTTCAAGATATCTTCTTCTATGTTCAACAGAAGAAAGAATCTTATAATGGTTCGAAAGAAGTAAAGGGTGAGTAAATGATGACAGAATTTTAATTTTTGGGTGGACTAACCCCTTTATCACTCCATCTATATAACAGTTTAGATCAACATGACAGCAACAGTAACTAAAAAGTATTCAGTAAATATTACTGACTACATAACTACACTGTAAAACCCAAAAAGTTAAGATAACCCAAAGCATTTGAGGCAACCAATTGAAACAAACCATTTAGGTTCAAAAACTAATCCTCATGATTACTGTGAACTTAATCTATTTAAGTAAATGAAGCAATTTGAGCACAGTAAAACCCAATAACTGAAGAGAACTCAAACCAACTGAGTACTGTAAAACCCAATAAGTTAAGGCAACTCAAACTGTTTGAGGAAACCGATTGCTACAAACCATTTGAGTTAAAACTAATCTATGTGTACTGTGAACTTCATTTAAGTTGAAGTAATGAGGTATTTAATTAACTCATTACCCTAAACACTGAGTTCAAAACTCTTTTCAAATGAGTAGAATTAACTTTCTTTTACAGTGTAATACTGTTATTGACTATAATTTCTCATGCACTTTGTAATCAATAACAGACAACACATTTACAACAGATGACTTACCATATTCTGAATTACTAATTCAAAAATATATATCAATACAGAGTATATAGAGGAATCAGAGTGAAATTCAATACCTTTTAAGACCTTTTTAAGACTCTTTCCATACATTTTAAGCTCTTATAACCACTTTTCAACCGGAAACACTGGCGAGACTTTAACTTACAGTATATTTCATAAATTTTAATGTAAGAAATTAATCATAAACTAAAGCATTATTTATATATTGACTAAAAATCAATTAAATCTAGCTAATTCAGCAGGTTGGCGCCTATAGAGCTGCGGTAATAATGGTGTTGCCTTGGTAAGTGCAGTAAACAAAACAGCATGATGTCAAATCTAGTAGGATTTCAGTGATTTTATAAACTACAAAGCTGATATTCCCAGATTTAATTCAGGCAAACTTTAGCATACAACCATACATTGCATAATCAAAAATGATATAAAATGTGATACCTTGCAAAATAGCATTTAAGACTTTTAAAATGCCTTAAATTTCTCTACATTGATTTATCAATGTTTAATACTTTTTAAGACCCTGCGGACACCCTGTAATAGAAGTCTCTCAACAACACAAAACTAACTGTACTATGTTTGTACTCAGATCATTGCTCCGCCTGAGCGCAAGTACTCAGTATGGATCGGCGGCTCCATCCTGGCCTCTCTCTCCACCTTTCAGCAGATGTGGATCAGCAAGCAGGAGTATGATGAAGCCGGACCCTCTATTGTGCATCGCAAGTGCTTCTAGAAAACACCTCCAGCCCCCTCCTGGTCCCGTAATTCTGCTATTGCTTCATAGCCTGTAAAATGTGAACCTGCCCTTTATTTCCCTCTATTGTTTTGTCTTTGCACTGCCCACATCTGTTTGAATGTTTTGATCTAATTATGTCATGACCTTATAGAGGTGTTTTTGATTGGGTTATTAAGCTTGAACGTTCTGCCAATAAAGAAGATTGGGGGGATTTTTTTTAGGGTGGTGAGACTCCAGAGATGAGGAGAGTGTGTTATTCTCCCTATTGTGTTAAAATGCTACGAGGAAAACACAACTGCATGTCGGCTTTCAGGCAGTCTGTTTGGATTTTATATGAAGGAATAAAGCTCTGCAATAATTAACTGTCTTTCCATTGCTTTGCTCACAACTTGGGTTTAATAAACAGAGAAAAACACAACACGGTACAAAAAAAATCCAAACACAAGTGAAAAAAATGAGGCAGCACATTGGCTCTGGGGTTAGCATTGTCGCCTCACAGCACGAAGGTCTCTGGTTCGTTTGCAGGTTTCCTCCGGGTGCTCTGGTTTCTCCAAAAGTCCAAAACATGCAGTATAGGTGAATTGAATAAATAAATGGCCAGTGTATGAGTGTGCGTTTGGATGAGGGCGTGTATGGGTGTTTCCCAGTACTGGGTTGCGACTAGAAGGACATCCACTGCATAAAACATATGCTGGAATAGCTGGCGGTTCATTCTGCTGTGGCGACCTTTGATAAATCAGAGACTAAGCTGAAGGAAAATGAATGAATAAAGTGAAACAGACATATCCTTCACATCCATGGAGTATATTGTACAACAGCTTCAAAATTCCAAGGCACAAAGGCAAGGCATGTCCGAATGCAAATTCTGCTTTACTTCCTGTCTATCGTGCATTTCATTTTTGACTTCATCTCAAAGGTCTGTTTGGGTGTCATTTTTTTTTCTGTATGTTCTTTTTTGACTACCGTTGTACACATTTGATACCATGACTAGCGATAAGTTAGTATTGTAGTACTAATAAGAAAATACTTAGTTTGTTATAGCCAAAGCTTTTATTTTGTTGTATATGATTAACTGGTTATGCAGTCTGTTGTTTTTTTTTTGCTGAAGTGCACAACCGCTGCCTCTGAGTCACTTGCTAATAGGGCAGCTGTCTGGGCTTTCAGATACACCCAATGTGTTTGTTTGGGGTTTTTTTTTCAACAGCAATGGGGAAAAAAATAGGAGACCACTTAAAAAGAAAATTCGCAGTTTCTCTACGTGTACTCGATTTACTAGGTGTGTGTTTAAGTAAAAAGTTAGGTCTGATAAAATTCCTTTTTTCTTTTTTTGAGAAAATTTCAAATGGTCAAAATAACAAATATTTGATAAAAAAATTAAAAAAAAGGAGTTTTTCCACTAGGTTAAGTTCAAACATTTGTAGTGTTGACTAAAAATGTATATAAAAGAAAACTAGCAGATTTTTCAAACACATTTCTAAACATAATAGTTTTAATAACTCATTTCTAATAACTGATTTATTTATCTTTGCCATGATGACAGTAAATAATATTTGACTAGATATTTTTAAGACACTACTATACAGCTTAAAGTGACATTTAAAGGCTTAACTAGGTTAATTAAGTTAACTAGGCAGGTTAGATATACACACGCACACGCGCACGCACGCACACACACACACACACACACACACACACACACACACACACACACATTTTTAAAAACAAAAATTCATTTTAATATTATTAAATAACTATAATATTAATAACTATCGTCTCCATTTCCTCACCACAGTCATTTACTGAATATAGTTAATATGCATTATAGTTGAAACAAAAAATCATTTTACAACAAAAAAACTAGAAAAGTTTCCAGCCCTATTAATATTTTTACATTGACCTATTTAATAATGGCTGTGTATACAGGGTTCCAACGGTCTTGGAAAAGCGCAGAGTATATCTCAGAGAATTGTAAAAATGGCAGCATTCCCTGGCTGAAAAATATCATGGAAATACAATCTTTAAATATTATGCAGAGCATCTTTGTAACATACACAAGTTTTTGAGTTTCATTTAAATTAAAATTCTAACTAGTTTATATTTTAATGTTTTATTACTTGTTTTTATATAGTAATTTATTTTTATTACATTTAAATGAATTTTGATTCATTAAACACCTTTGGTTTAGTCCCTGATTTATCAGGGGTCGCCACAGCAGAATGAACCGCCATAAATTAATTTTATTTGTAACAAGGATATTATTAAAAACTATTTAAAATAATTTAAACAATTGTTATTTGCCAGTAATCATACACAATGAGAAATTAGTTAATTTCAATGAATTTAGGCAAGTCAAAAATGCCCTTTAACACCCCCAAAAATTAAAATGAACCAAAAAAAGATCAAATGCACAAAAGACATCAGACATGTTGAAGCATTTGACTACATGCCTGTGATGAATCAAACTGCTTGTTTCATCATTATATATGAATCATTAAGCTTTGAAATATGATGTAACATTTCAATCCAGATCATTTACAGATTACATTTTTTTTTGACCTGTCATTGTGTATCAAAGAGAAAGTAGATTTTTTTGTTATCCTTGTCACTTTTATTAACAAAGGCGTTAAGGAAAGAATGGTGCTTGTACAGACACAAAAGCCTCCTTCTACTATCCTGTTCACAAAGAGCCACAAAAACACAGCATCAGTGGAGCCCCTGGCACACGCAGCTCCACACTGGAGAAACAATCCAATTCACAATGAACAAAACAAACACTCCCGCAATCTTCCACTGCTCACAAAAAAAGCTTTCTTCTCAAACCACAAAAGTAGTGGAGACCAAAACAAAATTAGTTTGTTAAAATGAGGGAATGGTATACCCTGAGATTAGTGCGGTCAAGGCTGAAATCTTTTACCTGTAAACAGGTCTGTTCAGTTACAGGAGCTTTGGTGTGCACTAAGAGATCCCAATCTTGTTTATACTTTTCAAAAATCACTTTCTTGTAACCAGATCCAAGAGGAAAAAAGCTCACTCACCAACATCATATTGGGTCATTGGGATATTCTAGTATGAAAGTGTCTTTAAATTGAACTGAAAGCCTAAATTGAAGTCTGTATTGCATTATTTTAAAGTGGATCTCCTGTCTTATATTGCATCTTTATTAACTTGACCATTAAAAATAATAACAATAAACTCTCTAGAAAAATCTGTTAGGTTTTTGTTAAAAAAAACAACTATTGGTCAGTGTGTATTGTGTTAAAAACATAACTGCACATGATATCAGTGATATATCAAAGGCAAATCTTACACACTTTTGTAAAAAGTCCTGATAACAGTTCACATTGTAGCAGCCTTATTGTACAGTATGCTTTAACAAATGGCGCCATCTTGAGGACAAACAACCAAAATGGCCGTCCGATTATACCACACGATCTGACTAGAACATACCTGCTGCTGGCCACGAACAAAAAGCGCATGATGATGATCTAAAAAAACACAAAACACCAACTTCACTAAACCTCCTCACAGCAAACTGCGCAGCTGATGGGTTCTGTCACAGTACCTTTTTGTAAAATAAATAAATACAAAAAAGCCTTCAAGTAAAGAAAAATATAAATAGAAATTCTCAATGGTTTGCTGATACTGATATTTTCCATCTTCTTCTGTCACCTGAGGTCCAGAACTGTCGTTTTCGAGTCTTTCACCACAATGTGCTTGCAAATCTGCAAACAGAAAAAAAATCTGAATGTTTCAATTCTCTAAATGTGTTTCGCTTTCAGCGCAATGGTTTTACCAAAAGGCATAAATAGCTTCTAGTTTTTTATATTCACAGCTGGTTCAGAAAATTCTTACAGTGAACAGAGGAGGGTCTTTCGAGTGGGGGTGAAAACCTTTCAATCTGCATCCGGCCACTTCTCCCATTCCAGCACTGGTGAGCCGGAAAACTCCTGTGCTGAAGCAGAAGAATGACACATGTTGGTCAAATTATTATACAAGAACAGGGTGTTTTAGATATGTTTTTATGAAAAGAATTTTTAAGTAAAGCATGTAATGTGGCCACTTTTTAAACATTTGGGTTGATAGATTTTTGAAAGAAGTTTCTTAATGCATGTAGTAATATTTTATATTCAATATTACATATACTTAATATTTACATTATTAAACATTAAACATTTCTAAAAAAATTGACTGATGGTTGATTTCTGTTTTGTAAATGAATATGTCATTCATTTTTTTCTTTATCAAAAACACTTTACAAATGTACAAACCCTGTTATTGTCCTTGTCCTCAGGACAACTTAAAAACCTAAAAACTGTTATTTAGAAAAAATACTTCTAATAAAAATAATTCTAATAATACAAGTTTAAATTGTTATCAATAACATTGACTGATTAAAAACATTATATTATGAATACATTCTACAAATAAATCCTACAGATATACAATACAAGTAAATTTACAACTGTCCCCATGTTTCTGTCAGTCCTGTCATTAAATTTAACAAAATGCGGCCAATAAATGTTTAAGGGTATGACTTGAAAATGACATCATTTGATGGAGAACAAGCTGACAGTAATCAAGGATGCGTTCTATCAATAAATTGTATGATTTTAGGCTTGTTTTTGTTTAATTTTTAAGGACGACAAGCTTAAGTCAGACCCTGTCACCTTTTTTATAAGTGAAAATGTATGTTTCTGGTAGAATGTCCCATGTGCAATCAGGCCTTGTTGTAGTTTCTCCATAGTCTTTAATTTTCAAATCTTCTTTATATATCAAGAGTACCTAAATGACTCATGGGTATTTTAATGCATTCATTTTCACTTAAACACTTAAACATCTATTGTTAAAAACTACATTCATCTACATTGGTTTGCTGTAGAGCTTTAGAGGCTGTGGACAGAAAAAAAGCCTTGAGGTTGTGTGAACATAATGGGGGGCGTGGGAGTGAGTGTCATACTCATTGTGTTTAGGTGCGCAAACAATAGCGATGGCCTCAGGTAGCATAAGCTGATAAGAGCTGTGTGTATGTAGATCCACACTGGAGAGGAAGGCCGTCTGTGTTGGGTGAGTCTGCAAGCCAAACAAACAAAGATTCATATGAACACCCTTATTCTCAAACAGTAATAGTTCAGCAATAATTCATCAGGTGAAATAAACAGCAGGTGACCTGGAGATTGAAAATAAAAGAGGAGTTACACAGACTTCTCATGGTGATCCTTAAACTTACAGTATGTTCATCATATTTGATTATGCAAATAATAAATGAATACAAATGAGTTGCACAATCAGTTTTCAAAACGTAGTCCTCCACTTATACAAATAGCCTACTTACATTACATAGGTCAGTACAATTTTTTTAAGTGTTTGTAATTTATTTGATTACACAAAGTTGAAAAAGATATGTTGTGAAATATTATAACTAAGGACTCATAAGGATATATATATATATATATATATATATATATATATATATATATATATATATATATATATATATATATATATATATATATATATATATATATATATATATATACACATATATATATATATATATACACACATACATATATATATATATATATACACGCAGTTAGGGCCATAAATATTGAAATGAACAAGATGTGCTTTAACTGCAGACTGTCAGCTTTAATTTGAGGGTATTTACATCCAAATCAGGTGAATGCTGTAGGAATTAAAACAGTTTGCATATGTGTCTCCCATTTGTTAAGGGACCAAAAGTAATTGGACAGTTGGCTTCTAAGCTGTTCCATGGCATGGTGTGTGTTATTTCCTCATTATCTCAATTACAATGAGCAGATAAAAGGTCCAGAGTTCATTTCAAGTGTGCTATTAGCATTTGCAATCTTTTACAGTCAACTCTCAAGATGAGATCCAAAGAGCTGCCACTATAAGTCAAGCAAGCCATCATTAGGCTGAGAAAACAAAACAAACCCATCAGAGAGATCACAAAAACATTAGACATGGCCAAAACAACTGCCTGGAACATTCTTAAAAAGGAAAAAACGCACCAGTGAGGTCAGCAACAACAAAAGACCCGGAAGACCACAGAAACAACTGTGGTGAACGACTAAAGAATTCTTTACCCTGGTGAAGAAAACACCCTTCATAGTAATTGGCCAGATCATGAACACTCTGCAGCAGGTAGGTATATGTGTGTGAGAGTCAACAATCAAGAGAAGTCTACACCAGAGTGAATACAGAGGGTTCACCACAAGATGTAAACCATTGGTGAGCCTCAAAAACAGGAGTGCCAGATTACAGTTATAAAAAAGCCTTCACAGTGCTTGAACAACATTCTATGGACAGATGAGACCAAGATCAGCTTGTACCAGAGTGATGGGAAGAGAAGAGTATGGAGAAGAAAAGGAACTGCTCATGATCCTAAGCAGTGATGCATGGTGGTAGTAGTGACATGGCATGGGCATGTATGGCTGTCAACAGAACTGGTTCTCTTGTATTTATTGATGATGGGACTGCTGACAAAAGCAGCAGGATGAATTCTAATGTGTTTCAGGCAATATTTTCTGCTCAAATTAAGCAAAATGCTTCAGAACTCACTGGACGGCGCTTCACAGTGCAGATGGAGAATAACCCAAAGCATACTGCAAAAGCAACCAAAGAGTTTTTGAAGGGAAAGAAGTGGAATATTGATGCAGCAATATGGCCAAGTCAATCACCTGACTGAATCCGATTGAGCATACATTTCACTTGCTGAAGACAAAACTGAAGGGAAAATGCTCCAAGAAAAAGCAGGAACTGAAAACAGTTGTTGTAAAGGCCTGGCGGAGCACCACCAGAAATGAAACCCACAGTCCGGGGATGTCTATGTCTAGTCCAGACTTAAGGCTGTAATTGACTGCAAAGGATTTGCAACCAAGTATTAAAAAGTGAAAGTTTGATTTATTTTATATTTGATTTTATTATTATGTCCAATTACTTTTGGTCCCTTAACAAGTGGGAGACACATATGCAAACCGCTGTAATTCCTACAGCGTTCACCTGACTTGGATGTAAATACCCTCAAATTAAAGCCGACAGTCTGCAGTTAAAGCACATCTTGTTCGTTTCATTTTAAATAAATTGTGTTGGTGCATAGCGCCAAAAAGGTTAGAATTGTGTCAATATCCAAATATTTATGGACCCAACTATGTATTTTGGAATTTTCTAGATTTTCAGTATAAGCACTATTCTTTCACATGATCATACAGGACTATCTTTAGTATGCTTTTAATTTCACATTATTATCAGCTCAGCAAAGCACAAATTTTTTAAAAATCTGCAAACTTCTCAAATGACATTTGTGTCCCTTTTAACCAATTGAATGCATCCCTTTCTGAATGAAAATAGTTATTCATATTTTTAAAACAGAAAAATCTTACCTAACCTAAAATATTACTAGCCTAACTAAATGATTACTAAGTGAAATATAATAAAATTGGCCCCAAAAGACATCTCTAGTGACGTACTGCCATTCAAATTCTGTCTAAAGCTGTAATGCTTTCTATATGCTTTTTTATAGATTTTGTGTGGGCCTGAAAATGAATCACCAGCTAGCTTTTCACCTGCAACAAATGTGAAAAAAAACTGCACAGCTTTAATTATAATAGAAGACAATATGTGAGAGCTAGAAAAATAGACACCCACATGGATCCAGCCCAGGGTCAGTAGGTTATGATGATCCTGGTAACTGAACAGCTCTTCCACATTCTCCATGTCACAGTAATCATGACCGGCGGACTGCTTAGGGATGATCACGTGAGTCAGCACAAACTCATTATGCGTCTGCGGGACAACAAAACACAGATTTCAAGATTTCAAAACACAGATTTTTTCACAGATTTCTTTTAGTGTAATAAAACACTGCATAACAGGCAGGCATAAACCACACAATGTTTGGCAACAAGTGACAAACAAGATGACCAGAGCGATGCTTGAAAGCTATAAATCCTTCCTTTGTTGGCAACGAAGCACATCCAAATTGTGTTACATTCTGTTTGCTGAGAAACCTTCATCTGGCTCGTTTTTGAAGGCAGCCTAGATGCGTCTTACTGCCGCCTATGTTTAAAGGGCAAGTTCACGCAAAAATGAAAAATTTGCTGACATCTTTATGCGTTTCCCCTTTCTGTTCACTGTAAAACCTAAAAAGTTAAGGTAACTCAAATTCTTTGAGGAAACCGATTGCAACCAACAATGTAAGTTCAAAAACTAATCCTAATGAGTACTGTGAACCTAATCCATTTGAGAAAACGAAGCTATTTGAGCACAGTAAAACTTAATAATTAAATTCAATAAGTTAAGGCAACTCAAACCATTTGAGGAAACCAATTACTACAAACCATTTGTGTTAAAAACCCAATTCTATTTGAGTACTGTGAACTTAAGGTATTTAATTAACTCATTACCTTCAACACTGAGTTCAAAACTCTTTTTAAATGAGTAGAATAAACTTTCAGTAAATTTTGAGCTAACTACACTCCTTTCATTTGATAAAGTTCACTGTTTTACAGTGTTGAATAAAAAAGAAGATAATTTGAAAAATGCTGAAAGCGGTAACCACTGACTTGAAAAATAGGAAAAACAAATACCACGCAAGTCAATGATTCCAATATTTGTTTCAAAATATCTCCTTTTGTATTCAGTGGAAGAAAAAAACTCAAACAAGTTTGTTACAAGTGAAGGGGGAATAAATCATGACGGACTTAAAAAAAAGTAAGTTTGAATGACTTTAAGTAGCTGTGTTTCTTTTGTTTTTATTATTTCATCTTTGTTTGTTTTTTTTGTCTAGTTTTTATAAAATATCTTGTTTGTACAGTGTATATATATATATATATATATATATATATATATATATATATATATATATATATATATATATGTAAAGCACTTTGTGATGATACTTTTAAAGGCACTAAGTTTATTTATATATCAGTTACACTTCATTTTAACCCCGCCAGACCCTGTGTCCATTACAATGGACATCTTATATGTGGAAATATAAATTTATATAATCTAGTTTCAAATAAACAATAATCTACATATAACTGTAAACTTATATTCTTTGGTTTTTAATTCTATAAATTCATTCGAAACTGTAAGAGCCCAGCTATGAGAGACATTAAACCTTCATCTTCCTGAGTACTGGCTGAGCCAAAGTGATGCAGATTCTTAACGACGGTGCCTTTGTCCTTGTGTGATACTTTCAGGCCTAAGAAACCCTAGTTGATAAACTTGTGTGGTCAGTGGCCTGGCAAGTTTATTAACCTACCTACAATACTTCATTTACATGCTTCGTTTGGCCATCTCCACCTAGCCACTCTCCTCCTCCTAAAAACCTATTATAGACTCAATTTAGACTTGCTAACAGACTTGTGATAAATCCTCCAGACTGCAGACCTTGTAAGAGTCCGGTAGGCTCTTGCAGACTCGTAGACTTCTTGAAGACACTGTATTAACAAACATGTCTCAATAAAGGAATTCTGCTTGTTTTCAAGTGTCTTGGACTGGGTTCTAATCATTCAGTTAATATTTTTCCAACACATGTCAGCCCATGTGTGGTTCCTGAGCATTCCATCTAATTTAAAGCCTGCAGTTTATGAGAGTGGACGATTGTCATCCAATCAAATGGTGGTAAGGCTCGGCATGTTGTGCTTTGAAAAAATCCACTACATTGAAAAGCAGCAATGCATCACTTTACACCAGACACAGATGTAAACCACATTTACAATGTTTTTGTTCAGATTTATTGACATGTTTGCCAACATTTCATTGATTGTATGTAAAAAGAGGGATTGCACTTACTAATTGAAGTTTAAAATCTTTTGTAACATTGCAAGCTTTAGATCAGGATTTTTTCAACTACGTTTGTCCATTAGAATGTACAATGGGTTCAAAATCTTTTACTGAAATTAAATCTCCAGTGATGCTGATTGAACTCGTTTACATAAATGAAAAACGATATTTCTGTACTAATTCATTGCTCAAACAATTTCATATGCAGAATATACAGATCTTGAAGTTCTGCATATAGCAGATGGAAATTTCTCAGATGTGGACATTATGAAGTGATGAGGAAGATGAAGAAAGTTTGTTATAAACAAGGTGCAATCTATACAACAAAAACCTCATAATTAAAGTAAAAATGTTGCAATAATGTTAATGTTTATGAATTGGAAAATAGATTTCAAGATTATACTAACAATCATGTACAGGGTATCTGCAGGAATCCTAAAGGTAATTTTAATACCTTTTTAAAGAACTTCACAAAATATTAGAAGACCTCATCGCCACTTCAAGTTCTAATCAGTATCAAACCTTTAACTTAATAAACAATTCTTAATAAACAGTTGTAGTTAAATAAATCCATGGAGCACAACCATGCAAGAGAACTCAGATAAGCTCGGAAGAAACAAAGTTAAAAGAATAAATTATGCGGTTGTTTTCAGCGACAGACTTCAGCCACTGTTTAAACTCGTCTTTCTCCAACAAGAGTACACAAACTTACATTTTCCCATTTTTCCTTCTGTTTCGCACTTTGGTTTACCTACATGTGGAGAGAGTCACATCACCTTCGTCGCAAATTATGTGACATCACCCGAATACAGAAGCTTGGCCGGATGCGCCCCGGCCTGAACCAATCTCGTGCATTGAGCATGCCGTTGATAACATTAGGAGGAAAATAAACTTTGGACAATGCTTGAACAATATTTAAAGCCTCATAAAAATGCGATTAAGACTTTTTTTATACCTTTTAAGGGCCTTCATTTTCACATAATTGATTTATTAACTTCTAATACTTTAAGACCCCGTGGACACCCTGATGTATGTTTTTTTTTTTTTTTGTATTTTATGTTGGTATAATGTTCGGGAAGTACAACTGTTTTGACCTGATGTCCAATAAAATGGACCAAAAATATATATACTTTAAGGGTGTTGAATTTTTATTATTATAATTTGGTCTCAATTATAGGAGCCTCAAGAACTGTGAAAACATATTTTTACATTTTACAGAAACTTGGAACATAATTCGGGTCTGAAGGGGTTAAAGTGTCCTTGTCCAGTGAACTTATTCATTACTATTATTTTATTACTTGTACTTACTAAATGGTTAGGTTTAGTGATTGTAATTATACATAATTAACTGTAATTACTTTAGTTAAAATACATAGAGTGTGTAACAAGGACACCTTAAAATAATGTGTTACCTTATATTATTATATTAACAACTGATCCGATATTTGGATTGGATATCAGCTTCGATACTGCATTTTTTGCTGGATTGGGTATCGGTAGGCCCACACGGAATCTGCGTGCACAGAATTCTGCAGATTTTCCGCAGAATTCCGCAGATTTTTTGTCCATCATTAATTCTGTTAATTTACTTGAGTAAATGTGTGTAAATCTATACTTATTCAGTTTGTAAATTAATTACAGTAATATTATTGACTAATATAAAAATGTTTATGTACAATATAGTTTGTAAAGTAATATTTTCTGTCTTTTAGTAGATATATTATATGAGAGACTTGCTTTGTTTACCAAACAAAGTGAATCTAATTGTATATGCATTTTAAACATTAAATAAAAGTTAAAAAGATATTATTTTTTATTTCACATATTAAGGTTTTAATTATGATACTCCCACAATAATTCCGCAGAAATCCGCAGATTTTTACCAAAATTCTCCGCAGAAATAGCAAAAAACATCCGCAGATTCCGTCTGGCCCTATCGGCCAGCTGGGACCAAGCACTATTATGTGGAATTTAAAGTCATAAAGATATTATAAGGCACTAAAAAGTTGTCGTGTACTATATCCCAAATGTTCTGAAACTATTCGATAGATTAATTAACTATCGAATTAACTATGTTAATTAACTACAGCAGTCAAATTCATGTTCCTCTGCGCCTCTCAATCATTCTCCATTCATACACAATTCAATCTGTGCTCCACATTCGGTTATGACAACACAAAAAAATTCTATCCAAGAATATTGTTCCTATGAGTTTAAACAATCAGTGGAGAAATAGGTTTAGTTTTGCATTAAACGGCTTCATTTAAGATCTAAAGTGAAGTCTAGGAATGCTCCGATCGATCGACCAGATATTGGTATCGGCCGATAATCACATTTTATGACTCAATCGGTACTCAATAATATGGCCGATCACATGATCCGATTGCGTGTTTGTTTACAGGTTTACAAGCAGAGGAAGATGCATTTTAACTTCTTATTTATTAATTATGCACTCCAAACATTTTCGTCATTGATGCACATTAAATTCTTCTTCCATCATTTGCAATGTTTCCAAATTGTATTGTTGGTCTTTTTTTTTTTTTTTACCAAATTTTTTAGCAGTTTTATCTATTATTTTCTGTAAAGCTGCTTCTGATCATGACATATCCACACTAAATGTTTATAAGGGACATGTTTAAGGGATTATATGCAACATTCTTTATTTTATTCTCGTAGGAAAGAAGAGATCTCCACTTAAGTATCATACTATTATGCTTTATGCAATGTAAGGTTTAGTCGAAAGACAATGCCATCGTCCATCACCGTTGGCAGATAGACATCATGATGCTGAGCCGGTATCGCGATCCTCCATCCCGCCCCCGTTGCATAAGCAAACCCACTCGCAAAAAATATACATGGCCCAGTTTACACTAATACGTCTCAGTTTTAAAACGCCATTTTAGAACAAAAACAATTTATGCCACATTGTCATTTCACCTAGCATTTCTGAAAAGCTCTCCTTCCACACTATACCACTGAAAACGCACATCACGTGACCACACACACAAACACACACACACAGTCACGCACTGCATCGTATGCGCGCATCTGAGCTCCAGTAGTCAGCGGGTGCTTTGAGCAAAAAACTCCAGAGAGCAGCACCCGTCGGACAGTTTATCAAGGATGTACCGCTGGATTTCATCTCACTATACTTTTTTTGAATTTAGCTTCAGTTGAATCTATCAGGTAACGCGTCACAGCATCAGTACAAGGGATGCACCGATACCATTTTTTTGGAAACCAAAATTCTGAGTATCGATCGATCCAGAACTGATCCCGATACTGTGCAGTTTTTGTTTTTTTTTCCCCCCAAGCATAATACAGTTTCTATAGCTCTGGTGCTAAACTCAAGTAATATTTCTTCTTTAGTAAAAAAAAACAGACCCATAGGCCTATACATGACATACGGCACAATCCAATTAAAAACATGCTTTAATTTGAGCATTCGTTGTGACATTGATCTGTTGTAGTCCAGCTTATGTTTCCTTTTTCAAGATTAGGATTTTTCTTTGAAATCTGCAATAGGCTATCATTATTGACATCATTGGTAAAATAATCAGTCTTTTAGCAAAGCCTGATATTTTCCTGCAGGTTTGATGAAGACTAACTAAACCGTCTGATGCCTGTTTTACTTAAAAATCCCTCTCCAAATCTCGCCGTGAGTGCGACGGAGAAAGTTCAAAAGAAGATCCACTTACATGCTTCAGTGCCAAAACATAAACTGGTTTGTTATATAAAATATTAATATAGATAAAATTACAGTGAAATATTCACAATTTCAGAGTAGTCTATATTAGGCTAAATAATTTTTCTCTTAATGACAATTTTACAATTTTACAAAAAAGGATTTACAAACTACTCGCAGCACTTAAAGTATTCCCCTCGGAAGAATAAACTCAGTCTGAAGGATGAGAGAACAGACTCATTGTGAGAATAATCTTACAGAGCAGGTAATAACCCTCTCTACTCCAGTGTTGTGAATGCAATCTGCTGATCTAACAGACACAGCACAACATGATTTAAAAACAGCAATGAACTCCATGTTGCAGGTCAAAATTAACCCATTTAATGCGAAACTAAATACATTTCTTTTGCTTTCATGTTTGTACTTAGTAATTTTAGCGAGAACCTCAGATTCGGTTGGTTCAGTCGGTTGGTTCCTGTTGGTTGAGCACATTTTTACCAACCAAGTTTGTTAATGCCATCATAACGACACAGATCACTCTGCCTATTGATGCCAGAGTCCCACGGAAAAAGTGATTGACAGGTGGTCATTTGTGTTTAACTTATCTTTATTTATGATATGATAATGGGTAAAAGAAAGACCATGCGGGTCAGGCAGTTGAAACGGTAGGCTACAAATAATTAATTTGTTATAAATTTATTAATTTTACATAAGCCGCCTACGACTACGATGCCATGGTCCATTGCGATGTTTCACATTGGACAACGTACGATGCCAAATGGGTTGACATCGCCCAACCCTAATGCAATGTTTAATTTATATAAAGCTTGAGGCATCAAAATCGGTACTCTGTATCGGCCAATCACCATGACAAGGAATCGGTACTCGGATCGGAGATGTAAATGAAACATCTTGAGCTTGTCCATTTCTTTGATCACATTCATAGATAATGTTTTCAATCAGATTGCTTTCATAGGGTAGACGCTCATATGGTCGAATGTTTTGCAAAGTCACTAAAGACCGGCTCCTTGCTGTCTATTCACATAATGCTTAAACATTACGTGACCTATTGTTTAAGCACACTAGCCAAACAGAATTTAAATGTTTGGCCTGAAAGCAAAACAAAGCTCTAATTCAGCACTAATTCTAAAACAGACACACAGCCCTTGAGTAGTTGTGTGTCTGTGACAGCAGAAATGAAAGCTGCTGCTCTCTGTATTGTTTTCAGTTTTCTTAATTTCTCAAATTACTCCTGCCCACAGACCTTCCCCTCAGAGAAAAGAGGAATGTGGTTGAAAGTGGACAAAACAGAAATATTAAACCACCAGGTGTAAATGTGAAACTTGTGATCCGATCAACAAAAAGGCAACTTTTGTAAGAAGTATGAACAGGCTCAATGATATCCCACCATCCAGTGTGTTACATCCTGTGAAAGTTGAGCTAAAATGAAATATTTTTGTTTGGTTTGTGGCCAGGTTTAGTGTAAATGTGTATTTTTATTACCTATTTTTAATCTATTGGTGTGAGAAGCCTGTCATATAATGAAAAAAGCAATGTGCAATAAAAACACCCACAATACTATATATTAAATTCTGTTAAAAGCAAACATGTTTCGTATTATTTCTGGGAAATGTAAGCATCAATACAAGTTCTAGGCAGTGCATAGTCACATTACATATTTTATAAAATCAGATTTGGGTCAAATGTGTTGGGAAAAACAAGCGTGCATAGAGCTACATCCAACTTGTAAGCTGCTGATGAAAACATAATGTGTTGCTGCCTTGTTAATTACAGACAAATTACACATTTGCTGGTCAAAAAGGCAGCCTTAACTGCATTTGAGTTTGACACAAATTGATTCTTGTCAGTTAAGTAAAACATCATGGCTATGTGCCAATGAATAAACATTTATTCATATTAGATTTGGACACAGAATGATTATTCTTGTTAATACAGTTGTGTGCTAGTTAGTTCATTTTTGAATCTATTCTATATTCTCCACTTGTCTACATACATACTGTATAAACATAGTAAAACACAGATTTACTATAGTAGCCTACTGTTGTAGTAACTACTGTAAAAACATGACAAAATCAGGTCACTTAATTATTTCAAATTTTTGCAGATTTAATCAAATTTAATCAAATACAATATTTACCTGCAACTGAACTTTTCACAATGTTTTATTATTTTTTTCAGATCTGGCTTATTTGAAGAAAGAAAAATGCATGAAAGAGAATGACCAACCTTCACAAAAGATTTAGGTGAATTAGGTAAAAAAAAAAAAAACAGTTTATTATCTATATATAACATATGTAATTAATAGTGAATAAATGTGTATTATTTATTTGTCATTACGATGTGAGCAATAAAACGTGTGTGTGTGTGGGGGGGGGGGGTTCCTTTTTGGCCCTCTTTATCCACTTGTTAAGTCGAGACGTATAAAATACTGTTTCCAAGCTCAAACTGTTACACATTTGAGAAAATATTCATTTATGACCACTTTTTGTCATATCACACATTAATGTAAATTTTATATGAAATCATACACAACAGTCTCTGGACTTGCTGCATCAAAAATAACAATATTTTAACAATTTATAAAAAAATTTATCACTTTCTGCATATCGAATATTTTGCATGTATATATATATATTGTAATCGTGATTTTCGAAAGTATTACATCACTTTGTAAACGTTTATTATTACCATTTGTTGAGTCTCTCCACACAGTTTCATATAGCGTTTGCCCGCTTCGCGTGATGTCACACTTAACAAGCGGGTATTGCAATTTTTGTACATTTGCGATGTTGTGATCATTTCTATATACTACACAGCCTGAATTGTAGTATTATATTTTTGCTTAAAGTACACATGAAATCAAAACTAACATATTGATTTAGTTATCTCGCATTGCTATTTTTGTTATGAACAATTCGTCTGTACATGTCATTAATTAAAAAAAAAAATGTTTACCCTTGTAATCTAAAACTGAAATCTGAAAATGCATTTCCTGTCTGTTTTAAGTTAAATTCTTAGATTATGCCGGTCTGAGGTATTGGGCATAGTTAACATACTAAACTATGCCCCTCCAACTGTCAGTTTTAACAGCACTATGATATCAAACAGAAATGGTGAGAAGGTGGTATCTGATTGGTTGTAATAACTCTCTTCATTCTCTCTGAATGAAATGCCTGCTTTACTGCATCCAATCAGCTTGCAGAAGAAAAACAACAAACCACGACCACTGTTTTCAAATTAAACATTCCGTTTCTTTAGGAACTATGCCACAATACAAAAATAAATAAATAAAAATGGTCGCATCTTCAGGTTCATGCAGACTTTAATCATCACCAAAGCTCTCTCTATTCTTTTTTGTCATTAAACTATTACACTGCCTTAGAAGACTGTCCAAATCTAGTTTTGTGAAGTGTCTTTGTGCACAAGTGCTGCCAGTGAAGTCACTGCCTGATAGCACAGTGAGGCAAAAAAGCTATTCTAAGCATCTGGAAGCAGTCCAGGTGTTCAGTTCATTTTCAGTAAAAGCAGGTTCTCATAAACAATTGTGAAACTAACAGAAAGTTAAAGCAAGAGGCTGTGTTAAAAAAAACGCAGAAAAAATTAAAAACAGAAAAATCCTCCACTTATGACAAAACAAAGAAAAAACGAATCACTGCAAGATTAAAATGGTTTTAAAATAGTGTTTGGTGAAAAAGACATTGAAATACAGTCAATAGTAGGGTTGCACGAATAATCGTATTATTATCACAATAATGACATTTGTGGTCCATGATCAATAATTAAATATTGTCGCGATTTTACAGTATAAAGATCAAGCCTTATTTTAATGGGCGAAGTTTACAGATTGTACCGCATCACAAGCATGAGGTGATTGCGTCTAGATTGCAAGTGTTTTTTCCAGGAATGCAATGTTGATCAGGTAGCCTTTGCTCCTGTTTAGTCCAAACATCCCAAGTAACACAAAATACCTCATTAACCACCTTAAAAACCATCACAAAGTGGCTGCCATCATTGGGTTATTGAGCTCAGGAGAATTCTGCTTTGCAGTTTTGCTGTTTTATTAGCTAACCAAATATTTGCGGAGATTCAGCAGTTTTTTTTCTGACGCCTTTGCCAGTCATGTAGACAGAAGACACTGTATCATATTGTTTCAATGTAAAATAAAAAGTCATAGTGGCCCTGTTCACGCAGGTATTGAGGTTTGTTTTCATCAATCTGACGCAACTTTTATTATTTACAAGAAGAAATGTAATTATAAGTTTCAGATCAATTAACTTAATTTATAAAAAGACTAGCCTATTTTATGCATTAAATAATGAAATAACTAACTAATTTCCTTTATTTAGACCATGCACTTTATTCTGTTTTACAGTTTTAGCATGTATATATGCTTTTTTTAAATAACATTCATTTAACAAATATTTTAGCACATCGAAAGTAATTAAATGACCTGTCTTTCGAAAAGCTTCTTAAAGCTTTTGTTAAAAGCTTTATGCAAAGGATCAGGAAATGATCACGCATGCAAAAAAAAAAATTACAATCATCCAACACATCCAATCCCTCTCATGCCCCGTTTTCTATGATAAATTCGTGTCAGAGTGCTGCTTTGAATAGAATAAAATGACTAAAAACACATTAATGACTACACATAACATAAAACCTTCACAATGGTGTATCTTATGGAAAAACACCAACTGATGGGCACTGCTTTTGGTTTTAAAAGAATCAAGCAGATTTGAAAAAAATTTAAATTGCAGAAGAAAAAGGACAGGAATATTGCTAAATAAAAAGATTAAGTGTATTGGAGCTGATAAAAGAACATTTTACTTTAATATACTCTTTCGACTCCAATACAACAGCTAAGATTATGAATGACGGAGTGTAAAGCCGTTTCTCCTGCGTGCTTCAGCAGCGTATCCCGCTGTTTATTAATGAGAAGGGGGAGAGAATGTGCTGTTTAGTTTCATCTCAAGGTATTTAAATAAAACTAATACCGAGCTGCTCATCACGCTAAAAAAGTTAATCTAAAATGCACAACTATTGTGTATTGTGTATATATATATATATATATATATATATATATATATATATATATATATATATATATATATATATATATATATATATATATATATATATATATATATATATATATATATATATATTCACACAAACATACATACAGGCATACAATGGAATAATTGTCATTATTAATCGTGATTAACATTTTGAGCAAAATAATTGTGATTATGATTTTTTTTATCGTGTAGCCCTAGTCAATAGTATTTTCCAATGAATAGTATCACTATTTCATGTGTTGAAGAAATGAGGAAGTCACATTTACATCTAGGGCTCTATTTTGACGATCCATGCGCAAAGTGCAAAGCACAGGGCGCAAACGCATTAAGGGCGTGTCAGAATCCACTTTTACTAATATAATGATGGAAAAATCCGCTTTGTGCTGCTGTGCATGATCTAAAAGGGTTGAGCTTATTTTCTTAATGAGTTATGGGTGTGTTTTGAGAATAAACCAATCAGAGTCTCATCTTCCATTCCCTTTAAGAGTCCGTTGCGTTGCGCCATAGAGCATTTGCTATTTACAATCACTTTCAGGGAAGTAGCGGCATAAATCAGGAAATTCAGCTTTGGTTAATCGCTTGACAAAAGGAATTTCACTCACACCCACAGAGAATGGTTTGCTCGGTCTGAGGTCTTACCAGTTTTCCACAGAGAACTCCACACGTTTCAATTCCTCTCGCTGTGTTACTGTCTGCCAGCAGAAGGAACCTGTAAGTCAGGTCTCGTGGGATTAAAACCCGCCTCAGGCCTTCCACGCGCTGATCTAAAACACACAGAAACATATTGTAGTACTGCTAATAGTGTAACACAATTACTGCATAATCTTCCATGCTGTAGGATAGGGCTGCAAAATAAAACATTTCAGAGTTACTATTAAGATCCTGATGGAGTTTATTTTGCATTAATGAATATTGGAATATATATTGTCCTTCTTGTAATAGCTATATATCTAATAAATTCACTATAGCTATTTTTTTAAAGAAATTAATAGTTACATTAAGCAAAGATGCATTAAATTGATAAAACAGTATAAAAGACTTGCAAAGAAAGTCAAATTTAAAATCCAAATAAAAATTCCAAATTAAATTCTGAAAAAGAAATTAAAAGATTATAACCAATTCACAAAAGAGAAGCCTGCACACACACATAAAAAACTTAAAATCAAACCAATTTTTCTAAAAATTGCTTTAATTTAGAGGTCTGTCAATAAATAAGAAAATGTTTCAATAGCAATGTGCTCAGTATAAAGACAAAATGTTTTGATTTCAACACTTTATTGCCAATATGTACATTGTAAAATCTATGCCTTTTCACTGGGAACTTTTTGGCTCTCTGATAACCAGTGTTCCCTGAAAAACAAGCAATCAGGGTTTTCCACAAAAATAAAAAATTAATTAAATAAATATAAATATAATTAATTAAGCACAAAATCAGCATGACTAAAGATTTGATTACAATCTTTCCCAATATTGCTGTATTTTTTATCAAATAAATACAGTATTGGTGAGCATATTAAACTTTTGGACTGCAATGTAAATAAATATAAAAGTTTAAAGAAATACCTCTCAAAAATGTATTAATTCTCAAGTAACCTAGCAGGGTATTTATTTATTTGAAATGAACATCACAATTACACTGGACAACCAAATGCTTTTGTTTAAGTGTTTTAGCAAACTTGCTAATTCTCAACACCTGTCCACAGGGGGCTTGACAAAATTGACAAAATGGAAATATAATAAAAAACATATACACAGCATTATAATTCTTTACATAAAATGACTGGAGCAAAAGCAAAAGCAAAGGCGACATGATCCAACAAACTAACAGTAGACTATTTGTGCAAACACTGCTGTTTTGCTTTTAACCACTTTTTAAGAACACTACTAAAAATATTTAGATTACTTTCTGATTTTAGGCTAACAGGTAAATCATTCCACAGTTTGACTTCCTTTACAGAGAAGACAGATTGACCAAATGGGGTCTTACACTTTGGCACTAGACAGTCACCATTAGCAGTTGCCCGTGTGACTCTGTGAGAGGTTTGATGCCGACTGATTAGATCAGAAAACAGGATTATTTAAACATTTCAAAACCAATTTAAGATAATTAAATTTAATAAAACTATCAAAACTAAAAAGGTTATGTTTACATAAAACTTCACAATGATGCCATCGCATAGGCTTTAGGTCTATCATTTTAACTGCTTGTTTATATATTGAGTAAATAGGCTTCAACGTAGTTAAAGAGTCTTGTGACCACGATGTAATGCAATACATCAAGGGAGAGAATATCATTGTGCGCATGTATAATTTTGCAGTATGATGGTAAAAACCTTCTAATAAAACGAAAAAGAGTTTAGACTTGGCTTACCTTTCTTACTCATATTTTTAACATGACTATCAAATTTTAAATTAATGTCTAGAGTTATGCCAAGATACTTAAATTCATTCACTTCTTTAATAAGTTTATTTTTAATCAGCACCTCAAATGTATCCCGTACAGGCCTATTTCTTATAGAAAAGCACATAGAAACTGTTTTCTTGACATTCAACCTTAAATGAGACAGCTCAAGCCATCTTGAAATGTGTGGTAAAGCCTGTCCGGTGTTTTAGCTGACACATAGATGACTGTGTCATCTGCATATAACTGGCAGTTAACTCCTGGGCAGCAATCCGGAACAGACCCTTGAGGTACTCCAATATTATAAGAACGCACAGATGACTTCACCCCATTGACCCTCACACATTGCTGTCTCCTACCCAAATAAGACCCAAACCACTGTAAGGCTTCTGCTGACATTTTGAACTCTCTTAATTTATTTTGTAAGATACTGTGATACTGTGTACTTTTGACAGTACAGGTAGAATGGCAATAGGCCTATAGTTACAAGCAACATCCTTATCACCAGATTTAAAAATCGGTATAACTATTGCTGTCTTCCAACTATCTGGGAAAGTTTTTGTTTGTATTGATAAATTTACTTAATATGTAATTGCAAAATTGCAAAAACAGAAAATGTTTATATCTCTTAATTAATTCAGAGTGAAAATTAAAAATATCCTTAGATGTAGAATTACTCATATTTTCTATTTCTTTTTGGACTTTTTCACAAGATACTTCTTTAAAAGGAGTCTGGATAAACTTAATCTGGTTCCTCAGGGTATGATTTAGTGCAGCTGAAATTACTTGACAGTTCTTGAACAGACTCAATAAAAAACTATTAAAAGCATTTGCTATAGCCTCATCACTGCAAATCATATTATTAGTAACTTTAAGATGCTTTATTTTAAAATGTTTTTGCCTGTTTGAATTAGACAGTCTATTGATATGTTGCCACAATTTAGAACTGCTCTCATGGGCCTCCTCAATTAGTTTAGAAAAATATTTCATCTTAGCCTTTCGCAATTTAGAACCACTTTGTTCCTCAACCCAGTGTAAGCAAGATGATCAGTATTAGTTTTCAATAGTAAAGATTTTTTGAGAGCAAGATCTCGCCTTTTAATTAGCTGAAGAATATCACTATTAAACCAAGGAAGTGAAAAATACTCTTCCAGGTTTTTGTATATTTACTCATTAAATTACTTCAAATAGTTGCAAAATGACCAGCACTCTGATTTATATCTAATTCTTTAAACACCTTTCCCTAATTAACTTCCTTTAAATCATATTCAAAATTAGCTATTTTCGATTTCGGTATTCCTGTTATTAACAACTGGTTTTCCATCTTATTATGATGCAGTAACCATTTTCGAGTTAACTTTCTTACAATTAATGTTAACTTATGATCTGAGAGACCAGTGATTAAATTATATGTTTTTGTTACTCTCTCCGGTCTATTAGTGAAAATCAGATCTATAAGAGTTTCGCTCTTTCTAGTGATTCGGGTAGGTCTATCAATTAATTGTATAAAAAATTAAATTTCTCCATATTTGATTTCAACTGTGATTTACTGTTTTTATCCATCCAATTAATATTAAAAGCACCGAACATCATACATTCAGAACGATCATCAACAAGGGACAAAAGACTCTTCAATTCTATAAAAAAACTTGCATCATGACCTGGAGGATTATAAAGGACGATTATGTGAAATCCATATTTGGAGAGAGAACTACATTCAGTGCTAAACACTCCTTATTCACATGAGTTTCAAGCTGCAAACATTTCAAATTTTCCCTTATATAAATTAAAACACCACCACCCCTTCTATTCACCCGGTCACTTTTATAACAAGTATACCCTGGTATGTTGATTAGATCAGTAAGAACATTATGATTCAGCCAAGTCTCAGAAATACACAAGAAATCCAGATTTGATTCAAAAAGTAAATTCTGTATCTGATCAATTTTTGGTAGAACACTTCTTACATTTATATGTCCTCCCAGTAAACCTTTTGTTTAATCTTGAGAATTCCAAATAACGTTAGCATGATGCACATATAGAGAAATAAGAGAGTGAAATTCAATACCTTTTAAGACCTTTTTTGGGACTATTTTCATACATTGTCAAACCCCATCACCACTTTAGGTTTAAACCAGTAACATTGGCAACTTTTTTCCCACGTACAGCATAATTACTAATTACTGACTATAAGAAACTAATTCTAAATTAAAACATTCTTCATATACTGAATAAAATCAAATCCAGCATATGGCACCAATAGAACAGCAGGAATAACTGTGTTGCAACCCTGCAGTAAACAAGCAGTGTGACATCAAATCTAACAGGATTAGACCGATTTCATAAACTACAGCATCCCAATATTCCTAGATGAAATTCAGACAAGCTTTACTATGATGATGCAAAATTTAATACCTTGTAAAATAGCATTTTTTAAATAAGATTTAAAAAAAATCTAATCTTTAAAATAAGATTTTAAAAAATAAGATTTTTAAATACTTCTTAAGGGCCTTAAATTTCTCTAAATAGACCTATCAATCAATACTTTTTAAGACCCTGCGGACACCCTGCCTAGGATATATGTGGCTATATATTTTTACTAAAAATTTAAAAAGGAACATTAACGCGCATCAGTCTGGAGCATCAACTTCCTGTGACATAATGGAATATATGAAATATTAGGAATGAACGACAAGACAATATTTGTAAATGAGAACCATTTTATAATGGTAGTGTACAGTATGAACAGAAGAATAATTTTGTCATCATGTGTCCTCTTTTGTAAACAATCAGCTACATACAGCAAGACTTCTATAAATCATCAGGAGCCAATGGTATTAACTATTTTAAAGGGCACATAGTTTACCTCTTTTTTATGATTTAATATTAATATTATGGTTCTTCTGAGTGTGCCAGTTTAGGTTCAGTTTAAAACACAATTCAGATTTTTTTATTATAATGTGTTAAAGTGTCATGTTGGGGGCGTGTCCACAGTTCGCTGATTTATGGGTGTGTTGCTTCACATGTAAATTAGTTTCGGCTTCCCGCCAATGTAACAAGGGGGCGGGGCCATGAGCTCACCCGCTCAGCGTTTGCAACAGCGTCTGACTGGCAGACTGCGAGAAGGAGCTGGAGAGGTTCAGCATTCAGTCGTACATGTACGACTCTGACACAGACCAAGCAGAGAGTACAAAATCATTTGTGTCTTTGTACAGTTTTACAGCCAACTGTGTGCTAGTTTCAAGTGCCGAGCTTGTACAGAGAAACTAATAACCACGCACACTGAATTAACTTTGACTGAGGCACGGGATGCATCACTCGAACCTGCGACACGGCACACCAGACACTCTCTGTGACGCGGCAGAAACATGAAGTGTCCCGAATCGTCGCGCCATGCATTTTTGAATTCTAAACATAGATTTCTGCAGCGGTCCACGGCGCCCAGCCGTCGACTTGAGTGTACCCTGATAGAAACCTATGTTTAGAATTCTAAAACGCATGCTAGTTAAGATCACAGGGAGCTTCTGGGATCGCGAGAAATGCAAACGGCTGAAGTATAAGGTAGACTCGATGAGAAGTACACATGTTTACAAGCCTACCTAAAGATACAACCAATAATTCCGATTAGAGCGATAATGTGGAGAATATTGATCTTGTGTTGAGCCCAATGAGCCTTGCATCTTAAAATAGAGCTAGGGTGTTCCTTTAGTGATATCGCTTCGACTCACGCTGAAAATGGTGGACGTGAATCAACAAACTGAGGATATGATGACGCGCCTGTCAATCAATATTGGTGGGCGGGGGGACTGCTCTCCTACGTAAAGTTGCGGTCGGTTTGAAAACCGCTCCAATTGGTCCACCGTTTTTTATGTTGTTAAATTGAAAAAAAAAAAGCACTGGGTGTGTTTATATCACCCCAATATGACAATCTATACACCATACATGCACATATGGCTGTCCAAACAGCTTGAAAAGTTGATTTTTTACCATATGTGCCCTTTAAGTCTTTTAACAGGCCAGCATCCATTGGCTTGATTTTTTTATATAATTCACCAAGGACCAAGGTTTAGCTTAAAATCTTCTCAAATGTTTTACTAACAAAAAGTCACCTATAAGAACAAACTAACAGAAATTTCCATTTTTGGATATCTAGTGATTTAAAGGCATAGCTCACCCAAAAAAAAAAAAGAAAATCTGAAAATTCTCACCCTCATGTTGTTATCCCGAGGCCTTCATTAGCACTCATCTTCCTAACCCAAATTAAGATATTTTAGATCAAATCTGAGAGCTCTCTGACACTCCATAAGCAGCAACAGATGCCAAGAAAAGAAACCAAAAACATTATCAAACCGTTCCTTGTGACTTCAGTGGTTAAACCATAAGCATACACAGCTCCAAGAGCACCTTTTGTGCACCCACAAACTGTAGAAACAAATTTGTTTGCCTTCCGCATTAAATCAGGGTACACGTTTACTACAGACAATAAGGCATTTGCATGTTGTGGTGCTAACTTCAATCATGAATACCTTTTATGTACGTACAGTAAGAAAAGACAAAGGCCAACAAAGTAATTTTTATTTATTTTTTTTACTTTATTGGAGCTTTGTATTTGAACCACTGAAGTCACATGGAATGTTTTTACATTGGCCCCTTTCACACAGTGATACCAGTAAATATCTGGAAAATAAAAAGAACGACTTTACGGGTAAATTCAAAAAAGTTCTGTACACACAGGCAAGAAGGTTCCGGATTTTTCAAAGACATTTCACATAATCATTCCAAAACACTGGTAAATTTTGACATCATTAACCAGAAATGAGCTCTAATCGGCTGTGCTTGTATTTGTAAACATAGAAGAGGTCGGGATTTTGTTGATGATTTCACTTTTATTTAAAGCTTTAGCATTCATGCAGCTGCTTTGTCCCAGAGACATTCAAAGGCAGAAGCGCTAAACGCAGCTAAATGTTTACACATTTGACTACATTACAAATTCTCTGGATGGATAAGTATTGTGAACAACTTCGATTAAAACATACGGAGGAACACTTTCGCATGTCGAGATGTACATAATATGTGTGTGTGCTGGCGCTCACCAGAGCACGTGTCAAGCAACTGAAGCAGAGCTTGAAGGTAAACAAACAGCGGTTTATTGTAAGCATTTTATCAATAATTGTCTCCACAATTGACATCATTATTATTTTAATTGCTTATTATTTATCAGAGTTGTGTCAGTATATTATTCAATCCAAGATGTGGGCCAAAAAAATATGTGCACCTAAAGGGTTAAGAAAGAACATAGAAACGTTTTCGAACTAACATTAAAAGCCAAATATGTCTGGAAAAATATTTAAAGGCTTTTATTTTCATAAAGAGCATGGATGTGAATGCGTCTGAATGTTCTGATTGGCTGGAGTAGACCTCTCATGTCAGCGTGTTCTAAACATGAACGCACTCTTTTTAAAACAGCAACAACAATTTTATGTGTTCCATGTAATCTAAATGTCTGTTTAAAAACCGTCAAAAAGCTTAATTTTAGGCTACACTACAGTAAATTTTATTATTTTACATTTATTTGTAAACCTAGTGTGTTTTAAAATGTGTTTCACTTCTTGACCTTGCTTTATCCATTATAATAACGATCATTTTACATTTTAATCAATTATGATCTTTGATTTTTTTTATGTAGACTGAGAATGCTAATAAAAGTCTATGATGGGTGCATTTCTCGCCACAACACCGGCAATTTTCCTTTTGCGTTCACATCGAGCAGCATTCAAGCAAATTACTGGTAATGTTACAACCGGTAATGTTACAACAAAATTGCCAGAACGAATTTACCGGTATTTTCAAAAAGGGTCTTGTAAGAAATTGGTTATTTTTTGGTTTTTGTGTCCTGTTGTGGGGTTTTTTTTTGCCCTTGTTAAGGTTAACTTCACACCTTTCTCCAAATTTCAGGAGGTAAAATATTGATCCTCAAGCATGACCAAATGCCCAGAGAAGGGTCTCTTGACCTTAAGGTTAACATTCTCCAAATTTCAGGAGGTAGACTATTGACTCTATGATAATCATGCTGACACTACAATCCTCAAATTTGTGCTATGCAATCAGAAATAATGTAGCTGAGAGAGAAGGTGGGCCTGATCAACTCACACTTCACTTTTACCTAATAGGCCGACCTTTGGCCAGCACCCAAATTTTGACTATAAAGGTGAGGGTTTCAGTCCTCATTGGAAGCTCAGCCGTGGGATAAGTGCACATTGCCCAGCATTCTCAGACACACGTGTTAGTTTTCCAATGTGACTGCAACGGGCACCCCAGTCTTTGAAGAGGAAAATGAGGACACGTCTCTGAGGTTTTATATACTTATATCAAATTGCTTGGGGTTTTATTATCTGTCTTTTATTCATGTAATCCTTATTACTCATCTTTATATCGCATTATAAGCCTTTTATGCAATTTTGTTGTATTTCGATTAATGATGTTCAGGAGTATGATTCATGATTATTGAATATTATTGTGATAATTGATATCAGCTGTGTGTACTAGCAATAAATAGTTGTATTGCTTGATTAGTATGGTGCATGGAATGTTATTAGTGCCTTCTCTTGTCAATTAGCACCACACTTGTCTCACTTGCATAAACAAACCATCCTAAAACCTTTTTGGTATGCTGAAATATTTTACATATTAAAATTTTGGGGCATACTAAAACAGCCTTGTTTACACATGATCCCTTTCCACAAAATTGCCAATCACTTTTCGGAATGGTCTGTATGTGGGAAAGGGGCTAGTGTCTTTGGTTCCTTTTCTAGACTTTGAACGACTTGGTTCAATTGCTGTAAATGGTGTATGAAAGAGCTCCCAGATTTCATCTAAAATATCTTACTTTGAGTTCTGAAGACAAATAAAGGTCTATGGTATTGAAACGATATGCGTGTTGGTAATTAATACCTGAATTTAAATGTATGTGTGAACTAATCATTAGTAATAGAAAAGAAAACAGACAACTGACTAATTATAGAGAAGAATATTAAATCATAACTTCAAGCAAATATGATCAACACACTTACTTTGTACAGCTGCTAACGTGGCTGCCGGTTTGGGAACAGGGGCTGCTTGTTTGGTTCGATTGGGGTCAAGGCGCACATGGTTTCTGGGGGTCTGGGATAAACAGGACCCGTCAGTTTGTTCAGGCACTTTGGGGCCAGCCTCATCCCTCCGACTGGCCAGCTCCTGTCTACGCAGTTGGTCCTCGAAGTAACGGAACTGCTCAGACTCGATCTGCATCTTCCTGAGCTGTGCCACACGCTGCCGCTCCTCCTCCAGCATAGACATCTTCTGCAGTTGTGCACCACACATGTCAACGGCCATGGCTTGAGTCTGCACGACACAGTATAATCTCTATTCACAATAATGCATGACTTTAACTAACAGGTATTAATTCAGCTGTGAATAAAGTGTGTCAAATATACCTGACTCTTCAGATATTCGCCGTGTTCTTTGCTGTATTTCTCATGGAGAAGTCGCTTTAATTGGTCCTTGCGTGGAAAAGCCACTTCCTGTAATTTCTGAACACAGAAGAACAGATAATGAGAAAAACATTAGGTGTCTTGTTACAGACAGCGAATACCAGATCAATATGTGCTAGCTAATGCTTTCAGGGACATAATGATTTTTTTTAAAGCTGGGAAGAGAGACACTTAAACCAATTGCTCATCTTTTTTGCCTTCAAGGACCACGAGAAAACATCAGTTTAAATCATTAGTTTAGAATTTGCAGCTTATTTGATAAAACAGAAGCTATTTATATGCTAGTGCCAGCGAATGAAAAAACATTCAGCAGATATTTAGCACTTAATCTTCCCAAACTTGACAAAATCAAAACTGATAACTCAATAGCGCTCTACAAATTCTGCTTCAATATAAACCAATAAAGTTATATCAATAATATCAATAAAAATATCATCAAGTAAGGGAGAATGTACTTCCAGGCACTTGTTATTGTAGAATACAACCCCAAAAAGACTTTTTAGCAGCTTCTGCATAAGCCGGAAGGGCTTCATTTGGCAAAAGCAATCTCCAGAATATGTATTATCAAACTCGTTTCATTCCACAAAATGTAAAAATTAGACACAAAACATTGTTCTGAGCTACACAAACCCATTAAATATTCAGTCACAATCCGGTGCCAAACAGTCAAAAGCAGTGGCAAGGCAAGCATATATATATATATATATATATATATATATATATATATATATATATATATATATATATATATATATATATATATATATATATATATATATATATATATATATATATATATATATATAGATGAGCAATATCACACTCGTGCGATATCGCTGTATATCGGTATTGGTGGAAGGTGTGCGTTGGCACGAAGCCATGGCCTGAGTGTCCCACCAGAGATCAGCCATATCGCACTGCTACGAGTGTGATATTGCTTTTATACAACAGTTTGACGGGATAGATGTGTGTATAAAAAATTTTATCAAACACGGAAAGTCTAAAAACCCTTTTGTAAAAGAAACTACTTTCTTTAGCCATTCATTCATATCTGCAGCTGACGTCAGAACAGCAGAAACAGTAGCTACTTCACAAACGTCACTTTAGAGCCAGTATTTGAATGATTTTTCTAGCATAATGTCTAAAGTGATTTTTAGACATTTTTAGAAAAACAGGTGATTTTGCTCACATTTTATTATAAGGCTGAACGGCATGAAATGCCATCAGTCTACAGAGATTTACCTGTATTTCTCTGTTGCAATAGGGAGATCACAATAATTATCCCTGAAAATGCCAAAGCAACACAAAAACTACCAGATTACTGTTGTTTTCGATAGGGAAAAATGTTAAACACATGCATTTCTCCTTTCTTTCTGTTTACTGACCTTGTCTGCAGTGGCGAAAACAGGAGACTCATTATAAACAGATGGCCAACCAAAAAGTAACTCAGGGTTATACAAGGAGTGGCCAACACAAAATACAGACATTCCTGATATGAGAGTACCATCTCACATTCAATACACTACAATTATGATGGCATAAATACAGCACTACAACATACAAAAGAGAGAGACCGAGTTAAAACAGGAGTGGGGAATGTCCAGCCTCCGGCCGTATACGGCCTGCGAGACATATTGGTCCGGCCCATCAGTCAATTCATAATCACCCCTCAGGAAAGAAAAAAGAAATTTAATGTCTGTGACAGAAATTACACTAAATAAATAAATATTTTTAGAAATAAATAAAATAGAAATAGATAAATTATATTATAGATACTATTTAATATATATATCGTATGGCTGTCAACCAATCAGATTCAAGAACCAAACAGAATTGTTGTGTGTGTATATATATATATATATATATATATATATATATATATATATATATATATATATATATATATATATAAATATATAAATACATATACATATACATATACATATAATGACAACATTGATTTGAAGTACCTGGATGAGCCTGTGTCATTAGTTTCAGTGGTTCTTGTCTGGCAATAATATGTCTTGGAACGTCCCAACCCTTTAATGACTGACTTGAATCAAGTATGCCAGAGAACCATGTAATTGATATAAACTTCAGACATATATTTATCACATATAAATCACATATTTTTAAGGCAGCGCATAGATCTTATGAAAATCAACAAACAGCTGCACTTTGCTAAAGCTTCAGGAAATCACTGAATGTACAAAAATAATGATGAAGTGGTGTTTCCCAGGATGATTAGCATGAAGTTCAGCTAACAGAAGCGAAAGCAAAACATGTGCCCACACAAGGCAAACCCACCATGTGAGCAGCTGAGAGCCTGACAAGTCTTCCAGCCAAAGTAATTGAGCGTGATGCTAATCAGATTTACAGTGGGCTGAGCGCCACAGGGCTCCATCAGTTCCTGAGATCAACACGCCAGGGGCTTACCTTCATTATCACCTGCTTCTCAGGGATGTTGCACTGCTGATAGTCCCTGTGGCAGGGGAGTTTCTCAACAAATAAACTGTACAAAGTAAAAAAAGTTAATTATTGATAAAAGAACTTGAAAATTGAAAGTCATTAATTATTCAGTTGATGCACCCTATGATAAAACATTTGAAGAAAAATAACATTTAAGACACAGCTGAAAATCTAAATCAAACAAAACAAAACATACGTGATGAACTTGTTGTAGAGGACAAAGGCATTCTCCAGGCTGCCCTCCTCTAGATAAACAGCTGCCATACGCTCCATCTCCACACCAGAGCGAAAGTAGCGTCTCGGGGCGATGTCTTCGTTTATTTCTATGTTATAGCCCATTTTGCTGAGGGCCCGCACACGCTCCACAGCAGGCAGAGTGACATCAGTGTGATCCGGCTCAGCTGCTAACTTCTTCTGCAGACAGAAAAAGCCATGAGAACAAAGCAGTGTCATTCATTCATGGGGGTTTCACCGCAGTCCAAACACATGCGCTGTAGGTGAATTGGGTAAGCTAAATTGTCCGTAGTGTATGTGTGTGAATGAGAGTGTATGGGTTGCAGCTGGAAAGGCATCCGCTATGTAAAATATGCTGGAACAGTTGGTGGTTCATTCCGGTTAATCTGAAAAGAAAATTAATGAATGAATGCATGCATGCATGTCTTTGGACTGCGGGGGAAACCGAAAAACTTGCAACATGCAAACTTCACTCAGAAATGTCTCCTGGCCCAGCCGGTACTCGAACCAGCGACCTACTAGCTGTGAGGCCACAGTGCTAACCACCGTGCCTCCAAAAGGGGCTTTTTATCCAGTATAAAGTACTATTGTTGATGAAGGTAAGGTGGAAGAAATAGCCCTCCATGATTTTTCCCAGCTCTTTTTCTGTTTGAATAATATCAGTCCACAATTGATATGATTTTTTGAATCCAAACACAATCGTATGTTTGTTCATCAGGTCAGAGGAAAACTGTCCTTCAAATGAACACATGTGATATACAGGGTTCATACACATTTTTACTACTAAAATTCCATGACTTTTCCAAAACTTTAAGGTAGGTAAATGAGAAAAAAATGCATGTTCAAATTTATTACAGCATATCAAAATATATGTGACAATCCATGTAGTTTATATTTATCTTTATATCTGTAAAATAGTTTTTAGAAAGTATCTTGCTGTCTGCGTGCAAATTTTATAATGCTGGCTTGTGTTTTCACAAAACTTAAGATTAGAACAAATTAGCCTTTAGCACCCACAGTATCTTACCTTGAATTATGGTGAAAGGGAGTAAAAGCGAGGCAATGCTAAAATTGCTTTTGATTTTAATTTATTGCTTTATTTCACCCATCAAATATATTGTCAAGTATAAGTCTTGTTCATCTCAAATATATTCAAGTACACATAATTGTTAAACAAATTTTTCTGACTTTACCGAAACATTTTGGGTTTATTTGTTTTTCCAAAACTTTTCCGGGCCTGAAAAATGCCGTTTCAAAATGTCATGACTTTTTCAGGTTTTCCAGGATCGTATGAACCCTGAAAATAGTTTGGGGTTCTTTCCATATTTACATTTTTCCTTGCGTGGTTGGGATTGAAAGGAAACTTAATACTCAGCAATATAATTGGTTTGACACTACTGGATAAATGAAGTTTATTTATAAACTAATTTCGAGAGGATCGCGTGATTAGGATCGCTTGCGGCTGGTCCTGCATTATTCAATTTATGATTCACCAATCAGACGATTCCCAAGCCACTATAAATACCCTAAGTTCCATAAAACAGCCATCATCGTTTTGAAAAATCCCCTTCCACCCCTACTCCTCCTCCTTTCCTAGATGGGTGGCACGGTGGCCCAGTGATTAGCACTGTTGCCTCACAGCAAGAACGTCACTGGTTCTAGTCCTTACGAAGCCAGCTCATGTTTCTGTGCGGAGTTTACACATTCTCCCCGTGCTCAGGTGGGCTTCCCCCGGGTTCCCCGGTTTCCACCCACAGTCCAATAACATGCAACTTAAGTTAATTGACTAATCCAAATCGGCACCATAGACATGCTCCTAGTAAGTAGTTATCTCTTGAGAGCAATCACTACCTGTTTATTAGCTACTACAGCAGGGGACTTCTCGAGATCTACCTGAGCTCAAACTCCCCTATCGCCCTGCAAATGGGAGGGAGCTTAGGGCTCTCTTCTGGGACAGCATGCCAAACAAGCTCTATAATCAATCATCAGCTAAGTGTGAACTCTTAAAAAGAACATTTGAAACTTTGACTTGTGCAGAGCTGTTTTATTGCTGATTCGAGATTATTCCAAAATAAAATACAAGTAATGCAAGGTTAACACTGTTATTGAACTGATTCAAGCTAAATAATGACACTATTGTGTTCTGAAGAACTGCTTATAATGCTGGTCAAACTGAACCCAGTCAACATTCAATACTGATTGAGCTGAATGATACCATTGTTTTTGTCTGAACTTTGCAACATTTATAAAAGCAATTGAAATGGATTTGTAATTTACTGTATAATGCCTCATTGTCATATCATGTACACATAGAAATTAGAGTGTCTTCACTGTCTGTTCAGTTTGTTTAAACATTTTAAGCATTGAAATTGAATACAGAAAGAAATTATAAAAAATTAACTTAAAAACAACCAAACTGACTTCATAATCAGTGGTTGATTCTATAATTTTTCTGCTTACCAGTGTGAAATACTATACTGCTTTGAATCTGTCTTGCATAATCTGTTAAATAAATCATGATGACTTGACTTGATTTTTAGATTTCTGACACTAAGATGACTCAATTGGCCAAGCTACATTATAGCGCCATCAAATAAAAATGCCTGAACTAAGATCAGTCCCTGGCCCGTACGCCAGCAGAACAGAACATTTGGTCCAAAAGACATCACAAGCCTCTGATGCACACAACATAAGCTCTGTTCATCACCCAGCTTGAGCGAACCGGAACACCCACGCTGAGCTTGCTTCCAGCTCCCATACTAATGACTAAACAGAGCCTCTGTATTAGGGTCACTGAATAGAGCAGGCATCTTATCAACATGCAGCAGGACACTGATGGACACCAATAAGGGGTCTGCCGACAGCTTGCTTGATTAAAAAAAAATATGTAGTTAAACATTTGTGAATGCTGATGGAGAGCCAAATTAAAAGTCACTCACTGGAAAAAAATATGTTTTTCTTAGTTAAAGTTTTTGTCTTGTTTCAGAAATTCTTAAATCAAGAAGCATTTTCCAGACAAGTAAAACACTTTGTGTTGTTTTCAGATAAATAAAAAAATTTAAAACTTTTTCCATAAATTTCTCCATAAGGCAAGCAAAATAATCCCCACTGGCATATTATTTAGCTTGTTTTGAAGAAAAAGTTTGTTTAAATTTACTTAAAAAAAAATATAAAATAAACATTTTTTACTAGACATTAGTTCCAAATCCCTACAAGTTAGCTGTTATTAAACCTATTATTAAGAAACCACAACTGGAACCCAGCAACTTAGCTAATTATAGGCCTATTTCAAACCTTCCATTTATATCTAAAATACTAGAAAAAGTAGTTTCTGCTCAATTATGCTCCTTTCTGCAGACCAACAATGTTTTTGAAGTGTTTCAGTCAGGTTTCAGAGCTCATCACAGTACAGAAACTGCATTAGTGAAAATAACCAACGATTTACTCTTAGCTGCTGACCAAGGGTGCATCTCGCTATTAGTTCTACTCGATCTTAGTGCGGCATTTGACACCATTGACCATGGTATCCTTATTAATCGCTTAAAGTCTACAGGTGTCCAGGGACAGGCCCTACAATGGTTTAAGTCATACTTATCTGACCGTTACCAGTTTGTAAATATAAATGGACAGCCTTCACAAATCAGCCCAGTAAAATACGGGGTGCCTCAAGGATCAGTTTTAGGCCCTTTACTGTTTACAATATACATGCTACCCCTGGGAGACATTATTAGAAGACATGGGATCAGTTTTCACTGCTATGCAGATGATACTCAATTATATATTTCAACTAAACCTGACGAGACGTCTAATCTGTCCAAGCTAACTGAGTGTATTAAAGATGTTAAAGACTGGATGACCAACAATTATCTTCTCTTAAACTCAGACAAAACAGAATTATTACTTATTGGGCCTAAATCCTGTACACAGCAGATCTCACAACTCGATCTACAATTAGAGGGATACAAAGTTAGCGTTAGTTCTACTATAAAAGATCTGGGTGTCATATTAGACAGCAGTTTAACTTTTAAAAATCATATTTCCCATGTCACAAAAACTGCTTTCTTTCATCTGAGAAATATAGCTAAGTTACGAAGTATGCTATCCATCTCAGATGCAGAAAAGCTAGTCCATGCTTTTATGACTTCTAGGCTGGACTACTGTAATGCTCTGTTTGCTGGCTGCCCAGCATCCTCTATTAACAAACTTCAATTAGTACAAAATGCAGCTGCCAGAGTTCTAACCAGGTCTAGAAAATTTGATCACATCACCCCAATTTTATCCTCCTTACACTGGCTGCCTGTTAAGTTTCGTATTGAATTTAAAATATTGCTTCTTGCATATAAAGCTTTAAATAATCTAGCTCCTGCTTATCTAACCAATCTTCTGTCTCGCTACAATCCAACTCGCTCTTTAAGATCTCAAAACTCAGGACTTCTGGTAGTACCTAGAATAGCAAAGTCGAGTAAAGGAGGTCGAGCCTTCTCATTTATAGCTCCTAAACTCTGGAATAGCCTTCCTGATAACGTCCGAGGCTCAGACACACTCTCCCAATTCAAAACTAGATTAAAGACCTATCTGTTCAGTAAGTCATACACTTAGGGGGCTTCCACACAGGTTATGCATCTTGCTGATATACACTGTGAACATCAGCTACGCTAATTATTTTCTTTATTCTCCATTTCCACCTGGGGATACTCTTCCCGAGGCCCTCAGACTATGCAGAGTCACTGATTCGATCCAAGACCAACGACGAGATGATCCCAAGGTTTCCATATCCTGGACCTGGCCGAATCCTGAACAACTACTGCGATGGTCATGGAAGAGTGGAGAACATGAGACTGTTTCCTATGATGCTCCAGAGACAGACGAGTCTTCGCTGAGGCCAGCTTCCAGTCTCCGCCACTGAGACTGCAGCTCTGCACAAGACGTTTGGCCAGCGGAGAAATTAAAATGGTCGTGCCCAACTGAGCCTGGTTTCTCTCAAGGTTTTTTTTCTTCACTTCCGCCTTTAGTGAAGGTTTTTTCCCTCTCCGCTGTCGCCACTGGCTTGCATGGTTCAGGATCTGTAGAGCTGCGCATCGTTGGATTTGCTCTTCAATATTTGGACTCTCAGTAGTGATTATTAAACCACACTGAACTGAGCTAAACTGAACTGAACTTAAACACTACAAACTTAACTACACTGTTCCTATTTACTGTGACCTTTTATGTGAAGCTGCTTTGACACAATCTACATTGTATAAGCGCTATACAAATAAAGGTGAATTGAATAGACAAAAAAAATGCATCTTGATTAGGGATGGGTACCGAAACTCAGTACTTCATCGGTTTCGGTGCTACATAAGACCAAAGTATCAATAAGCTCTGACGTTAACGGTTCTGCTATCTGTACTGGACAATTAGCGCTGAATAAATATTACTAACAGTAGCATTATTAACTGACCAACCTTTTGGAATTTGCGATATTTAATATTTGTCTGCACAGTTGCCAATCTCACATTAGAAATGCTAATGCCAAATAAAAGGTGCGTTCGACTTCATGCATCGCTGCGCAGATCAATCGAATGCTGCCTTAAAGCGGTGCATGCTGGTTAGAAATTTTGTCTGGATTGATGCTGCGCCGACGCCACGTGACTGTCACATGTGGCATCAAAGTGCAGCATCTGATGACGACACCGATATTACACGATTGGCAGAGTTCATTACATGACAACAACCACGTGGGTTTCGGGTTTATTATTGGACATATTCCGATTCACAAATTTCAAAACAAACAATAAAATTTTCATGCCATCTCTATCATTTACACATGCTTATTAAAATATTAAATATTAAAATAAAAAACAAAAAAAATATTAAAATATTTTACTGCAGTAATCATGTTTTGTTAAATAATCTGGTTATAAAGGTTGCCTTGTTTCCACAGGTTTATTTTCAATCTTTTTATACAGACTATTTACTGCATTTAGCTCCATGAACAATTTAAATGATATACTTTAGTAAATAACCTAAATATTAACTCAAATAAGTCTTACAGACTTGAAATAAAATAATTATCATCATTTATCCTGCCACCCTAAAGGTTTCTGAACAAATTAAGTTAAAGAACTATTTTATTAAATAATTATTAGGATTATAATATATATATATATATATATATATATATATATATATATATATATATATATATATATATATATATATATATATATATATATATATATATATATACACTTTATTTCCTGTCTAGCCGTTTATTCCTGTTCTTTCTGGGAAGCTTCAACTTAAAGTGGAGCTCACTTATTTTAGGAATGTCCTTTTGTTCAATATTTTTTGGATTAAAGTGCTTTTTTAAAATGCTTTCATTATCCATTTTCTTAATCATTGTTTAAGACTTCATCAAAACACCTTGTTTTGGGTTTTACATTAATATATATTGGAAAGTTTTATATCTATAAATGTAAGCTCCTTTTTAGCCTATTCAATCAAGAAGTATTAGCCTTGAGTGATGTTTTAATTCCTAGAATTTGTGTTTTTTGCTTTTGTATTTAATATGCCTGTTAGTTTTCATGTCTATGAAAAGTTTTTGACTGCCTATACTTACGGTAACGTTACATCATCCACATCGTTATGCCAGAATCAATCACCTAAAAAAGTCTAATATTAATAGTTAAATAAACACACTCATTCGGTTACAATGAAAACGGTATTTATTTGCAGTAGTCTAAATAAATCTTAAACATTAAGAATGCTTTTACATTACTGTATTTACAAATATAGGCTATGAATAGCCTAATAACAAACAATGCTTATTAAGAAATTATTCAAAAACAGCTCATTTTAACATTGCAAGATGCTCCAAAACTGAATTAAAAACATTGTTAACTCCCAAAACACAGTTAACTCATTTATGTGAATGCGTCAATGAAAAATCATAAACATCATCTCATTTAACTGCATTTTGCAACTCAAAGAGGGTGTTTTCAGCTGCTGGGAGCACAATAAACCAAAAAGATCCCGAGTTCTGCCAGAAAAGGCAAACATGTTAATTTTAATCCAGAAGAATGGTTAAAAACTGAGAGTCAGTTTCCTTCAAACCATTGTACATTCTTTTACAGGCAAAAAATATTAATTGTTTTACAGGTGTTGGTTTAGTTTTATTTTATATTAAAAGTGCAAAGTTAAAACAAAGTGTTGGTAATTCTGTTCAATTAGTTTCTTTCTTTCATAAAAAGGCACTACAAAACGTACCGATAAGAGAACCGTTTAAGTACCGAACCGATAAGTGGTATCGATAAAAGTAGTAATACCGCTAAAACCTTAATGATACCCATCCCTAATCTTGGTTTAAGAATTTTTAGATATTTGGACTTGAAACAATAGTAAGAGAAGCCATTTTTGCAGCAGAAGGCTGGCTAGAATAAGGAGACTATTTTAATGGTGCATTCACCAAAAGGGGAAGTGAAGGGGGCTACATCCGTTGCTTCCCTCTCGCCCACTCCAGGATGGAGGGATCTAAATGACGGAGCAGCTGCAATGGGAATACTAATGGGAGTGAGTCAGAGGAAACCATTCTGTCCCTGCGACCCACCTCCGAGTAATATCAGCTGTCCCCCCACCACAATCACCACCCTCCTCCACCCACAATGCCACTTACCAGCGTGCTGAAACTGAAGCCTTGGTCCATGGTGAGTTTAAGAGCTTGGCTTGCAGGCTTCGATCCTCCCTATGCATCCATCTGTCATCTCCCAAGATGATTCCAAGCTGAGGAGCAAGAAACATCATATCTGGCATCACAGCAGTTCTAAAGAGAGGCCGCTCTTTTTAGTTACTCAACACTTGCTTTGGATACGGTTCCATGCTGCAGAATTTCTTAGCGTGTTCTTCCTAATCTATTAACACAGTTACCATGCCCTGTGCATTTCCATGGGGATTATTGAATATAATTCAGCGTCTTGGTCCCAATAACACGGTTATTCGTTCCAGAATCTGTGCTACAGTTGCTATGACAGCTTGTTACCATGCAGCAAAATATGGTGACTCATGGATATCTTCAACTGTGAAAAAAAATCCTTGGTGAGCTTTTTCACTTAGCACAAAGCTGGGTACATATTGGTTAGCTTCTCTCTCACTCTCTTATGTATTTATGATAGCTGAGAGCAGATCCACTCTTTCACAATTTAAAATAGTATATAGAATCACCACAGAAGAAAATTTGTTGATTTATGCTGCCATGGCAACTTAAACTAGATGCACAGCTAAAATAAAAGCACAGGAGGTGTGACAGATTTAACACTGAGCAATGTCTAATAACCAGGTCATTGCATAATGTACATTTGCATTTGATAGGTTAAGAAATTAATGCCTCTGGATCAGAGATGACCAAACTAGACTCTTTGTATCCTTTGATTTGGCCCACCAGATGGAAAATTATTGGGAAGGGTTGGGGAATGCCTTTAACAGAGATTCTCATGTGTATTTTAATATAACCTTTTGTCTGTTTGTTATATTGTTGAGCAACAAAAACAAACAAAAAATTTAATTAAATGTTTCAATTAAATGTTGTAAATGAAACAGATTTTTCAAAAAAATTAAAAAAAAAAAAAAAAAACAAAGCAGAAAATATCAACATGCAAATCAATGCAAAGTTTGTTAAAATAATATTAAAATAAATAATATTAAAATATATATATTAAAATAATGCATTTATATATACGGTTGAAGTAAACTTTTCTTTTTATTTGTAATTATTATGAATTCAATTAGGAAATTACCCATGGCAACTTTAATGTTAAACAGTTATTTACCTTTGGCGTACAGCTCTCAATCAAGCTTGGATTTTGGCCCTTCATAGAAAAAACACCCAGCTCTAGATTAAACTGCGAGTTTAAAAATCATACAAATTTTTAAATTTCAAATTTACTCACCAAAGAAAGCAAATGTAGATGCCTCTAAGTGCCAAATTTTTCATCTAAAATTAACATTTTCTTAAGCACCTTTGTGTAGGTTCAGTATTTTCACTTTTATGGTGACGATTAGGTTTCTTTTCACTGCCTTTAAACTGAAATAATGTAACATAAACATAAAAGGCTGAGTCATTATTTTTTTTATTCAAAAGTATTCTGACAGCATGTAGAAGCTTTTGCATCTAAACTCATAAATAATAACTCAGTAGAAGGCATGGGATGATAACCAGTTTCAAGGTATACCGCGGTTTTAAAACGTCAAGGTCTTAAAACCGCCAACATTTTCTGTAATACCATTCCTAAGGTATGTTAAAGATTTTTTTATTTACATTTTTTTCCCTTTTTAGGAGAACTCCAGCAGAAAAGATATCCAAAGATGCCATTCTAAATTGTAGAGAAATCTGTGTTTTTGAAACTAATGAAGACAGCAGAAGTCAATGATTTATTTGAAATATTTAGCCTGACATGTTTACTGCTCCAAATATTTTAAATGTTTCTCAAAATAAAATATATTGTGTTCAAAGGGGAGAAAAAGTTTTAGTTTTTTACCCAGACATTTAATAAGAATATTTTAGGCATGCACCGATACCACTTTTTTACAAACCGATACAAGAACGAGCATTTTAATTTGTGTACTCGCGGATATTGAGTACCGATACTTCATAGATTTGGTTTCAATGAAGTTTATTTGTTTGTTTTTATATTTTGCCTGTAGCAAGGATGAACACAAAAATCTTTAACAGAAGGCTGTTCCAAGCCAAAAATACACATTGTTGATAACCCTGCGAATCCAGACCTTATCTATTAACGATTATGCATGGAGATTTAAAGCATGAGTTATCCTTGCGCTGATATGCGTCCACGACTTCACACATTACACAAAGTGTGTGCAGTGTACGTTAACTTATGGAGTCACTCTCTTGGCATTGCATATTGGGGACGCATAAAACCGTTATGTGCGATTCTTTCATATCACGAGTCCTGCCGTTAATATGGTCAGGTAACCAAAAAGTAGGCTACTTGATGTTTAACTGAAGCTGTAAACTGACAGGCGCGCGGTGACTGCAGTGATGTTAAGCTCTGACAAGGTGCTTTTGCCTGTAGTCTTCAGATTTTTAACATAATGTTCCATTACTTAAAATTTCTTTCATTTTTTTATTTATAGTTTAGAAATAAAATAAATCCTAGCTTGTTTAGCTGTGATTATTATGCAAGGATCATATTTCATATTCGGTTTATTCTTCTGTTGCCTATAAATTCGTTAATAATGTATTTTATAAACGTATTGTTTATAAGGACTAAGCTATTATATATAATACATTAAGACAATGAAATCAGGTAGGACAAAAAAAATCACATCCATGTAGTGAATTACTGTTGAGTGGTATCGGTGCTTGGTATCGGCCTTTCATGTACAATACGGGTACGAGTATTTTAACCAAGTATCGACCCAATACCCGATACTGGTATCGGTGCATCCCTAGAATATATTTTAGAGCAGTAATCACAATACCGTGAAAACATGATATTTTTATCCAAGGTTATCATACCGTCAGAATCTTATACCAGCCCCTGCCAATTTAAAGCATCATAAATGGTTAGAAAATATTAATATTTTATCTACAAAAACATACTACGTTGTAAACATTGACATCGTTGAGCTACAAAATACATTTTCAGTGTTCCGTTGAAGGACAATACAGTAAAACACAAGAATGCTCAATGAGGAATGAGTGGTTCTTCAACATATTTTAAAATCCAAATAAATGAAACCACAGTCCACATCAGCATACATGCCTGTGTTCGGTCAAAATACAATATCTGTGACTGTATTTCTCCTATCACAATATGTACGATTAGATTATTACCCTGATGACTATTTCCCTGCTGTGCATGTACAAGGTTATTCAGCAAGTGATTGCTATAATACTTCTCAGTCTTGACCCCTATGAATAAGTAGATATTTTTGTAATTAAAAAGTAACAAGTCATTTTAAACAGTAAGTAGTAACTTTTTTTCTACTTTAGTTCAATTTTTCTAGTGAATAAGACCCCTTCTGATTCATGATTTGCCTTCGTAAGAAACTTCTGCTCTTCTCTTTCACTAAACTAAACTATGATATAAATTGATCAGTTTTTAAGTCAGTGCTCTGACATGGAGCTTCTCCAAGACACAATCAATATTAAGATGGCAAGTCAACATTATAGACTACAGATATAATCACTAAAATCATTCAGATCAAATATGTCAGTGAAATTATTCAGGTTAGTGCTATATTTCCCAACTCACAACAACAAGAAATAATAAGAAAAAACAATGATGCATGGGCCTAATTTAGTAATAGCACAAAAAGTATATAGTTTAATAAATATAACAAAGATCCTCACCTGTAGGTGAATGGCTGTTGTGATCCCATGCTCCACATTCCTACAATCGTCGCATGTGGCACTTACTAGAATTCAGCGCGGAAACAGGGAACTCGCGTACATAAAAGAGCAGGTTTTTATTATTGTCTGAAACTCTCGGTCTTTTGCCTTTGTGCCACATGGAAGCTTTGTTCTTTTAGCATGGGTATACGCGCGGGGGCTAAAATGGCTGATTGCTGTCTTTCAGACCGAACAACCCTGCGATGTCAGACGGTTCGCCCGGAGCTCTGCGAGTCAGATGAAAGCTGCTGCTGGAGCTGCGGTGGTGCTGGTGTCACTGGCTGTGTTTCAAACGCTCACGAGCCGCCTATGTAGGCAGCATCCGGATTTTCAGGATTCTTCTGTGATGCCTTTGCGCTGACCAGTTCACTAGATTTGAGCCGCAATCAGAGTGACATCTGGAGAGAGTGGGAATGACTATTACGACGTTTACGAAGCGTTGATTATTTGCATACTATCACATTATTTTAAAGCACTGCCAGATTTCATGACAGTTTATTCTCATTTTAAGTGTCTATTGGTGTGTGTTTGTGGGGGCATGTTTACGTTTATTTCTATTGTCATATCTTGCCACAATAAATAAAAAAATAAAATGAATGAATCTGATATAAGCTGACACGATTGTTTGTATTTTTTATCCACCAGATGGGGCACAATTATGGAATAAAATCACTGTCATTAATATGTCGTGCGTAAATAAAATTCACGCATCCGTAATTATAAAATCGTAAAGGAAAACGGAGCGTACTCGTAATTTTACGAGGCTACAATTCCAAAATCTGCGATTAGAACAGACACAGATACGACATTTTGTTTTTCTGTTTGTTTATGACTGATAAATTTACGATGGGTGTACTTTACAAACACGAATTAGTTTCACTACGGACACGAAGTCCTGATTACGAGTACGAATCAAACAGCGAGACTTCACTGTCAAAATTACGTCACCGCTTCCACAGGCATTAATAAACAAGCGAGAGTCATCGATCATAACGGCGCGCCTGCTGGACGTTCGAGTTTACACACACCGTCTCAGATAAGATTTCTGTTATTCCCTCTTTGAGAAATGTCCGTCATGAGCTGTAATAAAGGTTGAGACTTAATGAGGTCTTATTTCGCTGTGTTTCTTGGACATTTTACTGAATCAAAATTAAGAACGGGCCGAGGATAGAGAGCTAGCATAATGTCAGTTAACGTTACAGGCAGCGAGCGCAGAGTCTCTCAGTGAATCACTGAACGGTGTTTAACTAAAACAGGACATCTGTTGATTAAGTCACCTTTTTCAACTGTTTAAATAACTCTAAAATACTCTAAGATCACCAGAGAACACAAATTAAATTAGACAGATTTATCCAGTATAGGTAGATAAAACAAAGAAAAGTTTTACTCTTATCAATTAATTAACTTTAAATAAACTAGAATAAGCAACATATAATGTGGTAATTAAACAATCACCAATATAGAACAAACACACACGGAAAGAGAGAAACACACCGAATAGTTTACGGCTAAATGGTAATATAAATGTTTATGGTAATATTTTATTAATTATAGTAATACAGTATAATGTAACTAATAGTTTAATCAAGTAATATAACAAACATATAATAACAAATAACATAAAAAACATCTATATCAATAGTTACTAATACCTTACTTTGTACAAATTTAAAGATAAGATAAAAAAAAAAATATATATATATATATATATATATATATATATATATATATATATATATATATATATATATATATATATCTGATCATATCATCTCCTCTCCATACATCTATGAGGAGCTTAATTATTCAGCTTTCAGATGACATACAGGTCTGTTTCAGATGATTGCCTCTCATGTCTGGTTTTGTGGTCCGGGGTCACATATTTAACATTTATTTATTTTGATTCATAGTCTCATAAATGTTTAACGTTACAAACTTCTGGTGAGCACAAACCCTCAAATATTTAAACTGCCTTTTGCTGATATCTTCATTACATAATAGATCAATATTCGATCTGGCTTTAAAAAAGGTTTCTTAATCAACAGATGTCCTGTTATAGTTAAACACCGTTCAGTGATTCACTGAGAGACTCTGCGCTCGCTGCCTGTAACGTTAACTGACATTATGCTAGCTCTCTATCCTCGGCCCGTTCTTAATTTTGATTCAGTAAAATGTCCAAGAAACACAGCGAAATAGGACCTCATTAAGTCTCAACCTTTATTACAGCTCATGACGGACATTTCTCAAAGAGGGAATAACAGAAATCTTATCTGAGACGGTGTGTGTAAGCTCGAACGTCCAGCAGGCGCGCCGTTATGATCGATGACTCTCGCTTGTTTACTAATGCCTGTGGAAGCGGTGACGTAATTTTGACAGTGAAGTCTCGCTGTTTGATTCGTACTCGTAATCAGGACTTCGTGTCCGTAGTGAAACTAATTCGTGTTTGTAAAGTACACCCATCGTAAATTTATCAGTCATAAACAAACAGAAAAACAAAATGTCGTATCTGTGTCTGTTCTAATCGCAGATTTTGAAATTGTAGCCTTGTAAAATTACGAGTACGCTCCGTTTTCCTTTACGATTTTATAATTACGGATGCGTGAATTTTATTTACACACGAAATATTAATGACAGTGATTTTATTCCATACACAATCCCTTTAAATCAGCATTACGTGTCTTCTGTCAACTGGTAATGATGTTCTTAACAATTAGAGTGATAGTTTAAAACATTTATATTAATATTTATTAAGAGTTCAGAGTTATAAGTGCGCTTGCGATATAGGCTGTTAGACTACATTTAATTTATTTCTAGGCAACAATAATAATAATAATAAATAAATAAATAAATAAATAAATAATAATAATAATAATAAAAGCAGGCCAAATAATTATTATAATAATGACAGGTAAATAGCAGAGACGCCCAGGGCCCGTGGGCCAAAGTTGGTCCATGGTAACCTTTGATTTGGCCCTCCTTACCATCTGAGAAGAGAAAAAGAATGATAGGATGGTTTCGAGATTGTCAATTCAAATTTAATGTTTGCTTTGTTGTTTTTTGTTTTTTCTTCTTTTTTTTCTTTTTACTGTTTAAAGCTAACTGAAATCAAATGTTTCAATAAAATTGTGTAAAATAAATTAAATTTTGTTTAAATTTGCATACTGTCACTTGACAATGCAGAGACTTTGGTAAGCAAATCAAGCAAAATCAAGCAAATCAAGTCAAAGGCAGATTCAGCACTGAACTTCACTGTGTTATAAATGTGATTGTTTTTTCATTTGAATTCATGGATTGAGCACCACAATAGACTCTTGAAGAAGTTGGCGATTTCACCATTTCAACATAACAAGGAATGGCATGTTTATTGTGGAATGTATAGTGGATTTAAAAAAAAACCTACAAAATTGTCCACTGAGATGCAGTAAAATAAAAGTAAAATTTTCCCCAAAGTAAAAAATACTCTGTACTCTGTAATACAGTAAGGTGTATTAATATGCACCTCCGATTAAGCCTAAAAAGATTATATTATTATTTTAATATTATTAACTTGTCGATCCTAAAGGTCTGTAACAAACAAGGAGAGCTTAAAGGGATAGTTCACCCAAAACTGAACATTCTGTTATAATTTACTCACTCTTCACTTGTCACAAATCTGTTTGAATTATTTGGAAAAAATGTTGAAAAACCAGTAACCATTAACTTCCCTAGTATTTGTTTTTTACAGAAGTCAGTAATTACCGGTTTCTAAAATTCTTTAAATTAACTTTAAATAACTTTTGTGATCAACAGAACAAGGAAACTCGTAAAGGTTTGGAACCACCTGAGGGTCAGTAAATAGTGAGTACATTTTCAGTTTTGGTTGAACTTAAAAAGTAACATTGAGGATTACTTACTGTATACTTTTATTTTAGAGACGCTACCTTTCTGAAGTTTTTATTTTATAGTACTTCTTAGTATACGTTCTCAGAATTACTTTGATCCCTTTGTTTGCATTGAATTAGGTGTTTTATTAGGAATTTTATGTGTATGCAGCTCTGTCTGGAATTCCGTATGGTTGAATTTTCTTCAGTCTAAATTGAAAATTCAAAAATTGGTGCCTTTGCATCACTTTAAGACAATCACTGAGCAAATAGGGGGGGATTGTATAATTTGTAATTGTTTTAATTGTTCTCAATGTAGTTTGTCCTGTAAATTCTGTAAACTCTTGCTGCTCGTTTTAGGCAAGGACACTTCTATGAAAAACATTAAGTTCAGAGAGTATTTTCTGTTTAAATAAAGGCTGAACAACATGTTATACAGTTTTACAAAAGTACTAGTTACAATTTGTACATTTAGTTGTTTTATTATGCACATTATGGCAAATGGACAATCAAATTTGCATTGTATATAACACTCAAGAACCAATGATGTTTGTTTTTATACAGAATGTTTATGTTTTGTAACTATTTAAAAATGATCTGTATTTATAATTATGTGTTTGAGTGAAACATAGATGTTGGTTAATTCTATAAACTATTAAAAATTAAATGTAAAATAAAAATGTTGACATTAAAAAATGTGTTATTCTGAGTCAAACAGAATAAATAAATAAATTAGATCATTAATTTGAAACATGCATGTAAGTATGAAATAAATGTAAAATAATGAAGAAATGTATTCAAATATTAACTCAAATGTTAACTCAAAAAGAAAATCCAGAGAAAGTAGACAATTCAAGTGGTCTTTTTAGTTTTATCCATAGTTGTATACATTAGTTGTTGTTTAGAATTGAGCTCAATCAAAACCCCCAAAATCATTTAATTGATTTACAGTTACAAATATATAATTTATATTTCATTGCTTTGTTTTTGTCTGTTTTTGAAACAAGTAATTTTCAGGAAAATATCAGAAAAAGTTCAAACTGTATTATTGATCACCCTTATATCCTTTCAATCCCTGAGACATTCATTTATCATCACAACACAAATGAAGATATTTTAATTGAATCTTTAAAAAGCGTTTTAAGGAATATTCTTCATAGCTGTAAATCATGCTTAGCAATCTTAGAGAAAGGTATGACAGTTGACACTTGCGTTAACACATTGGTGTTAAGGTAGTAGTACCTAATAAAGCAAAAGTGTACCTCTTTCCTCTGGATATTACTGTTATTTTATTACTGGACTTTGTGACAGGTGTGGGAATATAAATTTATATTATCTATATATATAACTGGTGTGACAGACCTTAAAATGTCTTGGTTTCCTGAGCCCTGACTGTCTCCAAAGTAATGCAAATTGTCAGTTTCACAGCATGGCTGTGTCTATTGTTTTCTCTTTTTGCTCAACTGGTCAGACAGTTTCTGTCCCCAGAACATCATTTTGCACACTGTTTGCGACTATGCTTTGTGGATTTCTCTTCAGCTTTTAACAGTATGCAGCCTCATATTTTGGCCAACAGGTATTTTAAATTTCCAAGCATTGACCTGGGCACTGTATGCTGGCTGGTTAATTTTTTAATAGTGAGGCCTCAGAGAACCTGAGTTAATAACACATTGTCGAACTAAATTTTTACCCAACAGGTTCTCCACAGGGATATGTTTTGTCACCACTATTGTTTGTACTTTACACTAATGACTGTCAGAGTAAATTTGAATCAAGGTATATCATTAATTATATGTTGATGATTCTGCCATTGTCAGTCTTCTGCATAATTATGAGGAGGGTCATGGCCCAGTGTTGGACAACTTTGTTGTTTGGTGCAAAGACTCATATTTACAACTTAATATCTAAATTACTACACTGTAAAACCTAAAAAGCTAAGGTAACTCAAACTATTTGAGGAAACCGATTGCAACAAACCATTTAAGTAAAAAAAAAAAACAATTCTAATGGGTACTGTGAACTTAATCCATTTAAGTAAATGAAGCAATTTGAGCACAGTAAACCCAATAAATTAAGAGAACTCAAACCAACTGAGTACTGTAAAACCCAATAAGTTAAGGCAACTCAAACTGTTTGAGGAAACCGATTGCTACAGTACAAACCATTTCAGTAAGAAAAACTAATCTTTATGAGTACTGTCAACTTACTCCATTTAAGTTGAAGTAATGAGGTATTTTATTAACTCATTACCCTCAACACTGAGTTAAAAACTCTTTCAAATGAGTAGAATTAACTTTCAGTAAGTTTTGAGTTAACTACACTCATTTCATTTGATAAAATTGACTGTTGGGTTTTACAGTGTAAAGAGATGCTTATAAATTTTCGCTGTAACTCTATTTCTAATGCTGCTACTACTAAACGGTACTGTTGTTGAGACAGTGAGTGAGTATAAATACCTGGACACCATCCTGGATAATAAACTGATCTTTGAGGTCAACACAAATTTTATTTGTAAAAAGGCAAATCAACGATTGTTTTATTTAAGGAAGTTGATAGGCCTCTTATGACATTTAATTTTAGTGTCTTTAAACTTTTGCAGTAATTTGCTGATATGGTAATTTGCGGGTGACAAGTAAAAACAGACTTCCAAAAATTGTTTGTCTATCTCAAAAGATTTTGGGCATAAATCTTAATAGTACTGGACAGTGTATGAGGTGAGAGTTATAAAGAGGGTTATGTCCATTTTAGCGGATGAGAACCATTTATTAAAAGTTTTGCCTCCTGCCATCAGGCAGAACGTATACTTATTCAGGCAAGGTCCAACAGATATTTGCAGTCATTTGTTCCAACTGCAGTTGAGTTACTGCTTTAAGTTGTATGTTTTTTTTTTACTTGATTATGATTAATTTTGTTTACTGTTATACTTCTATGTTGTTCCAGTGTGACTTGTTGCTGTTATCTGTCAGCTATTGCTGTAAACCTATTGCCCTTCGGGACAATAACGACATTCTAATTCTAATTCCTCTTACCATTTAATTTATCTTTGAGGTATCAATGTAGACCCTTTAATAAAAAAAACTTTTACCTTTTAAAAATGTACTACTGCAGTGTCAGCTCTCATACCTTTATTTAAGAGAGTGTAGGAGTGAGTAAATAGGCTACGGACAACACAGATGCATGCAAAGGATATACTAAACCTTTTTAACATTTTTGTTGTTGTGGCTGTTTGTTTATTTCCTAAATATTTTTTTAATAACCAAAGCTTTGTATTTCTGCCTGAGAAATTACTCTATTTTATGTTGTTATGCTGTCCTGTGACTAAAATATCCTAATGTAAAAACTGAGAATTATTCTAGCCTACATAAAGATCAGGAACTCGCACAATTCTGTTTTAAACTCTTACATGTGAAAATGTTATTACACTCGCTAAAAATGACTTATTCTGGATTCTTCGAGTTTGACAGGAAATGAGTCTATCGTCTCTCTTGGATGAATCCACCGTCCGCTACACACCTGAACTGATTGCGTTATTATTTGGCCTATGCGTCATCGTCATACACGCCCACACCCTTATCACCTGAATCTCAAGTGGTGCTCACTGGTACCGCTCACAGGTACAAAGCAAATTAGCGAAGGGTTGTTAGTTTTATGTCTTCAGAGTCCAGATAAAGGATTTGTAAGTTTCGTTTTACTTCAAGGACAGAGGAAGCCAAATGGGGATCATGTACTCAGAGGTAACGTGATTTACAGCCTGTTTTGAAACTTGATCTTCCTGTCTCGGGTTGGAAAAAACGTGATGATTGTAGTAATGATGTTCCGGTCAATTTAATGTAAATTAAGACGATTTAATCTCTGACGATTTAATGAGTTTTGCTCTTTGTACTTAACATTTGTCAACGTAATAGCTTAAACTGAGTATAAACTTAGTCATGATGATTACTTCTGCTACGTGCTGTACTAGTGCCAGTCAGCTGTCAATCTCCGACAAACACAGTTTAACGTTCACATTTTTATCGTTATTTCAGAGAAGTCATGTCTTATTTTGTTTTCTTTCTTATTTTTCTTTTCTTAATTTGTTTAAAGATGTCAATGTTAACATTCTATTGTACTTTAGCAATTTTATTAGCATTTTCATTAATGATTTGACTTCATCTAATTCGGATACACGTATGTGTTGTTGTACTTAAACATAACAGAGAACTACAATAGTTTATAGATGTGATATTTGCACTGTTTATATAGGCTAAGTAATACACATAAGGTTTATTATTTTTTCACTTTAATTTTGTATTTGCAAAGGGTGTGTTTTATGTGTGAGTAATCTATCAAGTTAATGAAGTCACCAGACCTGTTTTGATCTTCATAACGTCTTATCAAGTTATCTGTCATTAGACATTAACTGAATATAGGCTATGTATATCCTCTTATTTAATGTACTTTAAGAAATTCTTATAGGCTACGTGCTTTTAATGTAATGCTGTTTCGTGCCACTTTCTTTCCATAGCCCATGTGCCAGGCAGCTTATGATGATGACATCCACAAACTGAAAGAACTCATCTCAGCTGATCCCAAAAACATAAATGCTCAAGATGAAGAACAGGAGACACACCGATCATAGCCGCCTGTAGACGGGGCACCTCAGGATTGTAAAATACATGCTAGATAGCAATGCAAAGGTGTCCATTAGGAATAAGGTATTGCATAAGAGTTGAGATGCAATGCAGTTCCCTTGAATCATGATTACCATAATGCTGCCATCATATTGTTATGAATGAGTCTAGTGTGCAATGATTCATTTAAATGCATGTTGCTTCTGACTCACCCAGTGACAAAACATTTTATCGATAATTGTTTATTTCATGTAGCCAGATTGTTTTGTTAAATATATATGGCAATCTTCCTTTAGAAACAAAGGACTTGCTTGCACTATGCTACGAGAAGAACCTTTTCCTTTTTGGACTACCTGATGATTGCCATTTTAATGCCTATTTTGCTCATTGGTTATCTTATAATGGTAAGTTGTGGTATTTTAATGACTAAAATGCATTAGTAATTGAAAATTAATCTGAATGAGATTAAGAATTTTTTAAAGATTGCTTTATAAGCATAGAATGTGTTATAGCTATTCATTAATAAAGATTTTCACCTTTTTTATTTCAAAAGGAAGAGAAGCAAAGAAAAAATGTGAAATTGATGGAGTTTCTGTTGGCCACTAAGGTGGATGTAAAGGCTGTAGACTATGTAAGTAAAACACTTAATTTATCAAGTTAAGGGTATTAAAATTTTTGACAAAGTTTTATCCTAAAAAGATGTTCATGTTATAATGTGTGTATCGTTGCATCTCTTTTAGAAGGGGAACACTGGACTTCACTATGCATGCCAACGAAAAAGTCAAAGGATTGTTCCTTTGTTACTGCAGAGAAATGCAGATGTTTCGATACAGAACAAAGTAAGTTAATTATGTGGTCATTGGTAGGGCCAGACAGAATCAGTGGACATTTTTTTGCTATTTCTGTGGAGAATTTTGTAGAAAAATATGCAGACTTATGTGGAATGATTTTGGGAGTATCGTAACTAAAACTGAATATATTAAATAAAAATAATAACTTTTTATTTAATTTTTTACAATGCAGATTCATTTGGTAAACAAAGCAGGTCTCTCATATTTACTAAAAGACAAAAAAAGATTACTTTACAAACTGTATTGTAAATAACTCAAATCAACACGTTCATATTAGTCAATATTATTACTGAAATTAATTTTAAAAACTAAATAAATGTAAATTTACACAAGTAAATAAATAGTCAATGATGGGCTAAAAATCTGCGGATTTCTGTGCGCACAGATTTCGTGTGCGCATAGTCATTTGCCATTACTTGAACATGAACTAACTTCAGAGACATTCAGTTGTCATTGCGTCACATCACATAAGTGCAATGACAGGTGTCATAGTTTTGTTGTGAGCCATTTAGGAGTGAAACAATTTTCATAAATAGTTTTTTGGATCATGTCAGCTTGTTATACTAAAGTTAAAAGATTATTTCAAGCAAAAATGAAATTTTTTATATTATTTTCTCACCCACATATATCAACATATATTAATGTAACATCGTTTCAATCCCGAGAAATTCGTTTACCATCAGAATGAAAATTAAGATATTAAGAACCAAACACTTTCCATGTGTCTTCAGTGGTTGAACTGCAATTAAATTAATTAAAGAATTAATTTAAAAAAGTTCCATGAACGATTTTGTGCACTGAAAAACTGCAAAAACCTTTGTCTTGCATGTCAGTCATGATGTGCGTTTACTAAGGGCAGTATGGGACTTGTGTGTTGCACTGTTGACTCTAATGGCAACACGTTGTATTGCGTGTAATAAGTGTGCACCCTGACCTAACATAAAAGAGAAGAAGGCAATCTTGGTTCCATTTACAGCTTTTAAATGGCTCTCCGATTTAATCTAAAATATCTTAATTTGTGTTCTAAAGAAAGTCTCAGAGAATTGAAACAACATGAGAGTGAGTCATTTTTAGCAGAATTAATTTTTAGGTGAATCTTTAAATGTAACCAGATAAAAAGTAATAAAATATTATTGAGAAATGAAACTTGCTGAAGATGTGAAATTTGTGTTGATCTCTTTTGCATGCAATCTAAATGATTAAATTGGTGCGATTGGGTTGTTTGATTTTTTTCATCTTCTCTTACAGAAACAGGAAACTCCACTAGATATTGCACAGAGACACAAATTCCTAAAAATTGTTTCAATGTTAACGAAGTCAATGTGAGTATTAATGGATCACCGGGGTCCTTCACAAATCACCAGATGAGTTTTAGATTGGATGTGCACCAATTATTTATTTCTGCACCACAAATATTGTTACATGTGATGTTAAGAAACTACACTTCCCTGATGGAAAATGTTGTATGTAAACCTGTTTGATTTACTGATTTGTTGAGACTTGTCAGACTTTTGTGTGTACGTATATTAGGTTTGTTTTAATGTTCAAGTTTGCTTTTATGACTGTACGGTATAAAATGTATTTGCAAAATAAAAGCTCACTACTTTCTATATACATGTTTTCTGTGTTATTGGGATTTTTCACATGATTTAAACAATCCTTCCAAGACTCCACAGAAAATGTTTATATCTCTTAATTAATTCAGAGTGAAAATTAAAAATATCCTAAGCCGTAGAATTACTCATATTTTCTATTACTTTTTGGACTTTTTCACAAGATACTTCTTTAATATACAAGGAGTCTGGATAAACATAATCTGGTTCCTCAGTGTATTATTTAGTGCAGCTGAAATTACTTGACAGTTCTTGAACAGACTCAATAAAAAAAAAACTATTAAAAGCATTTGCTATAGCCTCATCACTGCAAATCACACTATTAGTAACTTTAAGATGCTTTATTTTAAAATGTTTTTGCCTGTTTGAATTAGATAGTCTATTGATATGTTGCCACAATTTAGAACTGCTCTCATGGGCCTCCTCAATTAGTTTAGAAAATATTTCATCTTAGCCTTTCGCAATTTAGAACCACTTTGTTCCTCAACCAGTGTAAACAAGATGATCAGTATTAGTTTTCAATAGTAAAGATTTTTTAAGAGCAAGATCTCGCCTTTTAATTAGCTGAAGAATATCACTATTAAACCAAGGAAGTGAAAAATACTCTTCCAGGTTTTTGTATATTTACTCGTTAAATTACTTCAAATAGTTGCAAAATGACCAGCACTCTGATTTATATCTAATTCTTTAAACACCTTTTCCCAATTAACTTCCTTTAAATCATATTAAAAATTTGCTATTTTCGATTTCGGTATTCCTGTTATTAAAAACTGGTTTTCCATCTTATTATGATGCAGTAACCGTTTGAGTTAACTTTCTTACAATTAATGTTAAATTATGATCTGAGAGACCAGTGATTAAATTATATGTTTTTGTTACTCTCTCCGGTCTATTAGTAAAAATCAGATCTATAAGAGTTTCGCTCTTTCTAGTGATTCGGGTAGGTCTATCAATTAATTGTATAAAAAATTAAATTTCTCCATATTTGATTTCAACTGTGATTTACTGTTTTTATCCATCCAATTAATATTAAAAGCACCGAACATCATACATTCAGAACGATCATCAACAAGGGACAAAAGACTCTTCAATTCTATAAAAAAAAACTTGCATCATGACCTGGAGGATTATAAAGGACGATTATGTGAAATCCATATTTGGAGAGAGAACTACATTCAGTGCTAAACACTCCTTATTCACATGAGTTTCAAGCTGCAAACATTTCAAATTTTCCCTTATATAAATTAAAACACCACCACCCCTTCTATTCACCCGGTCACTTCTATAACAAGTATACCCTGGTATGTTGATTAGATCAGTAAGAACATTATGATTCAGCCAAGTCTCAGAAATACACAAGAAATCCAGATTTGATTCAAAAAGTAAATTCTGTATCTGATCAATTTTTGGTAGAACACTTACATTTCTATGTCCTCCCAGTAAACCTTTTGGTTAATCTTGAGAGTTCCAAATAACTTTAGCATGATGCACATATAGAGAAATAAGAGAGTGAAATTCAATACCTTTTAAGACCTTTTTTGAGACTATTTTTTATACATTGTCAGACCCCATCACCACTTTAGGTTTCAACCAGTAACATTGGCAACTTTTTTTCCCACGTACAGCATAATTACTAATTACTGACTATAAGAAACAAATTCTAAATTAAAACATTCTTCATATACTGAATAAAATCAAATCCATCATATGGCACCAATCAAACAGCAGGAATAACGGTGTTGCAACCCTGCAGTAAACAAGCAGTGTGACATCAAATCTAACAGGATTAGACCGATTTCATAAACTACAGCATCCCAATATTCCTAGATGAAATTCAGACAAGCTTTACTATGATGATGCAAAATTTAATACCTTGTAAAATAGCATTTTTAAATAAGATTTTAAAAAAATCTAATCTTTAAAATAAGATTTTAAATACTTCTTAAGGCCTTAAATTTCTCTAAATAGACCTATCAATCAATACTTTTTAAGACCCTGCGGACACCCTGCCTAGGATATATGTGGCTATATATTTTTACTAAAAATTTAATAAGAATCATTAAAGCGCATGCTCAGTCTGGAGCATCAACTTCCTGTGACATAATGGAATATATGAAATATTAGGAATGAACGACAAGACAATATTTGTAATGAGAACCATTTTATAATGGTAGTGTACAGTATGAACAGAAGAATAATTTTGTCATCATGTGTCCTCTTTTGTAAACAATCAGCTACATACAGCAAGACTTCTATAATCATCAGGAGCCAATGGTATTAACTATTTAAAGGGCACATAGTTTACCTCTTTTTTATGATTTAATATTAATATTATGGTTCTTCTGAGTGTGCCAGTTTAGGTTCAGTTTAAAACACAATTCAGATTTTTTTATTATAATGTGTTAAAAGTGTCATGTTAGGGGGAGTGTCCACAGTTCGCTGATTATGGGTGTGTTGCTTCACATGTAAATTAGTTTCGGCTTCCCGCCAATGTAACAAGGGGGCGGGGCCATGAGCTCACCCGCTCAGCGTTTGCAACAGCGTCTGACAGGCAGACTGCGAGAAGGAGCTGGAGAGGTTCAGCATTCAGTCGTACATGTACGACTCTGACACAGACTAAGCAGAGAGTACAAAATCATTTGTGTCTTTGTACAGTTTTACAGCCAACTGTGTTCTAGTTTCAAGTGCCGAGCTTGTACACAGAAACTAATAACCACAGCACACTGAATTAACTTTGACTGAGGCACCGGATGCAGTCACTCGAACCTGCGACACGGCACACCGAGACACTCTCTGTGACGCGGCAGAAACATGAAGTGTCCCGAATCGTCACGCCATATGCATTTTGAATTCTAAACATAGATTTCTGCAGCGGTCACGCGGTGCCCAGCCGTCGACTTGAGTGTACCCTGATAGAAACCTCTGTTAGAATTCTAAAACGCATGCTAGTTAAGAATCACAGGGGGCTTCTGGATCGCGAGAAATGCAAACGGCTGAAGTATAAGGTAGACGTCGATGAGAAGTACACATGTTTGCAAACCTACCTAAGATACAACCAAAATTACGATTTAAAGCGATATGTGGAGAATATGATCTTGTGTTGAGCCCAATGAGCCTTGCATCTTAAAATAGAGCAAGGGTGTTCCTTTAGTGATATTGCTTCGACTCACGCTGAAAATGGCGGACGTGAATCAACAAACTGAGGATATGATGACGCGCCTGTCAATCAATATTGGTGGGCGGGGGGACTGCTCTCCTACGTAAAGTTGCGGTCGGTTTGAAAACCGATCCAATTGGTCCACCGTTTTTTATGTTGTTAAATTGAAAAAAAAGCACTGGGTGTGCTTATATCACCCCAATATGACAGTCTATACACCATACATGCACATATGTCTGTCCAAACAGCTTGAAAAGTTGATTTTTTACCATATGTGCCCTTTAAGTCTTTTAACATGCCAGCATCCATTGGCTGATTTTTTTTATATAATTCACCAAGGACCAAGGTTTAGCTTAAAATCTCTCAAATGTTTTACTAACAAAAAGTCACCTATAAGAACAAACTAACAGAAATTTCCATTTTTGGATATCTAGTGATTTAAAGGCATAGCTCACCCAAAAAAAAAAAAATCTGAAAATTCTCACCCTCATGTTGTCATCCCGAGGCCTTCATTAGCACTTATCTTCCTAACCCAAATTAAGATATTTTAGATCAAATCTGAGAGCTCTCTGACACTCCATAAGCAGCAACAGATGCCAAGAAAAGAAACCAAAAACATTATCAAAACGTTCCTTGTGACTTCAGTGGTTAAACCATAAGCATACACAGCTCCAAGAGCACCTTTGGTGCACCCACAAACTGTAAAAACAACTTTGTTTGCCTTCCGCATCAAATCAGGGTACACGTTTACTACAGACAATAAGGCATTTGCATGTTGTGGTGCTAACTTCAATCATGAATACCTTTTATGTACGTACAGTAAGAAAAGACAAAGGCCAACAAAGTAATTTTTTTTTTTTTTTACTTTATTGGAGCTTTGTATTTGAACCATTGAAGTCACATGGAATGTTTTTACATTGGCCCTTTTCACACAGTGATACCAGTAAATATCTGGAAAATAAAAAGAACGACTTTACGGGTAAATTCAAAAAAGTGCTGTACACACAGGCAAGAAGGTTCCGGATTTTTAAAAGACATTTCACATAATCATTCCAAAATACTGGTAAATTTTGACATCATTAACCAGAAATGAGCTCTAATCGGCTGTGCTTGTATTTGTAAACATAGAAGGGTCGGGATTTTGTTGATGATTTCACTTTTATTTAAAGCTTTAGCATTCATGCAGCTGCTTTGTCCCAGAGACATCCAAAGGCAGAAGCGCTAAACGCAGCTAAATGTTTACACATTTGACTACATTACAAATTCTCTGGATGGATAAGTATTGTGAACAACTTCGAATAAAACATACGGAGGAACACTTTCGCATGTCGAGATGTACATAATATGTGTGTGTGCTGGCGCTCACCGGAGCACGTGTCAAGCAACTGAAGCAGAGCTTGAAGGTAAACAAACAGCGGTTTATTGTAAGCATTTTATCAATAATTGTCTCCACAATTGACATCATTATTATTTTAATTGCTTATTATTTATCAGAGTTGTGTCAGTATATTATTCAATCCAAGATGTGGGCCAAAAAAATATGTGCACCTAAAGGGTTAAGAAAGAACATAGAAACGTTTTCGAACTAACATTAAAAGCCAAATATGTCTGGAAAAATATTTAAAGGCTTTTATTTTCATAAAGAGCATGGATGTGAATGCGTCTGAATGTTCTGATTGGCTGGAGTAGACCTCTCATGTCAGCGTGTTCTAAACATGAACGCACTCTTTTTAAAACAGCAACAACAATTTTATGTGTTCCATGTAATCTAAATGTCTGTTTAAAAACCGTCAAAAAGCTTAATTTTAGGCTACACTACAGTCAATTTTATTATTTTACATTTATTTGTAAACCTACTGTGTTTTAAAATGTGTTTCACTTCTTGACCTTGCTTTATCCATTATAATAATGATCATTTTACATTTTAATCAATTATGATCTTTGATTTTTTTATGTAGACTGAGAATGCTAATAAAAGTCTACGAGGGGTGCATTTCTCGCCACAACACCGGCAATTTTCCTTTTGCGTTCACATTGAGCAGCATTCCAGCAAATTACCGGTAATGTAACAACCGGTAATGTTACAACAAAATTGCCAGAACGAATTTACCGGTATTTTCAAAAAGAGCCTTGTAAGAAATGGGTTATTTTTTGTGTCCTGTTGTGGGTTTTTTTTTTTTGCCCTTGTTAAGGTTAACTTCACACCTTTCTCCAAATTTCAGGAGGTAAAATATTGATCCTCAAGCATGACCAAATGCCCAGAGAAGGGTCTCTTGACCTTAAGGTTAACATTCTCCAAATTTCAGGAGGTAGACTATTGACTCTATGATAATCATGCTGACACTACAATCTTCAAATTTGTGCTATGCAATCAGAAATAATGTAGCTGAGAGAGAAGGTGGGCCTGATCAACTCACACTTCACTCTTACCTAATAGGCCGACCTTTGGCCAGCACCCAAATTTTGACTATAAAGGTGAGGGTTTCAGCCCTCATTGGAAGCTCAGCCGTGGGATAAGTGCACATCGCCCAGCATTCTCAGACACACGTGTTTGTTTTCCAATGTGACTGCAACGGGCACCCAGTCTTTGAAGAGGAAAATGAGGACACGTCTCTGAGGTTTTATATACTTATATCAAATTGCTTGGGGTTTTATTATCTGTCTTTATTCATGTAATCCTTATTATTCATCTTTATATCGGGTTATAAGCCTTTTATGCAATTTTGTTGTATTTCGATTAATGATGTTCAGGAGTATGATTCATGATTATTGAATATTATCGTGATAATTGATATCAGCTGTGTGTACTAGCAATAAATAGCTGTATTGCTTGATTAGTATGGTGCATGGAATGTTATTAGTGCTTCTTTGTCAATTAGCACCACACTTGTCTCACTTGCATAAACAAACCATCCTAAAACCTTTTTGGTATGCTGAAATATTTTACATATTAAAATTTTTGGGGCATACTAAAACAGCCTTGTTAACACATGATCCCTTTCCACAAAATTGCCAATCACTTTCCGGAATGGTCTGTATGTGGGAAAGGGGCTAGTGTCTTTGGTTTCTTTTCTAGACTTTGAACGACTTGGTTCGATTGCTGTAAATGGTGTATGAAAGAGCTCCCAGATTTCATCTAAAATATCTTACTTTGAGTTCTGAAGACAAATAAAGGTCTATGGTATTGAAACGATATGCGTGTTGGTAATTAATACCTGAATTTAAATGTATGTGTGAACTAATCATTAGTAATAGAAAAGAAAACAGACAACTGACTAATTATAGAGAAGAATATTAAATCATAACTTCAAGCAAATATGATCAAACACACTTACTTTGTACAGCTGCTAACGTGGCTGCCGGTTTGGGAACAGGGGCTGCTGGTTTGGTTCGATTGGGGTCAAGGCGCACATGGTTTCTGGGGGTCTGGGATAAACAGGACCCGTCAGTTTGTTCAGGCACTTTGGGGCCAGCCTCATACCTCCGACTGGCCAGCTCCTGTCTACGCAGTTGGTCCTCGAAGTAACGGAACTGCTCAGACTCGATCTGCATCTTCCTGAGCTGTGCCACACGCTGCCGCTCCTCCTCCAGCATAGACATCTTCTGCAGTTGTGCACCACACATGTCAACGGCCATGGCTTGAGTCTGCACGACACAGTATAATTTCTATTCACAATAATGCATGACTTTAACTAACAGGTATTAATTCAGCTGTGAATAAAGTGTGTCAAATATACCTGACTCTTCAGATATTCGCCGTGTTCTTTGCTGTATTTCTCATGGAGAAGTCGCTGTAATTGGTCCTTGCGTGAAAAAGCCACTTCCTGTAATTTCTGAACACAGAAGAACAGATAATGGGAAAAACATTAGGTGTCTTGTTACAGACAGCGAATACCAGATCAATATGTGCTAGCTAATGCTTTCAGGGACATAATGATTTTTTTTAAAGCTGGGAAGAGAGACACTTAAACCAATTGCTCATCTTTTTTGCCTTCAAGGACCACGAGAAAGCATCAGTTTAAATCATTAGTTTAGAATTTGCAGCTTATTTGATAAAACAGAAGCTATTTATATGCTAGTGCCAGCGAATGAAAAAACATTCAGCAGATATTTAGCACTTAATCTTCCTAAACTTGACAAAATCAAAACTGATAACTCAATAGCGCTCTACAAATTCTGCTTCAATATAAACCAATAAGTTATATCAATAATATCAATAAAAATATCATCAAGTAAGGGAGAATGTACTTCCAGGCACTTGTTATTGTAGAATACAACCAAAAAAAGACTTTTTAGCAGCTTCTGCATAAGCCGGAAGGGCTTCATTTGGCAAAAGCAATCTCCAGAATATGTATTATCATACTCGTTTCATTCCACAAAATGTAAAAATTAGACACAAAACATTGTTCTGAGCTACACAAACCCATTAAATATTCAGTCACAATCCGGTGCCAAACAGTCAAAAAGCAGGTGGCAAGGCAAGCATATATATATATATATATATATATATATATATATTATATATATATATATATATATATATATATATATATATATATATATATATAGATGGGCAATATCACACTCGTGCGATATCGCTGTATATCGGTATTGGTGGAAGGTGTGCGTTGGCACGAAGCCATGGCCTGAGTGTCCCACCAGAGATCAGCCATATCGCACTGCTACGAGTGTGATATTGCGTTTATACAACAGTTTGACGGGATAGATGTGTGTATAAAAAATTTAATCAAACACGGAAAGTCTAAAAACCCTTTTGTAAAAGAAACTACTTTCTTTAGCTATTCATTCATATCTGCAGCTGACGTCAGAACAGCAGAAACAGTAGCTACTTCACAAACGTCACTTTAGAGCCAGTATTTGAATGATTTTCTAGCATAATGTCTAAAGTGATTTTTAGACATTTTTAGAAAAACAGGTGATTTTGCTCACATTTTATTATAAGGCTGAACGGCATGAAATGCCATCAGTCTACAAAGATTTACCAGTATTTCTCTGTTGCAATAGGGAGATCACAATAATTATCCCTGAAAATGCCAAAGCAACACAAAAACTACCAGATTACTGTTGTTTTCGCTAAGGAAAAATGTTAAACACATGCATTTCTCCTTTCTTTCTGTTTACTGACCTTGTCTGCAGGAGCAAAAACAGGAGACTCATTATAAACAGATGGCCAACCAAAAAGTAACTCAGGGTTATACAAGGAGTGGCCAACACAAAACACAGACATTCCTGATATGAGAGTCCCATCTCACATTCAATACACTACAATTATGATGGCATAAATACAGCACTACAACATACAAAAGAGAGAGATCGAGTTAAAACAGGAGTGGGGAATGTCCAGCCTCCGGCCGTATACGGCCTGCGAGACATATTGGGGCCCATCAGTCAATTCATAATCACCCCTCAGGAAAGAAAAAAGAAATTTAATGTCTGTGACAGAAATTACACTAAATAAATAAATATTTTTAAAAATAAATAAAATAGAAATAGATAAATTATATTATAGATACTATTTAATATATATATATCGTATGGCTGTCAACCAATCAGATTCAAGAACCAAACAGAACTGTTGTGTATATATATATATATATATATATATATATATATATATATATATATCTATATATATATATATATATATATATATATATATATATATATACACATATACATATACATATAATGACAACATTGATTTGAAGTACCTGGATGAGCCTGTGTCATTAGTTTCAGTGGTTCTTGTCTGGGAATAATATGTCTTGGAACGTCCCAACCCTTTAATGACTGACTTGAATCAAGTATGCAAGAGTACCAGGTAATTGATGTAAACTTCAGACATATATTTATCACATATAAATCACATATTTTTAAGGCAGCGCATAGATCTTATGAAAATCAACAAACAGCTGCACTTTGCTAAAGCTTCAGGAAATCACTGAATGTACAAAAATAATGATGAAGTGGTGTGTTTCCAGGATGATTAGCATGAAGTTCAGCTAACAGAAGCGAAAGCAAAACATGTGCCCACACAAGGCAAACCCACCATGTGAGCAGCTGAGAGCCTGACAAGTCTTCCAGCCAAAGTAATTGAGCGTGATGCTAATCAGATTTACAGTGGGCTGAGCGCCACAGGGCTCCATCAGTTCCTGAGATCAACACGCCAGGGGCTTACCTTCATTATCACCAGCTTCTCAGGGATGTTGCACTGCTGATAGTCCCTGTGCCTGGGGAGTTTCTCAACAAATAAACTGTACAAAGTAAAAAAAGTTAATTATTGAAAAAAGAACTTAAAAATTGAAAGTCATTAATTATTCAGTTGATGCACCCTATGATAAAACATTTGAAGAAAAATAACATTTAAGACACAGCTGAAAAGCTAAATCAAACAAAACAAAACATACGTGATGAACTTGTTGTAGAGGACAAAGGCATTCTCCAGGCTGCCCTCCTCTAGATAAACAGCTGCCATACGCTCCATCTCCACACCAGAGCGAAAGTAGCGTCTCGGGGCGATGTCTTCGTTAATTTCTATGTTATAGCCCATTTTGCTGAGGGCCCGCACACGCTCCACAGCAGGCAGAGTGACATCAGTGTGATCCGGCTCAGCTGCTAACTTCTTCTGCAGACAGAAAAAGCCATGAGAACAAAGCAGTGTCATTCATTCATGGGGGTTTCACCGCAGTCCAAACACATGCGCTATAGGTGAATTGGGTAAGCTAAATTGTCCGTAGTGTATGTGTGTGAATGAGAGTGTATGGGTTGCAGCTGGAAAGGCATCCGCTATGTAAAATATGCTGGAACAGTTGGTGGTTCATTCCGCTTAATCTGAAAAGAAAATTAATGAATGAATGCATGCATGCATGTCTTTGGACTGCGGGGGAAACCGAAAAACTTGCAACATGCAAACTTCACTCAGAAATGTCTCCTGGCCCAGCTGGTACTCGAACCAGCGACCTACTAGCTGTGAGGTGACAGCGCTAACCACCGTGTCTCCAAGGGGCTTTTTATCCAGTATAAAGTACTATTGTTGATGAAGGCAAAGTGGAAGAAATATCCCTCCATGATTTTTCCCAGCTCTTTTTCTGTTTGAATAATATCAGTCCATAATTGATATGATTTTTGAATCCAAACACAATCGTATGTTTGTTCATCTGGTCAGAGGAAAACTGTCCTTCAAATGAACACATTTTGTTTTTACCCAATTTCTGTCATGTGATATACAGGGTTCATAAACATTTTTACTACTAAAATTCCATGACTTTTCAATGACTTTTCCAAAACTTTAAGGAAGGTAAATGAGAAAAAATGCACGTTCAAATTTATTACAGCATATCAAAATATATGTGACAATCCATGTAGTTTATATTTATCTTTATATTTGTAAAACAGTTTTTAGAAAGTATCTTGCTGTCTGCGTGAAAATTTTATAATGCTGGCTTGTGTTTTCACAAAACTTAATGGGCACATAGTTTACCTCTTTTTTATGATTTAATATTAATATTATGGTTCTTCTGATTGTGCCAGTTTAGGTTCAGTTTAAAACACAATTCAGATTTTTTTATTATAATGTGTTAAAAAGTGTCATGTTGGGGGCGTGTCCACAGTTCGCTGATTTATGGGTGTGTTGCTTCACATGTAAATTAGTTTCGGCTTCCAGCCAACGTAACAAGGGGGCGGGGCCTTGAGCTCACCCGCTCTGCGTTTGCAACAGAGTCTGACAGGCAGACTCAGAGATGGAGTGAGAGGATCACCATTCAGTCGTACATGTACGACTCTGACACAGACCAAGCAGAGAGTACAAAATCATTTGTGTCTTTGTACAGTTTTACAGCCAACTGTGTGCTAGTTTCAAGTGCCGAGCTTGTACACAGAAACTAATAACCACGCACACTGAATTAACTTTGACTGAGGCACCGGATGCGCCGCTCGAAGCCGCGACACGGCACACCAGACACTCTCTGTGGCGCACCAGAAACATGAAGTGTCCCGATTCGTCGCGCCACGCATTTTTGAATTCTAGACATAGGTTTCTGCAGCGGTCCGCGGCGCCCAGCCGTCGACTTGAGTGTACCCTGATAGAAACCTATGTTTAGAATTCTAAAACGCATGCTAGTAAGATCACAGGGAGCTTCTGGGATCGCGAGAAATGCAAACGACTGAAGTATAAGGTAGACTCAATGAGAAGTACACATGTTTGCAAACCTACCTAAAGATACAACTAATAATTCCGATTAGAGTGATAATGTGGAGAATATTGATCTTGTGTTGAGCCCAATGAGCCTTGCATCTAAAAATAGAGCTAGAGTGTTCCTTTAGTGATATTGCTTCGACTCACGCTGAAAATGGCGGACGTGAATCAACAAACTGAGGATATGATGACGCGCCTGTCAATCAATATTGGTGGGCAGGGGGACTGCTCTCCTATGTAAAGTTGCGGTCGATTTGAAAACAGCTCCAATTGGTCCACAGTTTTTTATGTTGTTAAATTGAGAAAAAAAAGCACTGGGTGTGTTTATATCATCCCAATATGACAGTCTATACACCATACATGCACATATGGCTGTCCAAACAGCGTGAAAAGTAGATTTTTTACCATAGGTGCCCTTTAAGATTAGAACAAATTAGCCTTTAGTACCCACAGTATCTTACCTTGAATTATGGTGAAAGGGAGTAAAAGCGAGGCAATGCTAAAATTGCTCTTGGTTTTAATTTATTGCTTTATTTACTTATTTTATTTTTTTTAATTTCACCCATCAAATATAGTGTCAAGTATAAGTCTAGTTCATATCAAATATATTCAAGCACACATAATTGTTAAACAAATTTTTCTGACTTTACCAAAACATTTTGGGTTTATTTGTTTTTCCAAAACTTTTCCGGGCCTGGAAAATGCCATTTCGAAATGTCATGACTTTCCAGGTTTTCCAGGACCGTATGAACCCTGGATATAGTTTGGGGTTCTTTCCATATTTACATTTTTGCTTGCGTGGTTGGGATTGAAAGGAAACTTAATACTCAGCAATATAATTGGTTTGACACTACTGGATAAGTGAAGTTTATTTATAAACTAATTTCGAGAGGATCGCGTGATTAGGATTGCTTGCGGCTGGTACTGCATTATTCAATTTATGATTCACCAATCAGACGATTCTTAAGCCACTATAAATACCCCAAGTTCCATAAAACAGCCATCATCGTTTTGAAGAATCCCCTTCCACCCCTACTCCTCCTCCTTTCCTAGATGGGTGGCACGGTGATTAGCACTGTTGCCTCACAGCAAGAACGTCACTGGTTCTAGTCCTTACCAAGCCAGCTGATGTTTCTGTGCTGAGTTTACACATTCTCCCCGTGCTCAGGTGGGCTTCCCCCGGGTTCCCCGGTTTCCACCCACCGTCCAATAACATGCAACTTAAGTTAATTGACTAATCCAAATCGGCACCATAGACATGCTCCTAGTAAGTAGTTATCTCTTGAGAGCAATCACTATCTGTTTATTAGCCACTACAGCAGGGGAGTTCTCGAGATCTACCTGAGCTCAAACTCCCCTATCGCCCTGCAAACGGGAGGGAGCTCAGGGCTCTCTTCTGTGACAGCATGCCAAACAAGCTCTATAATCAATCATCAGCTAAGTGTGAACTCTTAAAAAGAAAATTTTAAATTTTGACTTGTGCAGAGCTGTTTTATTGCTGATTCGAGATTATTCCAAAATAAAATACAAGTAATGCAAGGTTAACACTGTTATTGAACTGATTCAAGCTAAATAATGACACTATTGTGTTCTGAAGAACTGCTTATAATGCTGGTCAAACTGAACCCAGTCAACATTCAATACTGATTGAGCTGAATGATACCATTGTTTTTGTCTGAACTTTGCAACATTCATAAAAGCAATTGAAATGGAATTGTAATTTACTGTATAATGCCTCATTGTCATATCATGTACACATAGAAATTAGAGTGTCTTCACTGTCTGTTCAGTTTGTTTAAACATTTTAAGCATTGAAATTGAATACAGAAAGAAATTATAAAAAATTAACTTAAAAACAAACCAAACTGACTTCATAATCAGTGGATGATTCTATAATTTTTCTGCTTACCAGTGTGAAATACTATTCTGCTTTGAATCTGTCTTGCATAATCTGCTAAATAAGTCATGATGACTTGATTTTTAGATTTCTGACACTAAGATGACTCAATCGGCCAAGCTACATTATAGCGCCATCAAATAAAAATGCCTGAACTAAGATCAGTCCCTGGCCCGTACGCCAGCAGAACAGAACATTTGGTCCAAAAGACATCACAAGCCTCTGATGCACACAACATAAGCTCTGTTCATCACCCAGCTTGAGCGAACCGGAACACCCACGCTGAGCTTGCTTCCAGCTCCCATACTAATGACTAAACAGAGCCTCTGTATTAGGGTCACTGAATAGAGCAGGCATCTTATCAACATGCAGCAGGACACTGATGGACACCAATAAGGGGTCTGCCGACAGCTTGCTTGATTAAAAAAAAAATGTAGTTAAACATTTGTGAATGCTGATAGAGAGCCAAATTAAAAGTCACTCACTGGAAAAAAATATGTTTTTCTTAGTTAAAGTTTTTGTCCTGTTTCAGAAATTCTTAAATCAAGAAGCATTTTCCAGACAAGTAAAACACTTTGTGTTGTTTTCAGATAAATAAAAAAATTAAAAACTTTTTCCATAAATTTCTCTGTAAAGCAAGCAAAATAATCCCCACTGGCATATTCTTTAGCTTGTTTTGAAGAAAAAGTTTGTTTAAATTGACTTTTTAAAAAAAATAGAAAATAAACATTTTTTACTTGACAAAAAAATAGCATCTTGATTAGGGATGGGTACCAAAACTCAGTACTTCATCGGTTTCGGTGCTACATAAGACCAAAGTATCAATAAGCTCTGACGTTAACTGTTCTGCTATCTGTACTGGACAATTATCGCTGAATAAATATTACTTACAGTAGCATTATTAACTGACCAATCTTTTGTAATTTGCGATATTTAATATTTGTCTGCACAGTTGCCAATCTCACATTAGAAATGCTAATGCCAAATAAAAGGTGCGTTCGACTTCATGCATCGCTGCGCAGATCAATCGAATGCTGCCTTAAAGCGGTGCATGCTGGTAAGAAATTTTGTCTGGATTGATGCTGCGCCGACGCCACGTGACTGTCACATGTGGCATCAAAGTGCAGCATCTGATGACGACACCGATATTACACGATTGGCAGAGTTCATTACATGACAACAACCACGTGGGTTTCGGGTTTATTATTGGACATATTCCGATTCACAAATTTCAAAACAAACAATAAACTTTTCATGCCATCTCTATCATTTACACATGCTTATTAAAATATTAAATATTAAAATAAAAACAAAAAAATATTAAAATATTTTACTGCAGTAATCATGTTTTGTTAAATAATCTGGTTATAAAGGTTGCCTTGTTTCCACAGGTTTATTTTCAATCTTTTTATACAGACTATTTACTGCATTTAGCTCCATGAACGATTTAAATGATATACTTTAGTAAATAACCTAAATATTAACTCAAATAAGTCTTACAGACTTGAAATAAAATAATTATCATCATTTATCCTGCCACCCTAAAGGTTTCTGAACAAATTAAGTTAAAGAACTATTTTATTAAATAATTATTAGGATTATAATATATATATATATATATATATATATATATATATATATATATATATATATATATATATATATATATATATATATATATATATATATATACACTTTATTCCTGTCTAGCCGTTTTATTCCTGTTCTTTCTGGGAAGCTTCAACTAAAGTGGAGCTCACTTATTTTAGGAATGTCCTTTGTTCAATATTTTTGGATTAAAGTGCTTTTTTAAAATGCTTTCATTATCCATTTTCTTAATCATTGTTTAAGACTTCATCAAAACACCTTGTTTTGGGTTTTACATTAATATATATTGGAAAGTTTTATATCTATAAATGTAAGCTCCTTTTAGCCTATTCAATCAAGAAGTATTAGCCTTGAGTGATGTTTTAATTCCTAGAATTTGTGTTTTTTGCTTTTGTATTTAATATGCCTGTTAGTTTCTCATGTCTATGAAAAAGTTTTTGACTGCCTATACTTACGGTAACGTTACATCATCCACATCGTTATGCCAGAATCAATCACCTAAAAAGTCTAATATTAATAGTTAAATAAACACACTCATTCGGTTACAATGAAAACGGTATTTATTTGCAGTAGTCTAAATAAATCTTAAACATTAAGAATGCTTTTACATTACTGTATTTACAAATATAGGCTATGAATAGCCTAATAACAAACAATGCTTATTAAGAAATTATTCAAAACAGCTCATTTTAACATTGCAAGATGCTCCAAACTGAATTAAAAACATTGTTAACTCCCAAAACACAGTTAACTCATTTATGTGAATGCGTCAATGAAAAAATCATAAACATCATCTCATTTAACTGCATTTTGCAACTCAAGAGGGTGTTTTTCAGCTGCTGGAGCACAATAAACCAAAAAGATCCCGAGTTCTGCCAGAAAAGGCAAACATGTTAATTTTAATCCAGAGAATGGTTAAAAACTGAGAGTCAGTTTCTTCAAACCATTGTACATTCTTTTACAGGCAAAAAATATTAATTGTTTTACAGGTGTTGGTTTAGTTTTATTTTATATTAAAAGTGCAAAGTTAAAACAAAGTGTTGGTAATTCTGTTCAATTAGTTTCTTTCTTTCATAAAAAGGCACTACAAAACGTACCGATAAGAGAAACCGTTTAAGTACCGAACCGATAAGTGGTATCGATAAAAGTAGTAATACCGCTAAAACCTTAATGATACCATCCCTAATCTTGGTTTAAGAATTTTTAGATATTTGGACTTGAAACAATAGTAAGAGAAGCCATTTTTGCAGCAGAAGGCTGGCTAGAATAAGGAGACTATTTTAATGGTGCATTCACCAAAGGGGAAGTGAAGGGGGCTACATCCGTTGCTTCCCTCTCGCCCACTCCAGGATGGAGGATCTAAATGACGGAGCAGCTGCAATGGGAATACTAATGGGAGTGAGTCAGAGGAAACCATTCTGTCCCTGCGACCCACCTCCGAGTAATATCAGCTGTCCCCCCACCACAATCACCACCCTCCTCCACCCACAATGCCACTTACCAGCGTGCTGAAACTGAAGCCTTGGTCCATGGTGAGTTTAAGAGCTTGGCTTGCAGGCTTCGATCCTCCCTATGCATCCATCTGTCATCTCCCAAGATGATTCCAAGCTGAGGAGCAAGAAACATCATATCTGGCATCACAGCAGTTCTAAAGAGAGGCCGCTCTTTTTAGTTACTCAACACTTGCTTTGGATACGGTTCCATGCTGCAGAATTTCTTAGCGTGTTCTTCCTAATCTATTAACACAGTTACCATGCCCTGTGCATTTCCATGGGGATTATTGAATATAATTCAGCGTCTTGGTCCCAATAACACGGTTATTCGTTCCAGAATCTGTGCTACAGTTGCTATGACAGCTTGTTACCATGCAGCAAAATATGGTGACTCATGGATATCTTCAACTGTGAAAAAAAAAATCCTTGGTGAGCTTTTTCACTTAGCACAAAGCTGGGTACATATTGGTTAGCTTCTCTCTCACTCTCTTATGTATTTATGATAGCTGAGAGCAGATCCACTCTTTCACAATTTAAAATAGTATATAGAATCACCACAGAAGAAAATTTGTTGATTTATGCTGCCATGGCAACTTAAACTAGATGCACAGCTAAAATAAAAGCACAGGAGGTGTGACAGATTTAACACTGAGCAATGTCTAATAACCAGGTCATTGCATAATGTACATTTGCATTTGATAGGTTAAGAAATTAATGCCTCTGGATCAGAGATGACCAAACTAGACTCTTTGTATCCTTTGATTTGGCCCACCAGATGGAAAATTATTGGGAAGGGTTGGGGAATGCCTTACAGAGATTCTCATGTGTATTTTAATATAACCTTTTGTCTGTTTGTTATATTGTTGAGCAACAAAAACAAACAAAAATTTAATTAAATGTTTCAATTAAATGTTGTAAATGAAACAGATTTTTCAAAAAAATTAAAAAAAAAAAAAAAAAAAACAAAGCAGAAAATATCAACATGCAAATCAATGCAAAGTTTGTTAAAATAATATTAAAATAAATAATATTAAAATATATATATTAAAATAATGCATTTATATATACGGTTGAAGTAAACTTTTCTTTTTATTTGTAATTATTATGAATTCAATTAGGAAATTACCCATGGCAACTTTAATGTTAAACAGTTATTTACCTTTGGCGTACAGCTCTCAATCAAGCTTGGATTTTGGCCCTTCATAGAAAAAACACCCAGCTCTAGATTAAACTGCGAGTTTAAAAATCATACAAATTTTTAAATTTCAAATTTACTCACCAAAGAAAGCAAATGTAGATGCCTCTAAGTGCCAAATTTTTCATCTAAAATTAACATTTTTCTTAAGCACCTTTGTGTAGGTTCAGTATTTTCACTTTTATGGTGACGATTAGGTTTCTTTTCACTGCCTTTAAACTGAAATAATGTAACATAAACATAAAAGGCTGAGTCATTATTTTTTTTATTCAAAAGTATTCTGACAGCATGTAGAAGCTTTTGCATCTAAACTCATAAATAATAACTCAGTAGAAGGCATGGGATGATACCAGTTCAAGGTATACCGCGGTTTTAAAACGTCAAGGTCTTAAAACCGCCAACATTTTCTGTAATACCATTCCTAAGGTATGTTAAAGATTTTTTTATTTACATTTTTTTCCCTTTTTAGGAGAACTCCAGCAGAAAAGATATCCAAAGATGCCATTCTAAATTGTAGAGAAATCTGTGTTTTTGAAACTAATGAAGACAGCAGAAGTCAATGATTTATTTGAAATATTTAGCCTGACATGTTTACTGCTCCAAATATTTTAAATGTTTCTCAAAATAAAATATATTGTGTTCAAAGGGAGAAAAAGTTTTAGTTTTTTACCCAGACATTTAATAAGAATATTTTAGGCATGCACCGATACCACTTTTTACAAACCGATACAAGAACGAGCATTTTAATTTGTGTACTCGCGGATATTGAGTACCGATACTTCATAGATTTGGTTTCAATGAAGTTTATTTGTTTGTTTTTATATTTTGCCTGTAGCAAGGATGAACACAAAAATCTTTAACAGAAGGCTGTTCCAAGCCAAAAATACACATTGTTGATAACCCTGCGAATCCAGACCTTATCTATTAACGATTATGCATGGAGATTTAAAGCATGAGTTATCCTTGCGCTGATATGCGTCCACGACTTCACACATTACACAAAGTGTGTGCAGTGTACGTTAACTTATGGAGTCACTCTCTTGGCATTGCATATTGGGGACGCATAAAACCGTTATGTGCGATTCTTTCATATCACGAGTCCTGCCGTTAATATGGTCAGGTAACCAAAAAGTAGGCTACTTGATGTTTAACTGAAGCTGTAAACTGACAGGCGCGCGGTGACTGCAGTGATGTTAAGCTCTGACAAGGTGCTTTTGCCTGTAGTCTTCAGATTTTTAACATAATGTTCCATTACTTAAAATTTCTTCATTTTTATTTATAGTTTAGAATAAAATAAATCCTAGCTTGTTTAGCTGTGATTATTATGCAAGGATCATATTTCATATTCGGTTTATTCTTCTGTTGCCTATAAATTCGTTAATAATGTATTTTATAACGTATTGTTTATAAGGACTAAGCTATTATATATAATACATTAAGACAATGAAATCAGGTAGGACAAAAAAAATCACATCCATGTAGTGAATTACTGTTGAGTGGTATCGGTGCGTGGTATCGGCCTTTCATGTACAATACGGGTACGAGTATTTTAACCAGTATCGACCCAATACCCGATACTGGTATCGGTGCATCCCTAGAATATATTTAGAGCAGTAATCACAATACCGTGAAAACATGATATTTTTATCCAAGGTTATCATACCGTCAGAATCTTATACCAGCCCCTGCCAATTTAAAGCATCATAAATGGTTAGAAAATATTAATATTTTATCTACAAAAACATACTACGTTGTAAACATTGACATCGTTGAGCTACAAAATACATTTTCAGTGTTCCGTTGAAGGACAATACAGTAAAACACAAAGAATGCTCAATGAGGAATGAGTGGTTCTTCAACATATTTTAAAATCCAAATAAATGAAACCACAGTCCACATCAGCATACATGCCTGTGTTCGGTCAAAATACAATATCTGTGACTGTATTTCTCCTATCACAATATGTACGATTAGATTATTACCCTGATGACTATTTCCCTGCTGTGCATGTACAAGGTTATTCAGCAAGTGATTGCTATAATACTTCTCAGTCTTGACCCCTATGAATAAGTAGATATTTTTGTAATTAAAAAGTAACAAGTCATTTTAAACAGTAAGTAGTAACTTTTTTCTACTTTAGTTCAATTTTTCTAGTGAATAAGACCCCTTCTGATTCATGATTTGCCTTCGTAAGAAACTTCTGCTCTTCTCTTTCACTAAACTAAACTATGATATAAATTGATCAGTTTTTAAGTCAGTGCTCTGACATGGAGCTTCTCCAAGACACAATCAATATTAAGATGGCAAGTCAACATTATAGACTACAGATATAATCACTAAAATCATTCAGATCAAATATGTCAGTGAAATTATTCAGGTTAGTGCTATATTTCCCAACTCACAACAACAAGAAATAATAAGAAAAAACAATGATGCATGGGCCTAATTTAGTAATAGCACAAAAGTATATAGTTTAATAAATATAACAAAGATCCTCACCTGTAGGTGAATGGCTGTTGTGATCCCATGCTCCACATTCCTACAATCGTCGCATGTGGCACTTACTAGAATTCAGCGCGGAAACAGGGAACTCGCGTACATAAAAGAGCAGGTTTTTATTATTGTCTGAAACTCTCGGTCTTTTGCCTTTGTGCCACATGGAAGCTTTGTTCTTTTAGCATGGGTATACGCGCGGGGCTAAAATGGCTGATTGCTGTCTTTCAGACCGAACAACCCTGCGATGTCAGACGGTTCGCCCGGAGCTCTGCGAGTCAGATGAAAGCTGCTGCTGGAGCTGCGGTGGTGCTGGTGTCACTGGCTGTGTTTCAAACGCTCACGAGCCGCCTATGTAGGCAGCATCCGGATTTTCAGGATTCTTCTGTGATGCCTTTGCGCTGACCAGTTCACTAGATTTTGAGCCGCAATCAGAGTGACATCTGGAGAGAGTGGGAATGACTATTACGACGTTTACGAAGCGTTGATTATTTGCATACTATCACATTATTTTAAAGCACTGCCAGATTTCATGACAGTTTATTCTCATTTTAAGTGTCTATTGGTGTGTGTTTGTGGGGGCATGTTTACGTTTATTTCTATTGTCATATCTTGCCACAATAAATAAAAAAAATAAAATGAATGAATCTGATATAAGCTGACACGATTGTTTGTATTTTTTATCCACCAGATGGGGCACAATTATGGAATAAAATCACTGTCATTAATATGTCGTGCGTAAATAAAATTCACGCATCCGTAATTATAAAATCGTAAAGGAAAACGGAGCGTACTCGTAATTTTACGAGGCTACAATTCCAAAATCTGCGATTAGAACAGACACAGATACGACATTTTGTTTTTCTGTTTGTTTATGACTGATAAATTTACGATGGGTGTACTTTACAAACACGAATTAGTTTCACTACGGACACGAAGTCCTGATTACGAGTACGAATCAAACAGCGAGACTTCACTGTCAAAATTACGTCACCGCTTCCACAGGCATTAATAAACAAGCGAGAGTCATCGATCATAACGGCGCGCCTGCTGGACGTTCGAGTTTACACACACCGTCTCAGATAAGATTTCTGTTATTCCCTCTTTGAGAAATGTCCGTCATGAGCTGTAATAAAGGTTGAGACTTAATGAGGTCCTATTTCGCTGTGTTTCTTGGACATTTTACTGAATCAAAATTAAGAACGGGCCGAGGATAGAGAGCTAGCATAATGTCAGTTAACGTTTCAGGCAGCGAGCGCAGAGTCTCTCAGTGAATCACTGAACGGTGTTTAACTAACAGGACATCTGTTGATTAAGTCACCTTTTTCAACTGTTTAAATAACTCTAAAATACTCTAAGATCACCAGAGAACACAAATTAAATTAGACACATTTATCCAGTATAGGTAGATAAAACAAAGAAAAGTTTTACTCTTATCAATTAATTAACTTTAAATAAACTAGAATAAGCAAAATATAATGTGGTAATTAAACAATCACCAATATAGTGATAACAAACACACACGGAAAGAGAGAAACACACCGAATAGTTTACGGCTAAATGGTAATATAAATGTTTATGGTAATATTTTATTAATTATAGTAATACAGTATAATGTAACTAATAGTTTAATCAAGTAATATAACAAACATATAATAACAAATAACATAAAAAACATCTATATCAATAGTTACTAATACCTTTGTACAAATTTAAAGATAAGATAAAAAAAATATATATATATATATATATATATATATATATATATATATATATATATATATATATATATATATATATATATATATATATATATATATCTGATCATATCATCTCCTCGCCATACATCAATGAGGGGCTTAATTATTCAGCTTTCAGATGACATACAGGTCTGTTTCAGATGATTGCCCCTCATGTCTGGTTTTGTGGTCCGGGGTCACATATTTAACATTTATTTATTTTGATTCATAGTCTCATAAATGTTTAACGTTACAAACTTCTGGTGAGCACAAACCCTCAAATATTTAAACTGCCTTTTGCTGATATCTTCATTACATAATAGATCAATATTCGATCTGGCTTTAAAAAAGGTGACTTAATCAACAGATGTCCTGTTATAGTTAAACACCGTTCAGTGATTCACTGAGAGACTCTGCGCTCGCTGCCTGTAACGTTAACTGACATTATGCTAGCTCTCTATCCTCGGCCCGTTCTTAATTTGATTCAGTAAAATGTCCAAGAAACACAGCGAAATAGGACCTCATTAAGTCTCAACCTTTATTACAGCTCATGACGGACATTTCTCAAAGAGGGAATAACAGAAATCTTATCTGAGACGGTGTGTGTAAACTCGAACGTCCAGCAGGCGCGCCGTTATGATCGATGACTCTCGCTTGTTTACTAATGCCTGTGGAAGCGGTGACGTAATTTTGACAGTGAAGTCTCGCTGTTTGATTCGTACTCGTAATCAGGACTTCGTGTCCGTAGTGAAACTAATTCGTGTTTGTAAAGTACACCCATCGTAAATTTATCAGTCATAAACAAACAGAAAAACAAAATGTCGTATCTGTGTCTGTTCTAATCGCAGATTTTGAAATTGTAGCCTTGTAAAATTACGAGTACGCTCCGTTTTCCTTTACGATTTTATAATTACGGATGCGTGAATTTTATTTACACACGAAATATTAATGACAGTGATTTTATTCCATACACAATCCCTTTAAATCAGCATTACGTGTCTTCTGTCAACTGGTAATGATGTTCTTAACAATTAGAGTGATAGTTTAAAACATTTATATTAATATTTATTAAGAGTTCAGAGTTATAAGTGCGCTTGCGATATAGGCTGTTAGACTACATTTAATTTATTTCTAGGCAACATAATAATAATAATAAATAAATAAATAAATAAATAAATAATAATAATAATAATAAAAGCAGGCCAAATAATTATTATAATAATGACAGGTAAATAGCAGAGACGCCCAGGGGCCCGTGGGCCAAAGTTGGTCCATGGTAACCTTTGATTTGGCCCTCCTTACCATCTGAGAAGAGAAAAAGAATGATAGGATGGTTTCGAGATTGTCAATTCAAATTTAATGTTTGCTTTGTTGTTTTTTGTTTTTTCTTCTTTTTTTTCTTTTTACTGTTTAAAGCTAACTGAAATCAAATGTTTCAATAAAATTGTGTAAAATAAATTAAATTTTGTTTAAATTTGCATACTGTCACTTGACAATGCAGAGACTTTGGTAAGCAAATCAAGCAAAATCAAGCAAATCAAGTCAAAGGCAGATTCAGCACTGAACTTCACTGTGTTATAAATGTGATTGTTTTTCATTTGAATTCATGGATTGAGCACCACAATAGACTCTTGAAGAAGTTGGCGATTTCACCATTTCAACATAACAAGGAATGGCATGTTTATTGTGGAATGTATAGTGGATTTAAAAAAAAACCTACAAAATTGTCCACTGAGATGCAGTAAAATAAAAGTAAAATTTTCCCCAAAGTAAAAAATACTCTGTACTCTGTAATACAGTAAGGTGTATTAATATGCACCTCCGATTAAGCCTAAAAAGATTATATTATTATTTTAATATTATTAACTTGTCGATCCTAAAGGTCTGTAACAAACAAGGAGAGCTTAAAGGGATAGTTCACCCAAAACTGAACATTCTGTTATAATTACTCACTCTTCACTTGTCACAAATCTGTTTGAATTATTTGGAAAAAATGTTGAAAAACCAGTAACCATTAACTTCCCTAGTATTTGTTTTTTACAGAAGTCAGTAATTACCGGTTTCTAAAATTCTTTAAATTAACTTTAAATAACTTTTGTGATCAACAGAACAAGGAAACTCGTAAAGGTTTGGAACCACCTGAGGGTCAGTAAATAGTGAGTACATTTTCAGTTTTGGTTGAACTTAAAAAGTAACATTGAGGATTACTTACTGTATACTTTTATTTTAGAGACGCTACCTTTCTGAAGTTTTTATTTTATAGTACTTCTTAGTATACGTTCTCAGAATTACTTTGATCCCTTTGTTTGCATTGAATTAGGTGTTTTATTAGGAATTTTATGTGTATGCAGCTCTGTCTGGAATTCCGTATGGTTGAATTTTCTTCAGTCTAAATTGAAAATTCAAAAATTGGTGCCTTTGCATCACTTTAAGACAATCACTGAGCAAATAGGGGGGGATTGTATAATTTGTAATTGTTTTAATTGTTCTCAATGTAGTTTGTCCTGTAAATTCTGTAAACTCTTGCTGCTCGTTTTAGGCAAGGACACTTCTATGAAAAACATTAAGTTCAGAGAGTATTTTCTGTTTAAATAAAGGCTGAACAACATGTTATACAGTTTTACAAAAGTACTAGTTACAATTTGTACATTTAGTTGTTTTATTATGCACATTATGGCAAATGGACAATCAAATTTGCATTGTATATAACACTCAAGAACCAATGATGTTTGTTTTTATACAGAATGTTTATGTTTTGTAACTATTTAAAAATGATCTGTATTTATAATTATGTGTTTGAGTGAAACATAGATGTTGGTTAATTCTATAAACTATTAAAAATTAAATGTAAAATAAAAATGTTGACATTAAAAAATGTGTTATTCTGAGTCAAACAGAATAAATAAATAAATTAGATCATTAATTTGAAACATGCATGTAAGTATGAAATAAATGTAAAATAATGAAGAAATGTATTCAAATATTAACTCAAATGTTAACTCAAAAAGAAAATCCAGAGAAAGTAGACAATTCAAGTGGTCTTTTTAGTTTTATCCATAGTTGTATACATTAGTTGTTTGTTTAGAATTGAGCTCAATCAAAACCCCCAAAATCATTTAATTGATTTACAGTTACAAATATATAATTTATATTTCATTGCTTTGTTTTTGTCTGTTTTTGAAACAAGTAATTTTCAGGAAAATATCAGAAAAAGTTCAAACTGTATTATTGATCACCCTTATATCCTTTCAATCCCTGAGACATTCATTTATCATCACAACACAAATGAAGATATTTTAATTGAATCTTTAAAAAGCGTTTTAAGGAATATTCTTCATAGCTGTAAATCATGCTTAGCAATCTTAGAGAAAGGTATGACAGTTGACACTTGCGTTAACACATTGGTGTTAAGGTAGTAGTACCTAATAAAGCAAAAGTGTACCTCTTTCCTCTGGATATTACTGTTATTTTATTACTGGACTTTGTGACAGGTGTGGGAATATAAATTTATATTATCTATATATATAACTGGTGTGACAGACCTTAAAATGTCTTGGTTTCCTGAGCCCTGACTGTCTCCAAAGTAATGCAAATTGTCAGTTTCACAGCATGGCTGTGTCTATTGTTTTCTCTTTTTGCTCAACTGGTCAGACAGTTTCTGTCCCCAGAACATCATTTTGCACACTGTTTGCGACTATGCTTTGTGGATTTCTCTTCAGCTTTTAACAGTATGCAGCCTCATATTTTGGCCAACAGGTATTTTAAATTTCCAAGCATTGACCTGGGCACTGTATGCTGGCTGGTTAATTTTTTAATAGTGAGGCCTCAGAGAACCTGAGTTAATAACACATTGTCGAACTAAATTTTTACCCAACAGGTTCTCCACAGGGATATGTTTTGTCACCACTATTGTTTGTACTTTACACTAATGACTGTCAGAGTAAATTTGAATCAAGGTATATCATTAATTATATGTTGATGATTCTGCCATTGTCAGTCTTCTGCATAATTATGAGGAGGGTCATGGCCCAGTGTTGGACAACTTTGTTGTTTGGTGCAAAGACTCATATTTACAACTTAATATCTAAATTACTACACTGTAAAACCTAAAAAGCTAAGGTAACTCAAACTATTTGAGGAAACCGATTGCAACAAACCATTTAAGTAAAAAAAAAAACAATTCTAATGGGTACTGTGAACTTAATCCATTTAAGTAAATGAAGCAATTTGAGCACAGTAAACCCAATAAATTAAGAGAACTCAAACCAACTGAGTACTGTAAAACCCAATAAGTTAAGGCAACTCAAACTGTTTGAGGAAACCGATTGCTACAGTACAAACCATTTCAGTAAGAAAAACTAATCTTTATGAGTACTGTCAACTTACTCCATTTAAGTTGAAGTAATGAGGTATTTTATTAACTCATTACCCTCAACACTGAGTTAAAAACTCTTTTCAAATGAGTAGAATTAACTTTCAGTAAGTTTTGAGTTAACTACACTCATTTCATTTGATAAAATTGACTGTTGGGTTTTACAGTGTAAAGAGATGCTTATAAATTTTCGCTGTAACTCTATTTCTAATGCTGCTACTACTAAACGGTACTGTTGTTGAGACAGTGAGTGAGTATAAATACCTGGACACCATCCTGGATAATAAACTGATCTTTGAGGTCAACACAAATTTTATTTGTAAAAAGGCAAATCAACGATTGTTTTATTTAAGGAAGTTGATAGGCCTCTTATGACATTTAATTTTAGTGTCTTTAAACTTTTGCAGTAATTTGCTGATATGGTAATTTGCGGGTGACAAGTAAAAAACAGACTTCCAAAAATTGTTTGTCTATCTCAAAAGATTTTGGGCATAAATCTTAATAGTACTGGACAGTGTATGAGGTGAGAGTTATAAAGAGGGTTATGTCCATTTTAGCGGATGAGAACCATTTATTAAAAGTTTTGCCTCCTGCCATCAGGCAGAACGTATACTTATTCAGGCAAGGTCCAACAGATATTTGCAGTCATTTGTTCCAACTGCAGTTGAGTTACTGCTTTAAGTTGTATGTTTTTTTTTTACTTGATTATGATTAATTTTGTTTACTGTTATACTTCTATGTTGTTCCAGTGTGACTTGTTGCTGTTATCTGTCAGCTATTGCTGTAAACCTATTGCCCTTCGGGGACAATAACGACATTCTAATTCTAATTCCTCTTACCATTTAATTTATCTTTGAGGTATCAATGTAGACCCTTTAATAAAAAAAACTTTTACCTTTTAAAAATGTACTACTGCAGTGTCAGCTCTCATACCTTTATTTAAGAGAGTGTAGGAGTGAGTAAATAGGCTACGGACAACACAGATGCATGCAAAGGATATACTAAACCTTTTTAACATTTTTGTTGTTGTGGCTGTTTGTTTATTTCCTAAATATTTTTTTAATAACCAAAGCTTTGTATTTCTGCCTGAGAAATTACTCTATTTTATGTTGTTATGCTGTCCTGTGACTAAAATATCCTAATGTAAAAACTGAGAATTATTCTAGCCTACATAAAGATCAGGAACTCGCACAATTCTGTTTTAAACTCTTACATGTGAAAATGTTATTACACTCGCTAAAAATGACTTATTCTGGATTCTTCGAGTTTGACAGGAAATGAGTCTATCGTCTCTCTTGGATGAATCCACCGTCCGCTACACACCTGAACTGATTGCGTTATTATTTGGCCTATGCGTCATCGTCATACACGCCCACACCCTTATCACCTGAATCTCAAGTGGTGCTCACTGGTACCGCTCACAGGTACAAAGCAAATTAGCGAAGGGTTGTTAGTTTTATGTCTTCAGAGTCCAGATAAAGGATTTGTAAGTTTCGTTTTACTTCAAGGACAGAGGAAGCCAAATGGGGATCATGTACTCAGAGGTAACGTGATTTACAGCCTGTTTTGAAACTTGATCTTCCTGTCTCGGGTTGGAAAAAACGTGATGATTGTAGTAATGATGTTCCGGTCAATTTAATGTAAATTAAGACGATTTAATCTCTGACGATTTAATGAGTTTTGCTCTTTGTACTTAACATTTGTCAACGTAATAGCTTAAACTGAGTATAAACTTAGTCATGATGATTACTTCTGCTACGTGCTGTACTAGTGCCAGTCAGCTGTCATCTCCGACAAACACAGTTTAACGTTCACATTTTTATCGTTATTTCAGAGAAGTCATGTCTTATTTTGTTTTCTTTCTTATTTTTCTTTTCTTAATTTGTTTTAAAGATGTCAATGTTAACATTCTATTGTACTTTAGCAATTTTATTAGCATTTTCATTAATGATTTGACTTCATCTAATTCGGATACACGTATGTGTTGTTGTACTTAAACATAACAGAGAACTACAATAGTTTATAGATGTGATATTTGCACTGTTTATATAGGCTAAGTAATACACATAAGGTTTATTATTTTTTCACTTTAATTTTGTATTTGCAAAGGGTGTGTTTTATGTGTTGAGTAATCTATCAAGTTAATGAAGTCACCAGACCTGTTTTGATCTTCATAACGTCTTATCAAGTTATCTGTCATTAGACATTAACTGAATATAGGCTATGTATATCCTCTTATTTAATGTACTTTAAGAAATTCTTATAGGCTACGTGCTTTTAATGTAATGCTGTTTCGTGCCACTTTCTTTCCATAGCCCATGTGCCAGGCAGCTTATGATGATGACATCCACAAACTGAAAGAACTCATCTCAGCTGATCCCAAAAACATAAATGCTCAAGATGAAGGAACAGGAGACACACCGATCATAGCCGCCTGTAGACGGGGCAACCTCAGGATTGTAAAATACCTGCTAGATAGCAATGCAAATGTGTCCATTAGGAATAAGGTATTGCATAAGAGTTGAGATGCAATGCAGTTCCCTTGAATCATGATTACCATAATGCTGCCATCATATTGTTATGAATGAGTCTAGTGTGCAATGATTCATTTAAATGCATGTTGCTTCTGACTCACCCAGTGACAAAACATTTTATCGATAATTGTTTATTTCATGTAGCCAGATTGTTTTGTTTAAATATATATGGCAATCTTCCTTTAGAAACAAAGGACTTGCTTGCACTATGCTACGAGAAGAACCTTTTCCTTTTTGGACTACCTGATGATTGCCATTTTAATGCCTATTTTGCTCATTGGTTATCTTATAATGGTAAGTTGTGGTATTTTAATGACTAAAATGCATTAGTAATTGAAAATTAATCTGAATGAGATTAAGAATTTTTTTAAAGATTGCTTTATAAGCATAGAATGTGTTATAGCTATTCATTAATAAAGATTTTCACCTTTTTTATTTCAAAAGGAAGAGAAGCAAAGAAAAAATGTGAAATTGATGGAGTTTCTGTTGGCCACTAAGGTGGATGTAAATGCTGTAGACTATGTAAGTAAAACACTTAATTTTATCAAGTTAAGGGTATTAAAATTTTTGACAAAGTTTTATCCTAAAAAGATGTTCATGTTATAATGTGTGTATCGTTGCATCTCTTTTAGAAGGGGAACACTGGACTTCACTATGCATGCCAACGAAAAAGTCAAAGGATTGTTCCTTTGTTACTGCAGAGAAATGCAGATGTTTCGATACAGAACAAAGTAAGTTAATTATGTGGTCATTGGTAGGGCCAGACAGAATCAGTGGACATTTTTTGCTATTTCTGTGGAGAATTTTGTAGAAAATATGCAGACTTATGTGGAATGATTTTGGGAGTATCGTAACTAAAAACTGAATATATTAAATAAAAAATAATAACTTTTTATTTAATTTTTACAATGCAGATTCATTTGGTAAACAAAGCAGGTCTCTCATATTTACTAAAAGACAAAAAAAAGATTACTTTACAAACTGTATTGTAAATAACTCAAATCAACACGTTCATATTAGTCAATATTATTACTGAAATTAATTTTAAAAACTAAATAAATGTAAATTTACACAAGTAAATAAATAGTCAATGATGGGCTAAAAATCTGCGGATTTCTGTGCGCACAGATTTCGTGTGCGCATAGTCATTTGCCATTACTTGAACATGAACTAACTTCAGAGACATTCAGTTGTCATTGCGTCACATCACATAAGTGCAATGACAGGTGTCATAGTTTTGTTGTGAGCCATTTAGGAGTGAAACAATTTTCATAAATAGTTTTTTGGATCATGTCAGCTTGTTATACTAAAGTTAAAAGATTATTTCAAGCAAAAATGAAATTTTTTATATTATTTTCTCACCCACATATATCAACATATATTAATGTAACATCGTTTCAATCCCGAGAAATTCGTTTACCATCAGAATGAAAATTAAGATATTAAGAACCAAACACTTTCCATGTGTCTTCAGTGGTTGAACTGCAATTAAATTAATTAAAGAATTAATTTAAAAAAGTTCCATGAACGATTTTGTGCACTGAAAAACTGCAAAAACCTTTGTCTTGCATGTCAGTCATGATGTGCGTTTACTAAGGGCAGTATGGGACTTGTGTGTTGCACTGTTGACTCTAATGGCAACACGTTGTATTGCGTGTAATAAGTGTGCACCCTGACCTAACATAAAAGAGAAGACAGGCAATCTTGGTTCCATTTACAGCTTTTAAATGGCTCTCCGATTTAATCTAAAATATCTTAATTTGTGTTCTAAAGAAAGTCTCAGAGAATTGAAACAACATGAGAGTGAGTCATTTTTAGCAGAATTAATTTTTAGGTGAATCTTTAAATGTAACCAGATAAAAAGTAATAAAATATTATTGAGAAATGAAACTTGCTGAAGATGTGAAATTTGTGTTGATCTCTTTTGCATGCAATCTAAATGATTAAATTGGTGCGATTGGGTTGTTTGATTTTTTTCATCTTCTCTTACAGAAACAGGAAACTCCACTAGATATTGCACAGAGACACAAATTCCTAAAAATTGTTTCAATGTTAACGAAGTCAATGTGAGTATTAATGGATCACCGGGGTCCTTCACAAATCACCAGATGAGTTTTAGATTGGATGTGCACCAATTATTTATTTCTGCACCACAAATATTGTTACATGTGATGTTAAGAAACTACACTTCCCTGATGGAAAATGTTGTATGTAAACCTGTTTGATTTACTGATTTGTTGAGACTTGTCAGACATTTTGTGTGTACGTATATTAGGTTTGTTTTAATGTTCAAGTTTGCTTTTATGACTGTACGGTATAAAATGTATTTGCAAAATAAAAAGCTCACTACTTTCTATATACATGTTTTCTGTGTTTATTGGGATTTTTCACATGATTTAAACAATCCTTCCAAGACATTAAAATAAGTAATGAAATGCTATGATACAGTTAGTAGATGTAGTGGTTAGTAAAAGCTAAAGTGAAAATATGAAACAAGTGCATGTACTTTACAAGACATTAAAAACAACACCTGATCTTGAGCGTAAAACAGTCTCTGGTTGATGGCACAGAAAGACTTGCATTGGTTTTTAAGATTGAATTTACATTCGTAAAATGTTGATTGGGTTACCAGCACCTCAAACAAATGGTTCATCTGCTTAAAGCAAGAACAAACATAGAGGTAGAAAAGCATTAGTTAAGGCTCAAAGAATGCTGATAAAACCTGCTGCTCAATCAAAAGCTACAGTACGTTCACACGCTCAGTCCAAATCTGAGTATTTGTGTTCAGTTTTTTTTTTTGTCACGCATGATCTGATTTTACTCTGATATGAACAAGGTTAATAGTGCATGTCTTTTCAAACATTCTCCCTCATTATTTCGATCATTTTCTCGTACATCTCTTGTGGGGCGTCCATCCCCCAAATAAAGTCCAGGTGCTCCCAGTGCTTAATGTCACGGTGGTACACCAATTTAGGGATCTGGGTGAGCAGCAGAGCCACGTCCTTAGGATCTGCCAAAGTGTCCTGTCCACCAGACCACAGAGCAGTGGGTACTGTCATGTCCTGGATGTTGTATAGTGGAGGGGTCGACTGATGGGGGACAAGCAGGAACAGAAAATTTAGGCATTGATCAGTTGTACTACAGACTCTAAGGGTGCTTTCACACTAGCACTTTTGGTCCACACCCGGGTTCGTTTGACGTCAAGAGTACGGTACATTTATCTAGTGTGAACGTGTCTTCTGAATTCTTGCGCGCACCCACCAACCGTACCCAAGTCCACCTAGAAAAGGTGGTCTGGGGTACGGTTCATGCGAACTCCTGGTTCAGTTCAATTCTGGTATGAATTCAATCGTACCAAATAATGGAAGTGAACCGCCAACAGTACAACAAACTATCGTTTTCATAACGTTCATTCGCGTGTGTGTGTCTGTGTGTCACGTACTGTACCTTGGTGACAAGCGGGACTGAGCCAGGGTAAGCACAGTGATAATATCTGCTTGTCTCCTCCAAAAACAGCTTCTGCATTGTGTGATGTTCTGAACGTTTATAATATTTTTGCTCACTTTCTGTATGTCCAAAACCAAAAGATTCAGTAAAAGCAGAATGACCATGATGTACAGAGCTCTTTCCATTTTGGCGATTTGTTTTCGTGTCCATCACCTAGCAACAGCCGTACACACAGCAGCAGCTCGATGATGCAAGTGTACCGGGGTTCAGAAGGAAAAAAGACAGTGTGAACACAAACCAACCGAGAATATGGCAAGGGGGGACAATCGAACTTGGGTACAGTCCAGGCAAGTCAACCAAGTGTGAAAGCACCCTAATACTCTAATGTTGTGAGTAACAGCACTCAAGACGTTTTAGTCATTACAAGAGTTCAAAAACACTGTAGATTGGTGTGTTAAATGTATAAATATAGTTTGTGGGAAAGAGTTTAAGGAGATAGTCTGTAAAATTATGTCATCATTTCATCACTCATGTCAGTCTAAACCTGCACATGTATGCCTTCTTCTATGGAACATAAGTTTTTGAAGAAATGTTTTAGGGGTTATGTAGTTTTTGAGTTTCATTGTATAGAAAATGACAAAGGACGACACTAATGGAAATGGTCAGCAGTAGAAAGTAATGCATACAGTAATGAGAATAAATAATGACAGAATGTTCGCTGTTAGGTGGTCTTCCAGCGTTAAGGGAGAACTGATTTATTGCATAAAATTACCTGATTATAGTGTGCCATATTTCCAGCTCTTCCATAATCGTATGCCATGAGCTTACTGGATTTCACAGCCTGTACAAAGAATACACAAAATATTTTTAAATTGAAGGCAAGCTACAAAGGATGCAGAACTTTCATATGCTTTGAGGTTATATATATTTATATATATATATATATATATATATATATATATATATATATATATATATATATATATATATATATATATATATATTTATATATATAAACAGATTAAAATGTGTTAAAACAGGTTATAAAAGAAAGAAAGAAAAAGAAAATAAAGACATAATAGTGCGATCCGTTGTACGTAGCACAGTGCTCATTCAGTAAAGACACAGTTAACAGAAGTGTTATTAGTCTTGATTTGAACGTGCCTAATGTTGGAGCACATCTGATCATTTCTGGAAGCTGATTCCAGCAGTGGGGAGCGTAGTAGCTGAAAGCAGATTCACCCTGCTTTGACTGAACTCTTGGAATTTCTAGTTTATATGATCCTAAAGATCTGAGTGATCTGTTAGATTTTTAGTCAGTCAGCATATCTGTAATGTATCCAGGTCCTTGGCCATTTAGTGATTTATAGACAAGTAATAATATTTTAAAATCTATTTTAAATGTAACTGGGAGCCAGTGTTAAGACCTGAGGACAGGTCTTATGTGCTCTGATTTTCTGGTTCTGGTCAGAATCCTGGCCGCAGAATTCTGCATGAGCTGCAACTATCTGAATGTCTTTTTGGTAAGGTCAGTGAGGAGTAAACATCTTACTGGAAACGAAGCTTCTAATTCTTGCAATGTTTTTGAGATGGTATGCAGATTTAGTTACTGCTTTGACATTACTATTGAAACTAATATCTGACTCCAGAATCACACCAAGATTCTTGACCTTATTTTTTGTTTTCTGACCTCTAGAGCCAAGGTACGCATTCACCTTGAGAACCTCATCTCTGTTCCCAAACGCAATGACTTCAGTTTTCTCTTTGCTGAACTGAAGAAAGTTTTGGCACATCCAACTGTTGATTTCATCAATGCACTGGCAGAGGCTGTCAATGGGGTTGAAGTCATTAGGCAGTAAGGCTAAGTAGATCTGAGTGTCATCAGCATAGCTGTAGTAGGAAATTTGGTTCTTTCTCATCAAAGGGAGCATATAAAGGTTGAACAGGAGAGGTGCCAGAATTGAGCCTTGTGGGACTCCACATGTCATGGGTGTCCACCTCGACCTATGGTCACTTATACTGATATAGTTACCCCTCTCAATGTAGAATGAAAATGTCATGTTAGCGCACTCTTAATTTACTGTTCTTCAGCAGAACAATATTTTTTGATTTTTAAAATCATTATCCTCTGGTATCCATATAATAAAAGTCAGTGGGTGCCATCAATAAGATAAAAAAATAAATAAACATGCATACAAATCATAACTACCTGCGTCTCCTGATGATGCGATGAGGTCTTATGAACTGAAACATTTATTCAGTGCAACAGACTGAACATTATTTACAACTTTACTATCTTATATTCACAAACTGGGCAAAAGGCTCTGAGCATGCATTCAAGTATGCACTATGAATGTCTTGTTGCATAATGACATGTTCATGTCGTGTCCTTTTCAGTAATAACGCTGCGTTCCAGACATGGTACATTCCAAATGGGACACATCATCCTCTGAAGAGAACTTTGAAGTAAAAACATTCATAGCTGCCATAATAAAGCGTTGTTTCTTACCAAAGTGCTCAAAACAGGCATCTTTGAAGGGCCCTTCGGAATGTAGGATTTCAAAGGGTACAATGTATGAACATTTCGGGCACTCAAGATACTTTGCGCAGAAACATTGCTTGGCGTCACGCAATGAAAACCATTTGGAAGAGCTCATCCTTATGCCCCAAATCCCTTCAAATCTGTCACGCTGAAGGGAAAACTCTTTGAATCGATTAATGCAAAAATGCCCAAACTAGGGCCCGCGGGCCAAAGTTGGCCCATGGTAAACTTTTAATTTGGCTCACCAACCTGACTGAGAAAAGAGGAAGAATGATGGGAAGGGTTGGATGCCTTTAACAGTGATCGTAATTTCTAATTAACATAACCATTTTGGTTTGTTTTATTGCTGAGCTACAAAAAAGCAAACCGAAATAATTTTTTTTAATTACATGTTTGTAAATGAATTTATTTAAAAAAAAATACTGTCACTCAACGGATAGGGGACAATGCAGAAAACATCGGCAAGCAAAAACAGGAGCAGCTTGACTAGCGTAACCCAATTCTGTTATAAATAAGATTTTTAACTGTAATAAGTCAGCTCAACTGTGAATTTGCATGAAATTCATCATTATGCAACGAGACTCCTTTGTAGTGCATACTCCAGTGTACATGCTCAGAGCCATTTGCTCAGGCTCTGAATAACAGGTAATAAAGTTTAATAAGTTATAATTTAAAGTAAATCATTTTCAGTTTCTAGCAATCGTTTTGGTTCATTAGACCAAAACCCACGGGTAGTTATTATAATTTGCATGGATATGTTTTTTGAATGCCAAACTGATGGTGCTCACTGATCTCCATTATATGGAAAGCAGAGGACAATGGTTTCAGCTAAAAATCTCCTTTAATGTTCTACTGCAGAAGGAATGTCACCTACATCTTTGATGGCCTAAGTGTGGGTAAATGTACAGGAATTTTTTGTTTTTGGTTGAACAATCACTTTATCTCACTAGATAAGAATGTGAAACTATTTAACACAGTGGATCTCAAACATGTTCCTGGAGCCCACCCTGGACTGCACATTTCGCATGTCTTATTTGTGTCACACAACCATCTCAGATCCTGGAGTCTCTGCGAATGAGTTGAATCAGGTGTGTTTGAGAAAGGACGCATGCAATACTGTGTTGGAGAGGCCCCAGGAATGTGGTTTAGGACCACTAGTCTAGCCAAATTAATTATTTAGCATATATACGAAAATCTGGAAAAAATTCACTTTAGATCCTTATCTGCATAATAAGAAGGTTCTGAATATCCCAAAAATATATATTTTTTGATAATATTTATTCATTTTCAATATGTTTAAAGCATAAGAGTTAATCAATTTAAAGTAGTACACAGATTACATTTGTCCAAAGTGAAACTAGCCAGATTTAATCCGAATATAGAACCTGATTGTGACAGATGTAATATTGAACCAGCTATACTATCTTATGTTTTGGGCTTGTTCAAAATTAAAGGATTTCTGGCAGCTAATATTTAAATTTCTCTCTGATGCATTAAATACCTATATAGAACCTGAGGCCATAATTTCAGTATTTGGTATCACACCACAGTCCTTATGTTTTAATAAAAGTAAGATAAATGTGATTGCCTTTGATACGCTTTCAGCTAGAGGGTTAATATTGGTCAAATGGAAGTAAAAAATTTCCTCCAACCTTTAAGAAATGGCTTATAGAACATCTACACCACCTGAAAAAATACGATATACTGTAAGAGGTTGTACTGATATTGTTTTTCTCACTTGGCAACCTGTTTCACATAAAGAAGATGGACCCTTCAGTTATTTTAGAAAACTAGAACCTAGAAAATGTTTTACTTAATATTATTATTTATTTGTATTTTATTTCAATATTATTCATATATTTTCATAGAACCTCGAGGTCGAAAATCGAGTTACGATTTGTATCGTCAGTAAAAAGTGGGGAGGAGGGATTGTGGTCTTGGGATGTCCTAAGCTGTAGGAATGCTAGGAGAGTTTGGAAGGGGTGGGTGGGAGATGGGAGGTCAAAAATATATACGTAGAGTGGCCTTTGCGAATTTGGTCTGTTATACTCTGTTTGACAAAGAAGCAAATGGTATCTTTGTCAAGCAAATCAGGAGATGGTAGGGTGGATGGTGGGGTTGACTTGGAAATGGTTGTGATTTCTGAACATCTGAGGAAGCCACAAAGGGCTAGGGTGAACATAGCGTCGAGGGTGCGAGCTGTACGGATAGATTGGTAGCCTTTGCTTAGTGTGCAAATGCACTTGGTGAGGATGTTGAGTGTGATGGGTAGTATGCGATCGGGGGGGGGGGGGCTTTCTGGATATGGAGAGTGGTTTGTGAATTATATATGGTGTCAGAGGGGGATCCGTGGGTTAGTTTATGGAAAAATTGGATTCTGCTTAGATAACTTAGCTAAAGAAAGGGTAAATGGGGAGTGTGAGACGGAAACTGGTGCAAGGGTGGGTGCGTGCTGGGTGGGATTTGTGTTGGTGAATACAGGGGGGAGTGATGAAGAGGGAAGGATGAATATGTTGAGAGTTTACAGATTGAAAGGGGATGAAACATGAAGCGGAGGGTTTGGGAGCGAAGGAAAAAGATTGAGGTTGGGAGAGAGCGGGAGGGATAGTGTTAGAAGGGAGGAAGTGGAGTAGAGGGAAAATTAGGGCTGTTTGAAGAACTAGAGGGAGGTGGGGGCTGGAGGACAGAAAAGAGAGGTAAGGTAGGGTAGGGATTAAGAAGACCAGATTGGGAATTGTAGTTCATTTGGCTGGAGTCCTGGTTGGTGTTGGGTGATGTCAATTGAGGCGCTTGTAATTCCTGGGGGCATGGTCTGGCGGGAGTGCAGCATAGGGCATGTTTTGTTTTGTCCTTTCTTTTCCCTTGAGGAGGATATGGAGTGGGGCAAGAGCTGGATTGTTTGGTGTTTTCTCTTGCTGGTGATGTGAGGGAATGGTGATGTCCGATGTGATGTTGGGGTAAAGTTTAAGGAGTTCCGTTTTGTTGAGTAAACGTAGAGCGTGGATGCTGAGGTCTGAGAGGTGTTTCCGGAGTTCAGTGACTGTGATCTTTTTTGTCGGGTGAATGATGGAGGAGGCTGATGCATATAATGAGGTGGGTGAGTTTATTTGTTGTCTTCGTGTGGAGGGAGAAATGGATCTGGTTTGATGTATGCGAGCTGAAGTGGAGCGAGTCATTCTCCGGCCTCTAGTAGAGGCCTCGGGTTCGAGTGTATGGCCTCGCAGAGCTGGGTGAGGGTGGAGAGCCGCGGGCGTCTAAGGCAGAGCGGGGTGATCTTGAGAGATGTGTTTCTGTTGGTTGTCATTGTGGCTAGTGTTATTGCCGTTGTTTTCTATGTTGGTAGCTGATAGGTTTGTTGGTTTGTAGTTGAAGTCTTAAATGTTTGCCAGTTTGGTCGTTTCTTAGTCTGCAGCTTGTAGCGAGGCGGACTGAGCTTATTTAAGACGAAGATCACTGGAGCGAAAAGCCCTGGTTACTTATAATCTGTCCGTAATCATCTGATTGGGCAGATTTCGGATCTAATGTGGTGCCAGCCGTGTTGATCATAAGCACGTGATCCTCATAAAATTAGTTTATAAATAAACCGCACATATACACACTAGTCAACATTTGAAGTTGTGTAAAATTACATTTATGCCATTTTTGAGGAGCATTAATCCGTTTAATGATAATTTTATTTTGAATAACTTATAGTGCATTAAAGGGTAAGTTCACCTTTTACTTATGAATTTTTTGTTGTTGTTAAACACAAAACTATATATTCTGAAGAATGTTGAAAAAAAGCAGATATTGACATCCATAGTAGAAACAAAAAACAATGGAGGTCAATGACCGTTTTGAGTGAAGTCTCTTTAAATGATTGAAGTGGATAAGTACTGTATTTGACATAAAATGCACTTCACATTAAATAAGTAATAATAAATAATAGTAATAATAAAATTTGAATGTAAAATATGCCTTTAAAAATCAATACCAGCATGCAAATATCTCCCCTTAATGGATGCATTTGTTTCTGCCCCTGCTGAGAACACATCAGAAGCAATGTGGTTGAGCAGGTTCAGAGAAATATCAAGTGCAGCTGCAGGCTTTAGCAAAAAGCCCCTATTGTGACGGTTCAGTTCCTGTTTGATCACTCTGATACAAACAAATTGAGTGAAGAAACTCTCACAAGCTTTAGTGTTTGTGCCTTCACTCATAATATAAAGATGATTTAAAATAGGTTGCAGATCAAGGTCAAAAACATGTGTTAGAGAAATTGTGAGTTTTATTACCTGAGCCCAGTGAATCATGTTCTGGACAGAGGTTCCTGCTGGACAGTGTGTTGTGTACACAGGTGTTCTAGTCTGAAAGAGAGACAAAAGAGAGGAACGTTCTTAAATGCACTAAGATAAAAAAAGAATGTCATTTGATAACACTTAAGCGCTCTACCATGTTCAGGTTCTTCTCATCAAAACCGCAGAGAAGAAAGAAGACGTTTCCACACAACACACTCAAAGGCTTCCTGCTGCAGAACTCCGTGGCGAAAAACTTGATCAGTTCATTCTGAGGGAAAAAGTCTTTTTGACCAAAGAGATCCTACAAAACAAAACAAAAAATACTATTATCATAAATTATGATATTATAAATTGCTTCTGAGTTTTTTAACATTTATTTGTAGATTGGGCCACATTCATCAAAACTATCAAATTAAGACAAATTTGTTTTTCTGTACATTTAAATGTGTCCTTTTTATATTTTCTGATAAGAAAATAATGACCATCATACATTTTGCTATTACTATGATTTAAAGAAGACTAATGTCCTAAATGCAAAAATCTTGTCATGCATTTAAAATCAAAAGCAATTTTATGACAAATGCATTACAGTACCGCCCCAAAATGAGTACCTTATACCTTTCCACTATCCCTAAGTTTTACTCATTTTGTTTTTAATTATTTCAATTATGATTAAATTTAGTCTGATCACCTATTCTTTTTAGTTTTAATAAGTATATGTTAGAATACGTATGCTGCTGATCTGTGTATCTGTTACAGAGAATGATGATGCAACCTATATTCTGACATTTTATTTTCACAAAAACTACTTTACACATTAGTTCTGTAGACATTTACCTGACCTATTGTCATTTCTAAAGAATAAATAATACCAAATATCTATATTTATTTTAATTCAAATATATTTTCATTAAATAAACAATGCTCTATGGTTTTCTGGGGAGTCTAACAGTATTTGGTAACAGAAATTGAATAATCAAATGTAAAATAAGCAGTGTTGGGGATACCATAAGTTATGTAATAATATTACTTTTCTAAGTTATGAATAAAATAATGCATTACTTTCAAAAGATAAGTAACAGTATTTGAGTTACTTTTCTAAGAATGTAACCCGAGTTACTTTTTTATTTTAATTAATTAGCTTTGAAAAAATAAATTTCTAAATTAAAAGTAATCACTTTCAATCATGTACTCAAAACGCATCAAAGAAAAGGAAAAGGTGATTGTCTGAGCAGTGATTTTGCGTAACTAAGACAAAAAGTACAAAAGTAGCAAACGCATTGCTTTAAACTTTCATTAATCTGTATATACGGCATGTATAGCTCTGGGATCAGGAAGTTCTCTCAGAAGATAACATTTTCCTAAATTATTTTTTAATGTGTTTTTTAAGGTAAATGAAGGTGTATGTTATACAGTGCATTGTTAATTGCAGAGCTTCTCTATTTAAAAAAGAAGATGAAGAAGAAGAAAAAAAAGCCCTGCAAGTTCTGAAAGAGATCAAGCCTCAGCAAAGGTAAAGAAAGTAATGCAAAAGTAACATAAAACAACATAACGCATTCCATAAAAAGTAACTAGTGACACAACTAGTTACTTTTTAGCGGAGTAACTCAATATTGCAATGCATTACTTTTAAAAGTAACTTTCCCCAACACTGCAAATAACACAGATTAGTCTTTATTTTAGAAATAATCCAATAATATTTGTATTTATTAAAGCTACAAATGGTTCAATTTCCTGTGCCAGAATGCGCAGAAACTCTTGAAATGCTCAGACACTGGCATTAAAAACATAATTTAAATGATAATCTTTCACTCCATTATGATCCTCCCACCAAACAACAACCCAAACTGAGTGTGCCTCACACAGGTGAGTGGGGTTTACAAACCACCTGTGGAGAACACACTCTTCCTACACACACACACACAAAACCTCAAGCCACATGTGAAACACTCTTCCCACTCAAAAAAAATATCCCTTACTCTAGCATTTAATTCTCTGAGCACCAACCTTTGTACTGTATAATTAGCACTTCCTGCGCAAAAGCATCTGCCAAATGACTAAATGTAAATGTAAATTCAAGAGTTCACACTTAGCTGATGATTGATTATAAGCAAGTTTGGCATGCTGTCCCGGGAGAGAGCCCTGAGACCAAAAGGTCCTTGAGCCCTGGGCTCCCTCCCGTTTGCAAGGCGAGAGGCTTGAGCTCAGGTAGATCTTGACAACTCCCCCTTGATAAGAGCTGATGACTAAAATGAATGCTATGAAGAGATATGCTGCAGGATGAGAGTTTGACTGTAGTGCTACATTTAGGTTGATTTCAATTCAATTTCAATTCACATGTGGTGCATGTTTTTTGGAGTGTGGGAGGAAACCGGAGAACCCGGGGAAAACCCACGCGGGCAAGGGTAGAACACTATGCACAGAAACGACAGCCGGCCTGTTAAAGGACTAGAACCGGTGACATTCTTGCTGTGAGGCAACAGTGCTAACCATTGGGCCACCGTGCCGCCCTATGAAGGGAAGGGTGGAAGGGGGGGTTCTTCAAATCGAAGATGGCTGTAGTGAGAAACTGGCTCTTTATAGTGCTTTAGGACTGGCCTGATTGGTGGATCATACGTAGCTAATGCAGAACCAGCCGTGTTCAATCATAATCACCTGATCCTCTCAAAATTAGTTTATAAATAAATTTCTTTAAAACTTTACAATGACTCCACAAATCTGATGTGTTCTAAATTGTGGGTGCTGCTCGGCTACTGTATAATCTCAACTCAATAATGCACATCGTTTTACTATTACAGATGAGTACCTTGCAATATAATGCTGAAAGCATATATTGTGCAGCATAACTGCTTACCCAAATCAGAAACTCTGGAATAACAGACAGTTTGGTCATGGGGCTTTTGGTCAAGCCCACAGTGGCGACAGGAGCCAGTGCAAAGAACATCTTGATTTTGCTGGCCAGTTCAGGCATTGTGGAGAAAGCCATGAATGCTGAAAAAAAAAAAAAAGAGTAAAGAGAGACGTTACAGTACACACCAAGTCATGCATAGCAAACTTATAAAAAAGAAAAGTGTACTGTAATTGCTGGAAACTGTGATATATTAGCACATGATAACACGTACAATTTATTTGCCTACTGTGCGAGAGGATGCATGATGAACGGCACATCACTAAGCTGATTTTCTATACCAGGGCTATTCAATTGGCCCCCAAGGCAATTTGTTCCGGCCCTCCAAATAGTGTGACCATTACATCAAAAATAAATTTAGTTCAGTCAAAAAACAGGCGCTATAGTTATGAAGTGACGTGCGTTTGTTCAATACAGCACAAACTGCAGTTGAAGGCTGCGCAAAGAGGGAGTCACCTAAGCGAGTGGCACGAGCAGCCGAAAACATTTGGATATGTTTGTAGAAATGGCCTTTTGTATAATGCACTGATATCCTTAATAGGGATGCAATGATTAGCTGAGTTCACTATTAATCGCGCTTTAATTCATTACGGTTAATTAATCGTAAAGGCTTCTCAACGCCGCGTTTCTGTTGCATGGAACAAAGCTGCTGCAACTAAACTAAGTTTAAACCACCTGTGCACTAATTTAAAGTTCTGAGCTTATACCGAGGCTAATACGCACGCACACTGGATTAACTATAGCAGCAGGTCGTTCACATATTGCGTCTTTTCTGCACGCAAGTTCATAATTTATTACAAATTATTAAATTGATTATGTTTGAACGCAGATAATAACAACAGTTAATTTAAATACTTGGCTAAAATATAGCTTAAGTTAACATTAGACAAATACTATTTTTATTCTCATTTTTATTTATTCATTTATTGTTCTGTCATTTATTTTCATTGTAAAATTGTCACTCATGTTTAAATCCAAAATTTTTTTCCATTTATTTTTAAGTCCAAATGGAAATGTTTGGACTATTGTCTGTTTTTTTTATTAATATTTTATGCTGTATTTTGTTACTCAGCAGCAATAAACAACACTTTAAAATATAAGCAGTTTTTTTGTTATTTTCTAAACTAGTGATGTTTTAAATTTAATAAATGTAAAATAATGGTGATAACCGTGAAACCATGATTATTCTTCAGACTATATTATTGTACAACCAAAATCTTTAACTGTTGCATCCAGGGCCGGAGTAAGCTGAACTGCCGCTCTAGGCAAAGGACGATCACGCCGCCCTCAACACGAAGGTGAAAACGTAAGTGACCCGTTAGCAAAGTGAGGACCGGGTTGGGGGTGGTGTCGCGGATGAAATCGAATACCAGGGAGGGTGGGAGTGTGGTGTCAGGTGGGGGAGGTGTCGCTGACACCGCCCTCTCAATTCTGCCGCCTAGGTCGCCTCTATGGACGCGCCGGCCCTGGTTGCATGCCTAATTGTTATGCAGTTTAAAACATAACATATAATTGTGTCTGAATGTAGAATAAGCCTATTTAAGCAATGCACTGGTTTTGTTGTGCTTTGAAATACAACATTTGAATATGTTTGTTAAAAAAACCTATTGTATAATGCACTGATGTTATGTAGTTTCATAATACAACATATTAACGTGTTATGTAGAAAAAGCCAACGTGGGTGTCTTAAGGAGCAAAAATATGACATATGGGCTCTTATATGCTGTTGTGTCATCACTCATATTGCAAGTCATATCTCTCCGACCCCTCATTTGGGATGCTTTTGATGAACTGGCCCCTGTGACAAACTAATTAAATAGCCCTGGTCTAGACGATTGATTTGATGAATACCAATCCAGAGTCACATTGTGATCGATCAAAATAACACATGGTTAGAGAATGGGTGATACCTATTGTTGTTCCCTGGGAATGGCCCACGTAAAAGATTTGTTCCTGGCCAGTCATTTTTGTAATGAAGTTTATTACTGCAGGAAGATCCTTTTTAGCCATTTCATCATGACTGAGACAGACACACACACACGCACACGCACACGCACACACACACAGACACACAAAGAGAAAAACAGATTTACGGTTCAGGATTCTGGAAGGTACATCATTAACTCAACAGAGAATTCCCAAAATAAGTATGAGATTTGCATGTCCTGGAGGAAATACCAAAAGTTTTCAAGACAATAATAAGAACAATGCTAGGGTTTGAGGGAGAACTATCATTTCAAAGAAATCATTTCCAAAGAGGAAATAAATGAAATATAAATCATAATTAAATATGCAATTACTGTTTACAGTTCACTTTAAAAGTGATAGTAAAGGTGTGTAATATAATGTTACAAAAGATTACTATTTCAAATATATGCTGCTCATCTAATCTAAACCATTCATGTATCAAAAAAGAAAAAAAAAGCTTTGTCATAATTTATTGTAGTTTTGAAAAATATTTCTTTTGTATATTTTTTGGTATTTTATATATAGTATATGTGTGTATATTTAAACATATTAATATCCAGAGCACACGTACAGTATTTACAGTATTACACTGTATTATGTAAATTCAATTAATAGTTCAACAGCACTGATTACTACAGAAAATAATTCATTTAAACTGTTAAATGTAATCTTAATTAGCCAATAATTGCTAGTACAGTAATTTATAAAGTTTTCTTCTCATAACTTACAATAGACAGTTCAGTACTGCGCATGAAAAAATGTGCATGACAATTGCCTCAATTAAACCACCCTTTAATTGCAGCCTTGCTCTGCTTCATATAAGTTTTGAATAGTTTAGCTTATCAATGAACACAATGTTATCAAACTACACCTTTGTTTGTTTTAAATACACACCCTCTAGTGGTGAAATTACATACTGTGCCTTTAAATCTGTTGAATATTACACACCACTTTCATAAAAATGTTATTTTTGTATACCTGAACTTCCAGTATTCTTTCTGTTTAGGGTCAAGGCTGACGTGTTTGCAGGACCAGGTGTTCCCACGACTGTTTCCGATCCACACGTCAAATCCAGCATCAGCTAAAATGAAACCCAGACTGTTGTTGGGCAGGTTTGTCACCCAGTTACTTCCAGCAGCCAGAAGACCGTGTTGGAGAAACACTACAGGCTTGACTTCTGTAATAAACATCAAAAGAAAATTTTACTTTCAAGTATAATTATATACTGTACAGAAGTAAGAAATGTAATAAAAATGAGTGGAAGAAACTTGACCCAAAATTTGTGAAAATTTGCCTCAATTATATGTGGGCAAAAATACTTGATTAAAAAGTAAATATGTACAGCTTTAAAAGGCTAGTATGTATTTTTATATACTGTTTTGTATTATATATACTATATATTATGTATACTGTATTGGTTTAGGTAAAAAAGGAAAAACAAAAAATGCAATACCAAAGGTCAAAAACATTTATACTTGGATCTATCTACACTATCTGACAAAAGTCTTGTCGAGTATTCAAGTTTTAGGAACAACAAATAATAATTTGACTTCTAGTTGATCATTTGGTATCAGAAGTGGCTTATATGAAAGGCAAATACCTCTAGATTACACCTATTTTACCAAAATAAAATATGATCATGGCTTGATTTTTAATCCTTTAATTAAGACAGTAAGGTCAGAAATAATGTACAGTATAGACAGTAAAGTCATGTCATGGTGCAGTGGAAAAAGAATTAATATTGTGTATGACTCCCATGAGTTCTATACAACTCTGCAGTGACTCGAATAACTTATTAATAAAGTCATCTGGAATGGCAAAGAAAGCGTTCTTGCAGGACTTCCAGAGTTCATCAAGATTTTCTGGATTCATCATCAATGCCTCCTCCATCTTAACCCAGACATGCTCAATAATGTTCATGTCTGGTGACTGGGCTGGCCAATCCTGGAGCACCTTGTCGTTCTTTGCTTTCAGGAACTTTGATGTGAAGCTGAACTATGAGAAGGAGCGCTATCCTGCTGAAGAATTTTCCCTCTCCTATGGTTTGTAATGGAATGGGCAGCACAAATGTCTTGATAGCTCAGGCTGCTGATATTACCATCCACTCTGCAGATCTCTCGCACGCCCCCATACTGAATGTAACCCCAACTTCACCAAACTTGATTGATTTCTGTGAGAATCTTGGGTCCATGCGGGTTCTAATAGGTCTTCTGCAGCATTTGTGATGATTGGGATGCAGTTCAACAGACGATTCATCAGAAAAATGTACCTTCTGCCACTTTTCCAAATCATCAACTACAAGTCAAGTTATTATTTGTTGCTCTTACAACTGGGATCAACGACAAGACTTTTGTCAGTTACTGTAGTGTGTACATACAACAATTAAAATGCAGCATAGTGGAGGACAAAAATATAGCCCTACTCTGTCCAATTTATGTCACTATACAATAGTCAATATATAAATAAAATACTGTTGATCCACTTCTAGTAATATTGCAAAGTGTGCTTTACAACTATTTTAACATAGACTGTTCCTTAATCACTTTGGGGGCATTTGTAAGAATAAAGGAAAAAGTGACTGAAAACAATGCAGCTTTTTGTTCATTTTTGTCATAAGCAAATATTATGGTCTAAATGACCATTTTTAAACAATATTTTTGGAAGAAAACTCAAAAAATGTATGTTTTAATCAAACATAAAGCTATAAATCATAAATGCTGACAAACTACACTTTTTTTGTGTTCTCTTCATTTTGTCAATAGCTGTATGGCATGCTGAAACAATGCTTTTTAAACACACACAAACACCACATCTCAACCATGCATTTGATTGTCTGGTATCCATATTTAATGAGAATAAAATAACATTTAAATATGCTACTGCAACTTTTTTTGGTTGTGTAAGCTACTGTAAATTGTCTGTAGTTTATGTGTGTGAATGAGTGTGTATGGATGTTTCCCAGTGATAGGTTGCAGCTGGAAGGGCATCCGCTGTGTAAAACATATGCTGGATAAGTTGGCGGTTCATTCTGCTGTGGCGACCCCAGATTAATAAAAGGAGTAAGCCGAAAAGAAAATGAATGAATAAATAAACTTTTTTGGTTTAAAAAGTATGTGGAGTAAAAAAAGTATGGTTTCTTCTTCAGAAATGTGTTCAAGTAAAAGTACAAGCAGCCAGCTTAAATTGTAAACATGTAAATTTCAAATACCCACAAATAATACTAGTACATTAATTATTACACTTTCTCAAGTAGGCTATAAAACCCCTGCTGTGTAGTTTTTTTAATGGCACATGTAGCCAGCAGAGGGAGTGTGTGTATATGTTTTATACTGATAATGCCATCCCTTCTTTTTTGGGAACTTTATCTGAATATCTGTCAGAAACAGGAAGTGAGCTGGTCCTCTTGGTAGCACAAACAGACCTTGGGCTGATAGCATTGTTTGACTTCATACCAGCCATTCCAACAACCCTGTTAAACCCTGCAACTTATACAGCAAGGCTTTGGCAATGGTGCAGAGATTTAACATTTTACATAACTGCTAAATAATCCCAAGAGGGCAGTTGCACAATGAGGAATAAAAAGGTTTATGTGAAATGAAGTTCAAAGGAATTAAAAATAAAAATCTAAACAAGTACTAATCTAAAACCATAAAATGACAATCCTTTTTATTACTTAACATAAACTGATAAAGCAATCCTTTATTTCAGATAGTTGTCGAGGAAAATAACATTTTATTTGAGCTTAACTTGCACTCAAATGACTAAAAGTAAAATACAAAAGACTATTAAAGTTCACTCACTATCCTTTGGCTTAGTCTCTGATTTTATCAGGGGTCACCACAGCATAATGAACCACCAATTACTCTGGCATATGTTTTATACGGAGGAATGTCCGTCCAGCCACACTTTAGTGGTTATTTAAAGGTGCCTTATAGGAACCATTGTTTTCCTGTTCTCATGTAAATTCTGTGAGTGTAAAACCCCGGTGAAAACTAGGCCTATCAGACTACAAAACAGACTGTTGCGTGACTCATGTGGATTTGTATGTTCTTTAGGTCACATTCTGGAGCAGCCATGGTGCAGCTGTGTCATCCAAAGATCAAAGTCAAAAAACAGACAGAAATAATTCTCTGGAATCATTAATATGCATGCCTTAGGCTGCATTAGATAAGCCACAATGTTTCCTATAGAGACAACAATGTCATTTTCCTCCCTTGGTTATTTTTAAGTTCATATTAAACTTAATTTGTATGTGGGACTTTTTTTTTGAAAACAGAAGACGCAGATTGTTTTTTCACTCCATGAGCCATCTCTTCAGATCAGGGGTCTCAAACTAAAATTGGCGGGGGGCCATTTCAGTGACTGACTATTCATAGAGGGCCATTTTAACATTCAAGCACAAGAAAAAAGTGGAAACTTGACATAATCTTAGGACAACAGACATGAGTGATTCTTCCACAGAGTATATGCAGAGTATATACAATATTTAAGTGGTTAAATTAATGTTCACTTCAGCGCTTCCTGCTGCTGCGCCTGTCAATCATTCTCTATTCATTTACAATTCAAACTGCGTGACGCATTCATGACAACTTGAAAAACTTTCTCCAAGACTATTTGTTCCTGTTAGTTTAAATTATCAGTGAAGAAATGCATTTAGTTTCGCATTAAATGGGTTAATTTTGACCTGCAACATAAACTTCATTGTTGTTTCTAAATCATATTGCGCTGTGTTTGTTAGTTCAGCAGATCGCATTCACAACACTGGAGTAGAAAGGGTTATTATCTGCTCTTCTCACACAAAGTAGGCCTACTGTACCTGAAACTTTAAATTAGAAAAGGCTCAATAATACATTGGGCAGATCCTCAATGCACTGATTTCTTCTCTTTGTGCTGCTGTTTTGGAAGTGACCGCAGATACCGGAGCACTGCGCGCTGTGTCTCAGTAATGCATCTAGCGATTCATGCACCGGCTGCGTAGATGTGGTGTGTGCTGCTGTGTAAGATTATTCTTACAATAAGTTTCTGTTCTCTTATCCTTCAAACTGAGTTTTTTCTTCTAAGGGGAATACTTTAAGTGCTGCAAATAGTTTGTAAAGCCTGGCTCATTGTGGTTAAAGTAGTTGATTAAATTAATTAAAGTAAAACTGATGGGTGCAATATGGATTGTCATTAATATAACATAATATAACATATACAGCATGCCTATAGGTCTGTTATTTTTACTAAAGAAGATATATTATTTGAGTTTATCACCAGAACTATAGAAACTGTATTAGGCTTTTAAAAAAAGGCACAGAATTGGGATCAGATCTGTATCAGCTGATACTTAGATTTTTGGTATCGAGATCGGATCGGTTCCAAAAAAATGGTATTAGTGCATCCCTGATGAAAACACAACAAATAATAGGCATAATAATTATTATTCTGTCCCAACCCATTGTATTGTCCCAGTAGCGTAAGAACGCAGAAAGCAGTTTGGGTAACTTAATTGGTAACTTGGGTAACTTAAGTGACTTTACTGTCAATTGTTCTTCTCAGTATCAATCCTTCTTTGTAAAGCTACAACAAAGAGGGGAAAAGTATGTACATATTCACATTTACTTTAACATGTTCAATTCAACTAGCAGTACAATTTTACTGATTTACATAGTTTTTATGCAAATCTTAATATGCATACGAGGACAATCTATTAAATGAGACCATTTGAATCGAATATTAGCAAAATGATCATATTTGTTACATCACCAGCATAACATGTAAGCCTTGAAGAGGTGTTTGTACAACAAAATACAAGTGGTATAAAACTGATAGTAATCAAATGACCCTTAAATATTTACAAAAATACAGCTTTAGTAAAAATAGACCACTTACGCACATGGAATAAAAACGCATGTGTGTTACTCGACCGCACATTGAGAGAAAATGAAAGTAAAATTAATCTGAATGCAGTACTTTAAATGTTGACTAGGTGGCGGGTCAAAACCACAAGTGGCTAGATGCAACTGCACAACAATGATAGTGGTTCAAAAGCCGAATCTCGTTACATTTTTGACAACAGTAGCGGGCAGGAGGGAGGTGTAGGGTAGGCTGTAAATGGCCCGCGGGCTGGCAGTTTGAGACCCCTGCTTCAGATGGTCATCAGAATGCAAAATACGGGATATACAGATTATAAATTTATTCAGCCCCACCCAAAAGTGGCGTAAAGTGTGTTGAACCCTTTTACGCGTGAGTTTTAAATACTCCAGCTGACCCTCCTGCGTTAGTTTTATTGTGACCGTTACTTAGAATTCATTGCATTCTAAAGTTCCTATGGTGACGTGTCAAGTTTAGCATGTGACCCACCAGCCCCAATGATCTATTTATGTGTCTTATTTTGTTTCTTTTTGCCCTTTTTTGTAAGTATTGACAAATTTTCTAATTATGTTGTGAAATTTCTGATACTAGGGCCTCGGCTGGGTCAGTTGGCGTTTCTGTGTGGAGTTTGCATGTTCTCCCTGCGTTCACGTGGGTTTCCTCCGGGTGCTCCGGTTTCCCCCACAGTCCAAAGACATCCGGTACAGGTGAATTGGGTAGGCTAAATTGTCCACAGTGAATGAGTGTGTGTGTGGATGTTTCCCAGAGATGGGTTGCAGCTGGAAGGGCATCCGCTGCGTAAAAATGGACAAGTTGGCGGTTCATTCCGCTGTGGCGACCCCGGATTAATAAAGGAACTAAGCCGAAAAGAAAATGAATGAATGAATGAATGAATGAAAATGTCTGATACTTCAATTTCCAAATATGTGATAAAACATATATTTTGTCTTTTAAACAGCTCAATATTGATCATATTATTTGTTATATGACAGGTAATGGGTGCTTCCATTGTTGCTATAAGAGATTGATGTGATCAGAAGTTAACAAGAAGTATTTATTTTATAAATTAATTACACATAATTGTACTGTATTAGTGTCTACCCCTACCTCAACCGTAAACCCAACCCTCACGGTAATGTAAAACATTATTTGTTGTACAGTGTCACAAAATTATGTTATATTGACATAATAGCGGTGAAGTCTAGATGGGATACAGCTAAGAATACTTCTCGTCCGATTGCAGCTGTATCCCTTCTAGCAACATCTGCAGGAGAGATCCAAGCTGCTGGATTTACGTTATCTGTTTATCCAGAATTTTCTTCTGAAATACATGAATGTAAGCAACTGTTTATCTGGGAGACGGATAAAGAAAAGATTCTAGTAACATAAACAGTGTGCATCTTAGGTGAACAAAGCACATCATCCAGTTATATTGAAAAATAATTAATAATGCCATCTCCATAGACATCTGTGTGTAGTTTACAAACCTTAAATGGTATGTTTTGCTTGTAGTTATGTGTATTTGAATGTCTGAAACCTTAAATAAATGTTATTTGTTTGAAAGCATGGATAAATTGTGATTTATGACAAGCACTGTGCACCTCTTTCTGTGCCTCAGTGCACGCCATCAGATTTGAATTTTAGCAGCTGATGACGTGCGCTCTGAGGGTTAATTAACTGTATCTTTTGTTAATCTTTGTGTTAATTGTGAAATTTGCTGTGACTGTTTCAACTAACACATGTAGACTGCTGAGAATAAGTGTGTACATAGTGTAAAATGCACGTTTAAGAATCGTGTCAATTACAATTTTTGAGAGAGCACAGCTCATTCATATTCACTACCATTCCAAATATGGTCAATATGGACATTCTGATTCTAGAAATGTTTTATGCGAATCAAATGAAATTGTAAAACCATTTCTGGAGATTTTATGAACTTACCTAATCCACATACCTACTATGTAGATATCAGAGTATAACTTAAGTTATTGAATTAATGCAGTATACGGCACCTTTAATCTAATCACAGTTATTTCTGATGGCTGCAATTGCTATAGTTACCACAATAGCCACATAAACCAAAATACAGAGGCACCATTCCAAACACACGTGTCTTTTACTTTCACTTCCAAATTCGCCAGAGTGAGAGACTGTGTAAATTGCGTTGTACAGTGTCTCTCTATACTTATAATAACTTTCAAATCTTCAACTCACTCACCGGCCACTTTATTTGGTACACCTGCTCAACTGCTTGTTAATGTAAATTTCAATCACATGGCAGCATCTCAATGCATTTAGGCATGTAGACATGGTCAAGACAATCTGCTGCAGTTCAAATCGAGCATCAGAATGGGGAAGAAAGGTGATTTAAGTGACTTTAACTGTGGCATGATTGTTGGTGCCAGACAGGCTGGTCTGAGTATTTCAGAAACTGCTGATCTACTGGGAATTTCACGCACAACAATCTCTAGGGTTTACAGAGAATGCTCTGAAAAAGAAAAAATATCCAGTGAGCGGCAGTTCTGTGGGCACAAATGCCTTGTTGATGCCAGAGGTCAGAGGAGAATGGCCAGACTGTTTTCAGCTGATAGAAAGGCAACAGTAACTCAAATAACCACTCAATACAACCGAGGTATGCAGAAGAGCATCTCTGAACACACAACACATCCAACCTTGAAGCGGATGGGCTACAGCAGCAGAAGACCACACCGGGTGCCACTCCTGTCAGCTAAGAACAGGAAACGGAGACTACAATTAGCACAGGCTCACCAACATTGGACAATAGAAGATTGGAAAATTGTTGCCTGGTACGATGCGTTTTATATACAGGAAATGTTCATACTTGGCCATTAGATTTCTTTATAGGTCACAAAACAGACAATTAATCATAGAAGCTCCAAAACAGACAATTGCAGGCATACATTAACACAATTATTTCTCATACGATTACTTGTTAGCCAAATTGCATAGTTGTGATATTCCTAACTAAAGCAAAATTCAAATAAAATATATGGCTACATAATTAAACTAATGGAATAGAAAATTAAACTAATTTAAACTATTAAATAAGCCTCATGATTGATTTAACAGAACAAAAAGGTCTTGTATTAATTATCAATGAGACTAAAATGATAATAAAAAGGTATTTTTTTCATTTCATTTATTTTTGTCAAGTTTTTCATCTTTTATCTTATCACTGGATTTTTTGAGCAAAAGAATGCTAACAAAATTTTAAATAGTATTAATATACACTTTTTACTTATTTTCTAAAATTAATAAATTAATATAAATTAATAATAGTTTAATTAATAAAGATGTAATAAAATGTAACCAGTCTTTAACCATTAAAGTTTTAAGAAAAGCTTAAAACACAGATTCAAAGAAAACTACAGAAAATGTGGAGAAAAACAAGAGCAAGTGTATCTTCTCAGGTGGATCTGTATTTGTAATATCTCACTTTGTGCTGAAAAACTTTGTCATTCCCTGGTGTTATTCCGAGTCATGCAGCTCAGTGTCCCGTGTGACTTAGAGAAGTGGGACAGCAGGAAATGAGTGGCATCTCCTGTGTTTTCCACCCCACCTCACAGTTTCACTGCTCATCACACTTCATCACACTCATCTTCACACCAACAAACAAACAGCTTTATGCTTCTTTACTTATTAATCACATATCAGAATTCATTATTAACATTTACCAGCTCCTAGCATGCACACACACACACACACACACAGACACATGCGCGCGCACACAAACAGCTTCAACGTGGTCTTCAAAACTCCCAAGCGTCCTGATTACGTAGGGTTATAAACGTACCGAACGCATTTCCACATGCTCATTTGCATAAGCCAATTTTATTCTGAAGGTCAAACACAAGAGCGCAGGAAGCAACACCGTTAATCTAATACAATGAGTGAAAAGCAAAGATGCACAAGGCCGAAGTTTCTCAAAGGCCCTCAAATCCTCCAGCAGAGGGATTTGTGTCAGGGAAATGTATTCTCATTTAGAATAACACAAGACATTGTGTTAGCAAAGCGAGGGAGAGTGGAAGCTGATGTATGGCTGTTGAATTGGTTTTCCGCTCCAGTGACGTCCCTGGTGAGATTAGTGTGAGAGCATGAGCTTTAGAGATCTCATTGCTCATTAATGAAAGATGGGGAGCACTAAATATCAAAACTGAATACTGATTCCACAAGTGCTATTGAACAGGAGGAGATCATGAATGGCACAAATCACACTCTGAAATGAACTGACTGATGAGCAAGCTGCTTTGTCATCATAGGGATGCCTTTGTTACTTAAATGTGTCTTTCTAGAAATACACCTATATGGATATGACATAATGGGAAACATCTTCAGTTAATATACAGGCCACTTTATTAGGTACACCTTACTAGTACTGGGCTGGACCCACTTTTGCCTTCAGAACTGCCTTAATTCTTCGTGGCATAGATTTAACAAGATACTATTCCTCAGAGATTCTGGTCCATATTCACATGATAGCATCACACAGTTGCTGCAGATTTGTCAGCTGCACATTCATGATGCGAATCTCCCATTCCACCACATCCCAAAGGTGCTCTATTGGATTGAGATCTGGTGACTGTGGAGGCCATTTTAGTACATTGAACTTATTGTCATATTCAAGAAACCAGTCTGAGAGGATTCGCACTTTATGATGTTGCGTTATCCTGCTGGAAGTAGCCATCAGAAGATGGGTACACTGTGGTCATAAAGGGATAGACATGGTCAGCAACGTTACTCAGGTAGGCTGTGGTGTTGACACGATTAATACTAATGGGCCCAAAGTGTGCCAAGAAAATATACCCCACACCATTACATCACCATCACCAGTCTAGATTGTTGATACAAGGCAGGATGGATCCATGCCTTCATGTATACATTATATAGTTAGAAAATAATTTTTCTTGCTTCTCTGGGTTTATATTTTATAGTTCTGTGTTTTAGTAAACCATAATTTTGTTTCATTCTGTAAACCTAATTTATAATAGATTGATAGATACAGGGGTTAAAAAAACTAAATGGCATGTGACAAGTTTACATACATTTCTGTAATAGACAACACAATATTACTATGCCATAGAGTGCATTGATTCAATATTTTCAATTGTTCCCTAATATCTAGTAGGTGTGTGGCTTAGGTAAGCACAAAATGTATCCAGTTTTATATGCTTCCTGCATTGTAAAAGTTTGGTTTTGACCATATTTGGGATGGTCATGAATATTAATAAGCTTCGCTCTGATGTTGCGGCTTGTACCTGTGCCTGCTCTCATGCACTCCCACACATACAGCATAATGTACTCTGAATTAAACACATGCAAAATTATCATACTTCATTTGTCAAAAAATATTTGAACAAATTGTGTAGATTCCTTGTTAGACAATAATCATTTCAACTGAAGTGGTAGAGAGGTTCATTTTAGCTAATGAGTACAAGGTGTCAGTGACTTAAATGAAAGTTTTGTGTTGAGGATAAAATACAAGCTATATTATATTTAAACTTGAGGGGCCGACAGAGATTTATGTAATATTGTATTTTGTGTTTTGACGTACAGTATATGAAAAATTAGGCAGGAATTAATATGAACCTTAACTTAAACAGATGAGTTTCTGAAGTTTATCGGCATCCTTTCACTCCATAAAAATCACAATAAGGGCTGAGTGATATGACACGATGCATTAATGTGCAATTAATATTTTTATTTAGAAGTCTAAATGCGTCTGTTGCCTCATTACAAACATAAGCCAAACCCCCTAGTTTTACGCGATTCTGCGATCGCTTAATCCAACGCAAAAATGCACATTTTTGCGATCATGCAAAATTCTTAATGCAAAATAATCGCAAAAATTTAAATAATCTGATAAAACATGCAATTCCAAACCATATAATCAAATTATTTTTATTTCTGTTTGCAATTTATTGTTCTACATGACTTGTTTGGAATTGTTTTGCAGCCTGCACATTAAACAGATGCGGATGAAGCGCAAGTGATTTGCATGTGAAGTCAATTAGGGGTGGGCGATATGGAAAAATATCATATCACAATTTTTTTGGGGGAAATTACGATTCACGATTTTTATCCCGATTTTTTTTCAAGTTGGTTTTTTAAGACTATTTTGCAAATTACAAAGGTACAATACAACTAATGTCCCCATATAAACATATACTCTTACCGTGTATGTTTAAGAATATTTTAATCAGGGCTCTGAACTGGTTCAAACGAAAACAAGCGAACTGAAAACAAAAAATGGAAACGAATGACATTGTGCAGGAACAGACACAAAAAAATGAAAACAAGATCAACTTTAATCGTTCTGAACAGAAATATTTACGGTTAACCGGTTAATAACCTTATTTTATCTTTCTCTTTATTCTCTTTTATTTCTCTTTATTTATCTATATTATATGAATTCGGGAGATAAAAAGCATGCATTTAAATCATGTGTACAAATGCAATGGTTATGCATACAATGTGAAATGCCCGCGAAGCAGACGTCAAAAGCGAGTCTTTTCTGATGCGACGAGCTTGTCTTAAAGGTTACTGAGAACCTGCTCTTTCATGTACAAAGGTATGTTTCGGTTATTGCTATTAAAACTTGTATTTATACAAAATGAATTATAATAAATCAATCTGTAATATTAAGAGATGAGGGGCAGATCATAAACATGATAGATAAAGTTTTGAATGATATGATTTATTATCAAACCACCCAAGCATTTTCCATTCGGAGAATTACAGTATTTAATAGCTTAGTCCTTATAAACAGTCCATTAATAAAATACATTATTTACAAGCCTACTGAAGAAATAACCGAATATACAATATGATCTGCATTATGATCACAGTAAAATGGGGTAAGTGCTCGTTTTTATATAGCTATAACCAAAAGTAAGTTCATATTATAAATATTTCATTAACAATATTTATCAGAAATTCATTTAATTTTACCCCTCGAATATAATTTTTTTAGTTGCACCATTAAGAAATCAGGGCACTCTAGAGCCCTGCAATACTTTGTAATAAAATAACGTTGTTAACCTGCTATTTGTTTCTAGAAAACAGTTTACGGAATGTTTTGTTTAATAAGAAACGCAAGAACAGAAAAAAAAAAAATATATATCAATTCTGTTTGGAGTGAACCAAATGGATTTTTTTTTCGTTCTTAAGCCCTGCTATATACAGGGTTCTTACACCTTTTCCAACTTCAAATTCCAGCACTTTTCAAGTACTTTCAAGATGCATTTTTATGCTTTTCCAGCACCTAACAACCACAGTAAATTACGTTTATATATGCTGTATGTACTTTTTCACAATTAAATCCATTGTGCTATTTTAAAAAATACAATATGACATTTCAACTTGAATTGTTTAATACTTTGGAGCATAGATTTGTTGAGATAGTTCACCCAAAAATGCTAAAATAAATAAATTTAAAAAGTTCAGTCATTGGATGAAGTATCTTTTAAGTTTGGTCTCTTTCTAACTAAAGTTGATGTCTCAAAAAATTTGCTTACAGTCAGATTTTGTTTGGGTGTCGTACCAAACTTTCATGACCAGTCGTTCATGATATTTCATGTGCATTGTTATTCAAAATTCATGTGACAAATGAAATCCTTGCCACACAGCCCGAGAATATTCTTGCTGCAAATTAATGAACTGTTCCTATGTCAACTGTTTTGAAAATCAGTCAACAAATTTGGAAACCACAGTTTGCAAGCTTTCATTAATATTACCTTTTATTATTTTATTTATTTACTTTATATTGCTTTAGTTTAGGACTAATTAAGATACTGTTGTAAATGTCCCACCTGTCAAAGGGTGACTGTTAAAGGGTTAAAGGAAAACATGTTTAATGGTTAAAAATGTACCTCTCTGTAAGTAGCCTTTACATTCTATATAACCTATATATAAATGACAAATAATCAAGGGCAAGGAAGTGCCCTGTAGACTGTTGAGTTTAGGAAAAAATAAATGAAAATGAAAACAGTGCAAAAATAAAACTGCACTGAACAAAATATTGTGCAAAAATAATAACTAGCTTATTCAGGATTAGGCCAAACATAATATAACCTAATATTTGCAAACGTCATCTTAATAACAGTAACGGTCTTTTCATGAGCTGCAATATTAGTTTAATCTCAGTGAACGCAGGCCCTTTCGCGATGGTGAATGCCCTGCAATTGACAACATCATGACTATTAAATGAAAGATTAAATAGAACATCTCGTGCCTAAAATGTGTGGCAAACGCTGTTACTTGCAAAGCAAACTCCCTCAGGCTTTACAGTGAATGGCTTTAGTCATTTTCATAGCAAACTTTAACCCACTAGAAGTCTTTTATCCACTCTTCAAAAAGTGTAAATGGTGGATTAACATTTACCACATGATCACTGATCAGATGTGCCATTATTTGTAACTTTAGGTGGTTTGTAAAACTAAATCAGTCAGTGTTGTTTCATTCTCTAGTACTCAGACTTTTACATTTTTGCGCCTGTAGCTCCCAACCATTTGAAGGAAAGCGTTGACTGAGTGATTGACAGCTGATATTAACCAATCCATTCGCGTTCAGTTCAAGAGCAGTGGGCCAATCAGAACAGCTTTAAGGCGGGGCAGGCATTCTGAGCTTTGTTTACTGCAGCAAGATGACATGACGTTTTAAAACTGTTCCTGAGCGCTGCATTTGGCATTTTAGGTGCAAATATGCATATGCATAATCGATAAATGTTTTCGTTGAACTCTTTTCCTGCAGTTAACGAGAGAAAAAGCATGAGATTTTTGGTAATCCGTGTTTTAGGTGTATTATGGTAGGGAAAGCCCTAATGAATTTTCTGAGAGAGGTACCTGATATCAGATGCTCTGGGAGTGAAATCTGAGAGAAACTAAGATCGTGGATAAAAATAAAAGTTATACAAACTTCCTTTGGCTTAATCCCTACCGTTTTAGATCTGTTTTATGATTTGTGTCATTGTGTCAGATTGCACATCTCACATAGTAGGCTACCTAATATGGTAAATAATATATAATTATATATAATAATTTATAATAATAATAATATATAATAATTTTTTTAAAAAAATTTTAGGGACAAAAGTATTAGCCCCTTTAAGCTATATATTTTTTTGATAGTCAACAAAACAAACCATCTTTTATTAACCTAGTTAAGCCTTTAAATTTCACTTTAAGCTGAATACTAGTGTCTTGAAAAATATCTAGTCAAATTTTATATGCTGTCATCATGGCAAAGATAAAATAAATCAGTTATTAGAAATGAGTTATTAAAACTAATATGTTTAGAAATATAATAGTTTTAATAACACATTTCCAGGTGTATGACACACACACATAAGAATCAATTTTTCATCAGATCCTGCTTTTAAAACATTACATCTAAAAAAGCAAAACAAAATAACCTTACATAATCAATTTAAGTAACAGTATCTTCTGTCAAACCCACAGCATCACGAGAAGTAGATTTCATCAGAAGAAAGCCCAACAAAGACATCAAGCGTGGGCTGCGTTATATGAGCATGTTACAGGAGCTTGTTCTCTACAGAGGACTGACTCATCGAAAAAAACACTTCTTTCCCTTTTTTTGAAATTGCTACGTGACTATTAAAACCAAGGCATGTGAAGATTTTAAGGTTCAGATGCGGACATCTCACCCAGTGCATTCATTGTGTAATTCATAACGGCTGCATAGTGAATCAGTGAATGGTGAGAATTCAGAGGTCATCTCACAGAGATTCCTCTTTCACATGGCCTCGTAAGGACAGAAAGAACATCTTTAATAATTCACACTAACGCAAGCAGAAGAAAAGCTTGAATGGGCTCGTTCAAATCTTTAGCCTCTCAAACTAAACCTCTACCATACCTTGTTCATCTTTGTTTTTGACTCCATTTGGGATTCGGTTGATGCTCAGGATGTATCCATCTTCAGTGACCACCTCAAATTCTTCAGCAGGGTAACCCCAGTGTCTGATAATTTCACTCTGGAAGAGACAAACAACAATAACATGAGCAAAGTCCACGTGAATCATGATAGCATGGAGAAATCTTTAAAAACACACGTCTGTGTGAGATAATTGAAGCTCTGTAAAACACTCAAGTGAGTTATTCTCTCTTTAAACAATACAACACTTCAAACTAGCACTAGCATTGTTCTGTTCTTATGAAATAATGTCATCCATTTGAAAAAAAGAAGAGGTATTTTTAAGAATAGCTACTGTACATTCCTTTCACGGTCTACCAGAAATGTCGTCAGTGTGGCAGCATTTTTAAACGTAATGAAAATAGAAAACACCAGTTCAGCTAAAATTCTTAGTTTAGTCATTTGTCTTTTCAAGAGCACAATTATTTCAGCTGTATGGAGTCACACTGCTCCTCCTCCTCCTCCAGATATGAGATAAATTATAATCAGAGACTTCAAAGAAGCCGTGTGAGCTTGATGGTTCCAGGCCTGCCATGCAATCTCTCCATGCATAATTAAAGGCTATGCAATTTCCCACTCCCCCTGGGTCTTCTGTCTGCTCATTCTACTTTAGGCCACTTAAGGATAAACCCACTGCTGGCTCAACACACATTACGGGGAGGGTGAGCACTGGGGGGATGTGCCTTTCTCTCCCTTTCTGTCTGAGATGGGGTATTTGTCCTATTTTATTTAATATGTGTGTGCTGGAAAAATGAAAGCAAGAGGAAATAGGTCTGGTGATGTGTAGAATGTTAGCAGCCATTTCCAATTCAGAGCCTTTCACATTTGAAAATCCTTCTTGTGGTCAAAATAAATACTTTTTTTCATGTGCTATCAATACTGACCCATTATTTACTTGTGATGATTATCAAATTTAAGTGTTTTGATTTCATCAAGAATTCACAATCACAGAGGATGCCAGGTCCATTTTGCCTGTTTTTTAGAAAATTTTATTTTAACACCATAGTTTAATTAGACCAGGGGTTCACAAACTTTTCAGGCTACGACTCCCAAAAAACATATCAATATAGCTGTTCTGTGTCAGTTAAATCAGTTGACTATTGAAATTCAAAATTTTTAACCCAACTGGTTGAGTTATTAAATAAATAACCCATTCATTTATTCATTCATTTTCTTTTTGGCCATTGATTAATCTGGGGTCACCACAGCGGAATGAACAGCCATAAATAACCCAATAAAGGTTAAAAATAACTCAAAGTACCAAATATTTAACCCAACTGGTTGAGTTATTAATAAATAACCCATTCATTCATTCATTCATTTTCTTTTTGGCTTAGTCCCTTCATTAATCTGGGGTCGCCACAGCGAAATGAACTGCCAAAAATAACCTAATAAAGGTTAAAAATAACTCAACAAAGCACCAAATATTTAACCCAACTGGTTGAGTTATTAATAAATAACCCAATAAAAGTAAAAAAAAAACAACCCAACAAAGCACCAAATATTTTAAACTTAACCATAGGGTTAAATAAATAACTCAACGTTTTTTAGAGTGGAATCTCACCTAATGTGACTGAGGTGCGTTTCCCAAACAACGATGAAACTCGCGACTGAACTATCATAGTATGATGCATTATTTGGGAAAAGAACGATGTAGTGACGAGTGTTTGCCAAAACCCGTAGGTTCTCTGTCGCAGATCCATCGTTTGAACCGCGTTAATTGTAACGTAAAACGCCCAAAATGATGCTCTAAACAGGGTGGAGTGGCAACTTCTTTAGAGAAGAACCCCATAATTTCTTTGTGCAAATTATATTGTTTTACACGCACACGCATTTAAAAAAAAAATCCAATATTAGTATTGGTAAAAACATGCAATCACTTTCTATATTAACTAAAATATATGTAAACAGCACATATGGCCTATGTTTCCTTTACAAATATTATTAAGAACATTACATATTCTATTCTAAAACATGAAATCACTTACAAATCCTAACACGTATTGTAATATCATATATATCTTATATAAATCATATAAATAAATAATGAGGCTATTTATTAAGAAATGACATTTAATATTTAATATTTATTATTTATTAGCAAACGAAAAAAAATCCTACTTTAATAATATTAATTAAAAAAATGGCATACTGTACATGTTTTTAAAGTGGACTGTGAAGGGAGGGCAAATGTCAATATGAAGATCGCTAAAACTGAATTGTAAAAAATACTTTGAAAGCAAATTACATCTAAGAGTGATGACTTTAATGTTTTTTAAACCATTCCAAGTTTGAATGTTCTAAACAAATCGAAATGCACCCCTGGTTGGCACAATGTTTAAAGCACAATATATTCTTGGTTTTATTTTGGACACTGCCACGAGAAGATCATTCTCCATGTTCAGTCTTGGCTGTATTTATTTTTTTAATGTACACGAGTGCTGTAAAGAATAACCTGGTGCCATAAAATCAATTGGCTGCAATTGACGCTATTACTGTTTCATAAATCTAAACACCCCATGGGTCACAATCCTAAGGAGAAAACAAACAAAAAGTTGATGGCCGTGAAGATCAGTCGAGTCATCAGGCAGATCGCTCGGCTCGTCTGTGTTTGTGCTCGGTAAACAGCGGAGGGTGAACTGATGACCTTCTCGGCCAATCACAAGCATTTCTGTTGAGCACGTGGACACAATGGCAAATCAGCGCTGTTTTAAGAAAGCCATCAACAGTGCCTTAAATGTTAGCGGGAAATTGACGGTTTTTCTTTTAATTCAGTATCGTGACAAGTCTAATATGGTGAAAGAATCAGTATATTAACTCAAGTTTGATAAAAGGCATCTAAAATGTGTGTTTGGGAAAGAAAACATTAGCTAACTAGTGCCATTTTCCTTAACTTAGCTGAAAATGAGCTCTGATATCTCTTTTTATTTTCACCATTCATTCAGAACGGACCTTCAGGTCACTCGGAAGGCGGTGAAATTATAAATTTGTGTTACTTTATCTTTGGTGATAAGATATACAGCCAGGTACACAACGTTCCAATGTAACTCCCAACAATAGTTCCCGGTTTCTTCCCACCGCAGCCTCGATTTCACTTTTAAAAATGGCGGCCGCATAAAATCATTCTATTGCATTCCCTACGTAGTGCATTTTAAAAACATGTGTGCCATTTTGAACACAGCAGTGGCTCATGATGAAAGCTATAGGTGACCTATTAATTAAAAGTGAAATTTACATTACGCCTCCAAAGCTTGTGAAAACAAAAATATATAGCATAGGTTAATGGTTTACATTATTTGTTTTTATATGTGAGATTTGAATACTGTTAGCTAAGTGGTTTTATGTTTTAAAATAGAATATGGAATATTCTTAATAATATTTGTAAACACAGGCCTCTAAAGAAGTTGTTACTCCACCTCGCTTAGAGCGTTATAATGGACTTTCTATGTTATAACTAACGTGGTTCAAACGATGGATCTGCGACAGAGAAAGTTTTGGGAAACACTCCTCACTACATTGTTCTTTTCCTAAACAATGCATCGTACTATGATAGTTCAGCCATGAGTTATGTCGTTGTTTGGGAAACGCACCCCTGTATATGCCTCAGTATGCCAGTTAAGGTTACTTTTATATCATACTATAACATATAATGTTATAATAACATTATTATAACATATTTAAACTATACATAAACTAATTGAATTACTGTGTAAAAATTAACTATTTATTGCAGTGTACTTATAATGTTTACAGTGTATTGCAAACACTTTTTTTTCTGCTACTGAGGTTGAATTAAGTTATGGTTATGGACACATTTAGTGGTATGGATAGGCAATTTTAAATGTGAGTAAAATGTAAATGCTTTACAAAGCAAAGGCAACACAAAAGCTAAAGCTGAAGTGGCATGCATTTTCAAAAATAGTGGCATGCATTTTCAATCCATAAACCATTTAACACGGCATAGCATCTTTACACCGAATTCTGAGCAGAAACAGACATCTTTACACAGCCGATTTAAGGCGACCCTAAACCGCTTTAGGGTCGCCTTAAATCGGCTGTGTAAAGATGTCTGTTTCTGCTCAGAATTCGGTGTAAAGATGCTATGCCGTGTTAAATGGCCTTAAATCGGCTGTGTAAAGATGACTTAATTGTGTCAAATAACTATTCAAATGTTACTACATGTATGCAAGATAAGTTCATATTTAAAAATATGTTCTGTTTTCTAAAAAAAAAACATATCTGTGGGACGGTGGCAGCTAGAGGGTCTGAAAATTGTTTTTGAATGCATGTTATTGATCTTATAGTGAAAGAGTCATGCATACATTTCATTTATTGTGACCTCCTAATTTAAAAATTGTACAAATATCATAAGTCTATGTAATGGTAAAACAAATCTCACATATGCTGGAGTCATCATACAGTCATTTCATCTACTTAAATTTCATCCATTTCTTATAAATGGCTATAAGCTCACATTCAGATCTTCCTCTATAAGCAATAGAATCAAGTACTTGCCCTAAGTTATTCACAATACTTATTATTACAAATTTGTTTCTAATTCAGTTACATTGTGACTTTAAATGAATAGTTCACCAAAAAAATTAATCCTAATGTTTTGTAAGGCTTTTGAATGATTTCAGAAGACATTGAATGTAGTTGACTTATATTGCTTTTCTCCTTTATGTATTTTGAAAAATGTTGGCACTGCAATATGAATATATTTTTAACAGAATTTTCAACTTATTTTAAGTACTTTTGAGCACAGCCTAAGTGAGGCATTTGTACTGTTTGATTATCTCCTTGATGAGGCAAATATGTGAAACACAGCATACAAAACCAAGTTATTACATTAAAACTAACAGTTTACTCTCTTATCTGCATTTCGGCAAATAAATTCCTGACCTGTGCAAATTTTCAAACAATGATTATGAGATAGGATTATTTAAACCAAGCAGTCTTGGTTCATATCCAACCACATCAGTATGAAAGTGTGTTAATGTTACTTAGAGTACAATACCCCTTTTTCTGTGAGAAATACATAAAGCTGTCTAAACTTGATTATGAAAAAAAAAATGATTAACTGATGAATAATGTTTCTCTTCCCTTTTTGATCCAAAGGCTACAGTAATAACATTATAATGTGCTCTGAATGTAGCTCCCAAGAGCCACAGCAAAAAGACAAAGTGCAAATTGCGATTTGTTATAGAGATGGTCGACTAATGAATCCACTTCTCTCTAGAACACATGTCAAAACAGGGAACTGGAAATAACATTGTGAATATAGTGAAAAGTTCAGCACAGGCGTAACATGAAATGACATATGAGGTCAGCTGTAATAAAGTCAGCAAGTAGATAGCGATGAACAGTTTTTTATTTTTATTTTTAGTTATACATATGCTGTTTGCCAGCAATTATATTATGTAGTGTATTTTTTTCAGGTAATTATTATATAATTGTAAGCCTAATATCACTAAATTAACAACTTGACATAAAATTTTGAGAAACACCAAATCTACTTTCCATCAGTTGATGGATTTTTGTTCCTTGACAGTGTCACCTCTGGCTTGTTTGGTTGAGGTCGGTGGAGCCGATCTTCTTTGAACTATCCTTCAAAAGGTACATTAGTATTAAACAACTAAATCAGTTCTAGTAACTATAAGAACTAAGTAACTATTTATTTTAAACACCTTTTAATAGTTTAATAAGTTTAATAAGTACTCCTTCAACTGAAATGATTAAATCCTGGAAAAATTTAATTATTTTCAGGGACAGTACCCCGAAATGGTACCGAATAGTAGGAATGACCCGAATTGTGTTTCATTTAATTTTAAATAAGTAGTTTTAACAAGCAGCAAACATAATTTTTGCTAAGCTGTTAGGGATTCGAAATACATTACATACTATCAGAACATACGTTTTTGCTATATAAATAGGATATTTTTATAACTCGTGCTTAAATGTTATCCAAACATTGTTGTTTGCCTTTTTGAGATACACATTTTGCCACAAAATGGCAAAACCTGAATTTATTGCATACTCAATAGAGTTAGCACTCAATTTGCCTAAATGTGTCTTATTGCAGGCTATACTTACAATGTTCATGTTAACTTCAGGGTCCAATCCTGTCCCATCCGGAGCTGACTGTCCATACTGAACCAGTCCATATGTAAGTATTGCCAGAGACAACACCAGCCATGACATCTTTCTGTTGAATGCAGAGAAACACATACAGAGTTTCTCAATACACACTATACAATATTGTTAAAAAGCTATATGGTTATCTTTAGCAGCAATCAGTTCATGTGTTGCCCAATATGCACCTTTTGACTGTAAAGTAAGCATACCATAAAAACACAAGGTGCAGCAAAATCCTTGTTTGCTCAGACAAAATAACCGGTCAAAGTTATTATTGCTGAACGGAGTCCTTTATGATATCAGGTTGGAAAATGTTCACATTTTTTATTTTCTAAAATGTAAACAATCCTGTCATAAAACATTCATGAAAGTTGTATTTGGATCCACTTTAATTATGCATAATATCGATTAAGCAAGGTCTAATTTTACAACTCGGCGTTCTCTCAAAGAGAAAGTAATTCAGGTAGCACATCTGAATGGTTTAAAATTTCAGGTACTTTTAGAATAACATGTGTTACGAAAGCATGAGAATTCGCGGTTTAATCACAGTTATTACATGGTAAGTTCGCGCACTTCACTGTAAGTCGTTCATGGCAAATGTATTGATTACTGACCACTATACTATACTACACTTCATTCTGTGCAGCACATAAATAATTCGTTTTAAACTGATCGAAACTAAGTATCTGATACCTCGTTCGTTAATAAGATCCTCAACATTGCAATACGAAAAAAAACTTACCCAACAACTTTGGTTAAGCTCTCAGCGAACTGAAATGCGTAGAGCGTCAGTCCTGACCACACTGATGGCGATGAAAATGCTTTAACATCAGCTGACAGTGACATCATGACTTGATCACTGTTTTAAAACGCCTTTAATCAATCAGCCTCGATTCTTGAAGAAGATTCAAGCATTTGGCTGCTTTTTTCCCTCGATTTTAAGGAAGCAAGAGAAGTTAAGCAATCCATAATATTTGACAAAATGACGTCGTCACTAGTTTACTGCAAATGTTGCATTTTAATAAAATAATCATGAAATAAACTGTGCTTTTACTTTATTAATTACTGAAGTGTCCCCTACGATTGAACATAATTTGAATTTATTATAATTATTGCTCATTAACAAATGAAGATGATTATGCTATTTTTAATGTAGCTATAAAACAGACATAACGCTTTATTAATTTATTATCTGAAGTTTGGATATGCTGTATATGTATCGCTCAAATATTAAATAACCTAGGGTTGTGCTTTGGTTGGCCAACAAAAACACTTCAGGCTTTCGTAATACTTAAAGGGACAGTACACTAAATCGTGTATGATCTTCAGACAAGCACGAACGCTTTGCTTTTCTACCTCAAACGTCTGTTTATTTACAGTTTCTAAAAAAATGTCTCGAGTTCTTATAGTTGGGGCTGGACTCACAGGCAGTGTATGTGCCAGTCTGCTGCAGAGGGAACTGCCAAACAAAGTTAATATAGTCGTGTGGGACAAAGCTCGCGGTGCAGGTTAGCATCTTATCTGTTTTGACACACATGATTCTTATTTTATATGCTGAAATGAAATACTTGTCGAGTGGTGCACGTCTCGTGAGTTTTAATCTTTGGATCAGTTGTATATGGAGCCAACTTTCATTCATTAAGGTTAAACACGCTGCTCTAAACTGGTGACCTTATAAACTTGAGTAGAAAATGTGAGGTAAATTCATTTTATTATACGCTATATTTTCATTATATCCACTTTTTGCATGAAAGCACAGAATGAGCAGGTCCTCGCTGTATTTCAACCAATGTACAATGATGAAATACCTGAGTGTAAAGTTTGAACTTTGCCCTTTGACAGGTCACGCCCACTTCAAATATCACAGTGGTTTGAACGGGGTTGGTGAAATGAGAAAATAAAAAACTTTGGAAATGTAGGTTACAGATGACAAGTTATCCTATTTAAAATATAATTGTATATCTAGTTGAGGTACTTTGTTAAAGTAATGTAGCTAATTATATTTCATTAAGTATGATTACATTTTCATCTAAATGTCTAATAGTTTCAATGTTAAACGTTTTCAAACATGGATTTTCAAACTTTTTTCAAACTTAAATGACATTAAAACGTTAGTACTAAAAAATGAAAATTCTTTTAAAATGTATTGAGCTCCATTTAATTTCAAAACCATGCTCTTTGAAATGCAAAAGGTATTTAAGGGTAAAAAAATAAAAGAAAGCAAAATTAACAATCATTATGTTAATATAATAAAATATAGCAGTCTATTATAAATTATCCTTACATATTAGATGTGTAACGGTACATGTGTTAATGCATTTTCAGTACTACACTCACCGGCCACTTTAATATGTACAACTGCTCATTAACACAAGTTTCTAATCAGCCAACCACATGGCAGCAACTCAATGCATTTATGCATGTTGATATGGTCAAGACGGTCTACTGCAGTTCAAACCGAGCATCATAATGGGGAAGAAAGGTGATTTAAGTGACTTTGAATGAGGCACGGTTGTTGGTGACAGACAGGCTGGTCTGAGTATTTCAGAAACTGCTGTTTCAGGCACAACCATCTCTGAGGTTTACAGAGAATGGTCAGAAAAAGAGAAAATGTCCACAGAGTGGCAGTTCTGTGGGCGCAAATGCCTTGTTGATGCCAGAGGTCAGAGGAGAATGGGCAGACTGGTTCGAGCTGATGGAAAGGCAACAGTAACTCATATAACCACTCGTTACAACCAAGATATGCAGAAGAGCATCTCTGAACACACAACATGTCAAACTTTGAGGCAGATGAACTACAACAGTAGAAGACCACACGGGGTGTCACTGCTGTCAACTAAGAAAAGAAAACTGAGGCTACAATTTGCACAGGCTAACCAAAATTAGTCAATGGAAGATTGGAAAAACGTTGCCTGGTCTGATGAGTCTTGATTTCTGCTGTGACATCTGGATGGTAGGGCAGAATTTGGCATCAACAACATGAAAGCATGGATCTATACTGCCTTGTATCTATGGTTCAGGCTGCTGGTGGTTATTTAATGGTGTGGGGGATATTTTCTTGGCACACTTTGGGGACATTAGTACCAACTGAGCATCATGCCAACGCCGCAGCCTACCTGAGTATTGTTGCTGACCATGTCCATCTCTTTTTGAACACAGAGTACCCATCTTCTGATGGCTAATTCCAGCAGGATAATGCACCATGTCATAAAGCGTGAATCATCTCAGACTGGTTTCTTGAAAATGACAATGAGTTCACTGTACTCAAATGGCCACCACCGTTTCTAGATCTCAATCCAATAGAGCACCTTTGGGATGTGGTGGAACTGAAGATTCGCATCTTGAATGATCGCTTACAAATCTGCAGCAACTGCAAGATGCTATCATGTCAGTATAGACCAAAATATTTCCAGTACCTTATTGAATCTATGCCATGAAGGATTAAGGCAGTTCCGAAGACAAAACAGGGTCCAACCTGGTACTAGTAAGGTGTACCTAATAAAGTGGCCAGTGAGTGTAGTCTTTAGTACTAGTTTGGTGTTGTGCATTTGCAGAAAACAAGTACAGTGCTGTTTTAACCACAGGTGGACCATTTTAGTTTTATATATCTTTTAAAAGCAAATCTATATTAATTCTTAAATCTCTCAATTGATTCTGAGGAGAATCAATTGGTCTCAATTGGTTCTTCAGTTGTTGATGCATGAATCATCTTTACTAGATATTATACAGTAAACCTCCCTTTCAATAATCATAAGAAGTTTTTATTTTGTGACTTTCAATACCAACAAGGTCTTTTAAATCTTTCAAATTCTATCAGTTTTATTAGGAAGTATAAGCAAAAATAAACAAGAATGTATGAACATCTTGGGTCTCGTGTAAAATCAAAATTCTTTTGCCCTTGTACATCTGTTATTGAAGTAACTTCCTTCTTGCAATCACAGTTTACTGATATTTTACCAGTTTACTTGTCACTAAAATTAGAACAAAGCAACAGTTAACGACAAATTAATTACAATTACTGATGGACAAAATTAAGCTTTAACCTACATTAAGCTGCTTGATTTGTGTATGTTTTTTGTGGAAGAAAAGACAAACTTTAAAGGTGCAAAAATGCAAGAAGCCATTTTTGTTGAAGTAATCCATATTGAAGTCTTGAAGCCTTCTAAAGAAATTTGGTCATTTTTTATGAGTTAGGTCAGGGGTTTAATTTATGTCTTTGTTTACCTATAAATATTGATCAACGCACATCAATGTAGTATTTGAGAGTGTTTTTGGCAGAAAAATATTTCCATTGTTTTTGTTTTATTATTATTTGTGTAACATGTTTTGAATTTACTAGTTTATGCAAGTTTGTGAATTAATAATGTATTTACTTGCAAAAATGCAGGGTTACACACAATTCCTTCTTGTTGTCCCAAGACAAATTAATTAAGGTAACTTTACAAATTTAAGTGGTTTGAACCTAAAATCATTCAAGAATTCAAGAATTTTGTTCTTTTAACTCATTTTCAATAAGTAGTTTGAACAAGCAAGAGTTTTTTATGAGTGTATGTCATAATTAATTGTTGAATGTTTAGATGTTTTAATTGTCTATATTAATCAGAAAGCACTGTAGTGAAAGTTTTCTAAGCATTTTTTATATTATTTACATAGTAGCACAGGCCAGGTTTTTAAAGTGCCTACATTGATACATGTAACAAAGATACATCACAAGAACATGAAAAAGATCTTATTGCACTCTCAGAAAGGTACACGTGGTACAAATAATGTTCCTTAAGGAACAGATATGTACCTTTGTAAAAGTTGTACCTTATATGGTACAGAAAAGACCTTTTATGATACTGTTCTGTAACTTTTATGGTACAACTGAAATGAAGGTACACAATTTTTCCCATAAAAAAGGTATATAAGTGTTGGAGAACTTCTTTATTACAATACCTATGAAAGTAAATATTACTGTAAAGGCAAAGTGATTTTATGAATAATCTCCGTATTAAAACAAAAATCATCATTTAAAAGTATATGTTTAAAGAAACTCATAAATATTAATTATTAAGTTATATATTGCAAAACAACTGGTAAAACAAAACTATAGGTGTTGTAAAAGTAAACATTTAAGGCATTTTTAATAAAATTTGGTAAGGATTTTCTGATAAATACATTTTCATATTGATAGCCGCACCTTTTGGTGTTTGCTTTACACTACGCATGTGAGCTGGCAAAAGTCCTGCATATGCAAAGAGTTCATGGAGACATTTTACTTTTGTAACTAATCAAACATTGTGCATATCTTGTTATAATACTTTAGCAATTCTATTTCTAAATAGAAGTAAATCAAATTTCTAAACTAAATCAAATTTCTAAACTAAATCAAATGAACCTTTAAGTGATTACAAATGTATTGTGTAAAAAATATGAAAAAAAGTATTATATTGTACATGGGAGAATGTGTTTCTGTTACATTTTTGTGAAAAGTGTTGTGAAATGTTTAGAAAAAAATTGATCTTTTGATTTCAGAGTATTTTTTATTCTTTATTATAAATGTAAAAAATTAATTTACACAAAAGGAAACTTTTAAAAAAAAATGTTTAAAAATGAAAAAATATTTACTAAAACAATAGACATTTTGGATAAAGCAAAATGCATTTAAATAGTTCTTGAAGGAACACATTTGACACTGTTAAGGTACAAAAGGTCTTGTCACTAGTGGTACCTTTATGGATCAGATTTGTACCTTTGATGAAGGTACAATATTGTGTCTGCAGGTTTTAAAAACTAAAGGTACATTTTAGTTCCCCATGGTACAAATCATGCCCTTAACGGTACAAACTGCAATGGTACAAATTTGTTTCTTCTGTTCCATAAAAATGTACTGTCCCAGTGACAAGGGTTTGTACCTTCTTTGGTACAACATTGTACCATCTTTTTCTGAGAGTGTGACATAAATCTGCCTGACTTCAGAAATTCAGCTTACTGCGAAGGCTTGACAAAGTCAAAGTATATGTTCTTGTTATAGTGGTTTAAAAAAATCCCAACGCAGAAAATGTTCCAGAACTTAAAGTGGTAGTTCTTTTAAAAATTTTAATTTACCCACTATTTACTTACCCTCAAGTGGTTTATTTCTTCTGTTGAACACAAAAGGAGCTATTTTGAAGAAATGAATTCAAAACCACAGTAGGAAAAACAAACACTAGTCAGTGGTTTTAGGTTTTCAGGTTTCTTTAAAATATCTTCTTAAGTGTTCAACAGAAGAAAGAAACAGGTTTGGAAGTGAAGGGAGAGTAAATTATGACAACATACAGAACACACATATTGAATTGATCAGTTTTGTTGCTACTGCCTTCCAAATGCACCTGACTTATGATGAAATCAACGAAAGTCTTATTTTCATTATTAACTTTATGTTTTCATTCGGATGTTTTAATGGACTCTACTAATAAAAAAATCACCATTCTATTTCAGACCAGTTCTACCTGATGATATTATGAGTAGGATTAAGATATTTTTGTCATAATATTATAGGGGGTAGAATGTCCACAAGCAGAAGTCCAAACAATCCTTCATGCTCGGTTGATCTTGGAGCTCAATACATCAGTGCCACACAGTACTATGCTCAAATTCACAGCAGGTGGGATACTTCTTGCTTTTATTTACTTATTTATTTATTAGATTATGTGAAAATAGTTGATTTTTCTTGTAGAAACTAACACATTTTCTTGTATTTCCAGCTTTTATGAAGAACTCCTAGCGCAAGACATTTTAAAACCCCTCAGCGCTCCTGTTGAGGGCATGATGTTAAAGGAAGAAGGAATGGTGAACTATGTGACACCTCACGGGATCTCCTCCATCGTCAAACACTACCTCAAAGAGTCAGGTATACACTGTAGGTCATTTGACTTCTAGGCACATTTCCTAAATCTTTCATTTACCAACTACTGTAGGACACTGTAGCAAGATTTGTTGTTACAAACATAGTTCAGCAATGTGGTGTTTCCCAAATATAATTTGAACTTACTAAAGAATCCGTCGCTTCAGTGTACTAAATCTCATAATTATAGTGACCTTTATTATAGTATCATCACAAAAATATTATTTTTGTTTAAATGAGTTGAAAATGTTTAAAAATAAATTCCACCCACACGGTAACACTTTGTACTAACTACACACAGTGAATCATCTATTAAGCATTAGCAAATAGTGAATTCATTATTTGTTAAGCATTGACTCTACATTAATAGACGTTAGTAAGCAGTTTATAACTTCCGATACAAATGCTCTATTCTTGACTTATAAGCACGTTTAAAATGTGTTTAATCTTTGTACTTTTAATACTTTATTACTGATTAATTTATCGCATACTAAATTATTGCATTATTTACAAATCATTTGTATTTAATATTAGTTGTTTTTTTAAGATCATTCAAAATGAGTTAATTAATAAACTATTCAAATCAACATTTATATATTGTTATTCAGGCATACAGCAATAGTTAACTGTTTCTGTTAATAAATGCTTTATTACCTCAACTTCATCCAGTTTTGTGACCTAATCCAGGGAGAACTATTTATGCTTGATAAATCCCATATAAATGACAATTAAAGGCTCAGTATCATATGAAAAACACATCTTCGCAATCTAAAAAGTAAAATTACTTTGCCATGATGAAAGTAAATAATATTTGACTAGATATTTTTCAAGACACTTCTTTAAAGCTTAAAGTGATATTTAAAGACTTAACTACAGTAGGTTAATTAGGTTAACTAGGGGGGTTAGGGTAATTTGGCAAGTTATTGTATAACAATGGTTTGTTCTGTAGACTATCAAAAATATATAGCTTAAAGGGGCAAATAATTTTGTCCATAAAATGCTTTTTAAAAACTGCTTTTATTCTAGCCAAAACAAAGCACATAAGACTTTTTCTACAAGAAAAAATATTATCAGACACACTGTGAAAATTTCCTTGCTCTGTTAAACAGCATTTGGGAAATATTTAAAAAAGAAAAAATCAAAGGGGGGCTAATAATTCTGACTTCAGCTGTATATAAAATTGGATAAAACAACAAAATAATAATTTAACAATATATTATGATACAACATTTCAATGTTATTTAGTGATGTTTAAACTGCACAGTAATTTTATTTTAGTTAAGATTGCAAAGATTTATTTTTCATTTGAGTATTTTCAAACGAATAGAAATGAATAAAGTCATTTATTTTCTTTTTTTCCTGTTTAGAATTTAACTGAGGCTTTAACTGTCATGCATAGGGGATTTATAAAGCATAAATAGTCCTCACTTTAGTTTAGGTCACAAAACTGGATGAAGTTAAGTTAATAAAGCATTTATTAACATACAAATCAACTTTTAATATATGCCGGAATAATAAGATATATAAATGTTCATTTAAATAGTTTATTAATCATTTACTTACACATTCTGAATAATCTTTAAAAACCAGCAATTTCTTTCGAATAACTGATTTGTAAATGAGGCAATACAAAGTATGAAAATACAATCAAGCACATTATATACGTATGTGCTTTTAAGTCAAGAATAGAGCATTTGGATCTGCCAATATAAACTGCTTACTAACATCTGTTAGAGCCCCTATTATGCATTTAAAAAGGTCATATTTTGGTTTTGGGGGTCTCCAACAGGCTGATATGCATGCAAGGTCAAAAAAACACATTCATTGTCTTATGCGTTTATTTGTACCTAATTATCCCAATGACTACCATATGATTCATTCAGCGATTCATTTGTTCCCAAACCCCTCCTTAGCGTGATGCTAATCTGTGCTGATTGGTCAGATGACCCAGTCTATTAGGATTGGTCGACTGCATTCAGCGTGAGACAGAGAGAATTGCCCACCACAGCTTATCAACATTGTTGAAGTAGTCAGAGTGCATAGTGTATGTGTGAGCCCAATGTAGGAGTGCATTAAAGCAATGCAGTTAAACACCAGCATATTGCTCTATTCTCAACCATGACACACATACAGTATTAATCCACACTGTGGTAAAAGCTGAACTGTTTTGAAACTTGACCGCCGCACGAGTGTAGGAACAGCTGATGGTGGCCATAGCAACAAGAAACTGCATAGAATTGCGAGCTCACAAAAGTATTTAAATCCGTAACAAAGCGGCATGCGGCAAGTTTTAGACGCGATGTGAGTGTATTAACCAGATACAGTACAAGCGGTTACAAGTAACAAAACATAATTAACTACATAATTCGCAAGCTAGAAAAAACAAGGAGGCAACAATTTTAATCGCACTGAAGTTACTCACACTTGTGAAATGGAGGAAGAAACTGATCCATGAACTGTGTATGAATCCCCCATTGTAAGTGTGCAGATTGCTGAAGCAAAATGAAGGGAACACAGAACAAGGCAGGGGCTCTAAGGCTGAGTTTTTTTTTTTTTTGCAAAAATAAACTTCAACCACTGACTCTTCACAGCCTCATCTTTGGGTAGGGAAAATAACTTTCCCTCATACTTCAGAGCACAGCCATGTCTTCTTGACATGATTAAACCGGGATCTGCTACAGTGTATGTCTTCCTCTTTTTTTTTAAGTGTTTGTGGGCCTGGGGCTTTCAATTTTTCCGGGTCTGCGCACGCAACAATTGGGTAGGGCTTTTCCGTATCAACGTCACGCCAACAAAGCTATAGATTCGTTACCCCCGCAATTCATTTGAACCACTCTGAGTCGACTCTTTTATAGATGAATCAATAGTTTTAAATACAGCACACTTTCAGATTCAAGCCTTAGCTGGATATTTCACTTCACTTAGAGCTGTGTTACACACATGGAAGGTCATTTTCAAAAACCCATAACAGGGGCTCTTTAATGCTTAACAGATAATGAATTAACTGTAATGAAATTTTCACAGTGTGTCTGATAATATTTTTTCTTCTGGAGAAAGTCTTATTTGTTTTATTTCGGCTAGAATAAAAGCAGTTTATATTTTTTTAAAAACCTTTTAAGGTCAAAATTATTAGCCCCTTTAAGCTATATATTTTTTCGATAGTCTACAGAACAAACCATCATTATACAATAACTTGCCTAATTACCCTAACCTGCCTAGTTAACCTAATTAACCTTGTTAAGCCTTTAAATTGCCCTTTAAGCTGTATAGAAGTGTCTTGATGGCAAAGATAAAAGAAATCAGTTGTAAGAAATTAGTTTTTAAAACTATTATGATTAGAAATAGTAATACACAGGGGGCTAACTGTTATTGTATGTAGTTTCATTTACTATAGTAGAAAAAAAATATGGAAAATTCTCAATAATATTTGTAAAATAATTAAATGTCTTGTTTCAATTAAGTATGGAGGAAAATAAATTAGCCAAGGCAAGCAACAAGGGAAGGACACTTTTGAAAAGTTTATGTAGTGTAATTTAAAACTAAAATAACTAGAGCTTAAATATTTGTTTAGATCAGGGGTGTCCAAACTCAGTCCTGGAGGGTCTTGCATATTTTAGGTTCAACCTTAATTAAACACACCTGAATCAGCTAATCAAGCTTTTTCTAGGTAAACTAGAAACTTCCAGGGAGGTGTGTTGAAGGAAGTTGGAGCTAAACTTTGCAGGACACTGGCCCTCAAAGTTTGAATTAATTAACTGAAATGTATTAAAAACTTAAACTTTAATAGAATTGAAATGAAAACTGAACATATAAAAATGAATATAAAATACAGCTATTAATAATTGTCCTGTTCAATCAAGTAAATGCAGCCTTTGTGAGGATAAGAGTCTTTAAAGCCATGCAAATTGTTTTTCTTTAGAAGCGCCAAGCACTTTATTTTATTAAAACTTCAGATTAATTGCAACGAAAATATCTCCATTTTGATAAAGACATGTATTAACATAGCAAAAATAAAGTCCATTGTTGCCTAAAAGTATTTTTTCCAAGAGAGTAATTTAACAGTGAAATGCTTTTTATGTATTTACACAGTCATAGAAGCGAGATTTAATAACCGATTTTATCGCTGTTCATAAAGCAGCTGTTTTTCATCAGCTGTTTAATGACAGAAATGTGCTGCCAAAAATTATTTTTGGGTCAGCAAGACCCGAATCGTCCAGCTGTTGTTGTTCCTCCTTAGTCTTACCTTTCTAGAAATCTGTCTTGGTTCCTAGAGAGATCGCAGAAGAATTTGGCCAGGCCACGCAAGCTGATTTATGAACTCAAAGATCACGGCTCTTAGTCAATAATCTGACTGAGACTTCAGAAACAGTTCAGGATGTTTTGATGTTTTGCATGTGCTGGAACAGAGAACAAAAAGCAGCAGTCAGATGGAACTGCTTTAATGTGTGGAGCAACATTGAGAAACAACACAGTTCTTCTAACATCAGCAAAGCATTAAGGAATTTATGTGAAAAGTGAATTGTGTGTATTTAATCTTAAAAATTCACTAAAATTAGTGAAGTTTTTTTTCCCTCTCCGCTGTCGCCACTGGCTTGCATGGTTCAGGATCTGTAGAGCTGCGCATCGTTGGATTTGCTCTTCAATATTTGGACTCTCAGTAGTGATTATTAAACCACACTGAACTGAGCTAAACTGAACTGAACTTAAACACTACAAACTGAACTACACTGTTCCTATTTACTGTGACCTTTTATGTGAAGCTGCTTTGACACAATCTACATTGTATAAGCGCTATACAAATAAAGGTGAATTGAATTGAATTGAATCTCTATTTTTAACCTATTCTCTGGTGTTCATTTCATATACTGCTGTCAGCATTGTTCTGTCACCTTAAAAGAATAGTTCACCCAAAAATCTAAATTACCCCATAATTTACTTACCCTTAAGCCATCCTCATGTACAGTATAACTTTTTTTGTCAGACAAACACAGTCTGAGTAGTTTTACATTTTTTCCTGACTCCATGCTACGTCAAACTGTTGGATAGTGGCTTTTATTTTGACATTTCCAAACGTGCAGAAATTGATCATAAAATGAACTCATATGCTGCCAGGGGATTAGTGTGTCATATGAAGCAGATCTATGGCTGTGATTTATACTCGAGTAGGTACTACATTAGAATTTGAATTTACTACATGACCGTTAGAAAAGTATGTTCTATATAGTATGAATATGAGTAATGTGAATAGAATTCCTATGTACTACATCTGCCATTTGTCATTATCATGTGACCTACCTGCATCAGTTGCATCACTCCCATTCATGAAACATCTTGCATGGCATCATGGGATAGTGTACCATCTGTTTGATCTCAACAGAGGTAGTAAGTCATCCGGGTACTTCTCGTCTACTGTTTTTAGTATACTATGAATTCGAACATACTACTTGGCTCGCATACTGTTTTTAACAAACAAGTAGGGAAATATGAACTCTGGGATTCACCCTGTTTGTTTTTTTAACAGAAATAAGTACATTTTTAAAATTCTAAATTCCAATTCCTGACATCTAGTGGCAGCCAAATGCACCTTTTGTGCAACTGACTTATTGGACGTACACTCACCAGCCACTTTATTAGGTACACCTTACTGGTACTGGGTTGGACCCTCTTTTGCCTTCAGAACTGCCTTAATCTTTCGTGGCATAGATTTAACAATGTACTAGAAATATTCCTCAGAGATTTTGGTCCATATTGAGTACATATCAGTTGCTGCAGTTTTGTCAGCTGCACATCCATGATGTGAATCTCCTGTTTCACCGCGTCCCAAAGGTGCTCTGTTGGATTGAGTTCTGATGACTGTGGAGGCCATTTGAGTGAAGTGAACTGAACTCATTGTCATGTTCAAGAAACCAGTCTGAGATGATACACGCTTTAGGATATGGTGTGTTATCCTGCTGGATGTAGCCATCAGAAGATGGGCACTCTGTGGTCATAAAGGTTGTTAATGTCAAATTTTGACTCTACCATCCGAATGTCACACCAGAAATCGAGACTCATCAGACCAGGCAATGTTTTTTCCTATCTACTATTGTCCAATTTTGGTGTGCTTCTGTTGGTGAGCCTCAGTTTCCTGTTCTTAGCTGACAGGAGTGGCACCCTTCTTCTGCTTGGACAGGTGTACCTAATAAAGTGGCCGGTGGCTGTAGTTCTGAAAATGTATAAACACATGTACCGTTACACATCTAATATGTAGGGATAATTTATAATAGATTTAGGTTAAGTTTAAAAAAAAAAGCCTTGTTTGAAAATGTTTAACTTTGAAAACTTAAGATGAAAATGTAATTATACTTAATTAAATATAATCAGCTACATTACTTTAATGCCTAAATGCCTTGAGTTGGTTCCATGTAATTGGCTGATTAGAAATTTGCATTAACTAGCAGTTGGACTTATTGTACCTTATAAAGTGACCGGTGAGTGGATACGATGTATAATGAATGACATAAGACACATGTAATCGATTGAAAGAGTAAAATACTGTTTAGCATTATACAGTAATACCAAACCAACTAGTTTACTTGTTCCTTTGTTGTCTTCTGAGGTAAACAAACAGTGTGGCAAGTGGTTCCTTCAAGATGTGTATATTCCTGGAGATTTTGCTGTGAATGCCTTTTACATTATATGTCATTCGTCATATAAATCAGTTGCACATAACTTGCATTTGATCATTGCCGGAGTCAGTGATGAGTTTAAAATGTAAACATTTGAAATATTTCTGTCACAAAAACAAATTGGCTGAATATGAAATCGCATACTAAAATATTTAGTACATTAAAGAAGTATGCGAGTCAATTAGTATCAGTATTCGAAAAACACTATGTAAGAAGTACCAGGATAACCTACTACTTTTGGTGAGATTCTGAAGTACGCATGTGATGGATGCTACGCTATCCCATGATGTTACGCGAGAGAATACAGGAATAGGAGTGAAGCGATGCAACTGATGCAGGTACAGTAGGTCACGTGATAATGAAAAATGGCAGATGTTGTATGTCCGAATTACATTTATAATACTTACATTCGTACTATATATAATGTACATTTCTAATAGCCGTGAAGTAAATTAAAATGTAGTACATTCTCGAGTAGTAGGCGATTTCAGATGCAGCTATTGATCTGCTTCATTAGATATGTTACCAGCCCTGTCAGCAAATGGGTTAGTTTTGCAACAGATTTATAGATTTCTGGAATCTTCTAGCCTACAGCATGGAAGTGCCAGGACAAAATTTAAAACAACTCTGACTGTGTTCGTTTGACAGAAAAAAAGTCATATACATCAATGATGGCTTGTGGGAGAGTTAATTATGGGGTAACTGTTCTTTTAAGCAATTGAAAAATACATTGTACAGCATGTATGCTAATTGAGATGGATTTTCTATGCAATTGTTGGGTTTGGTTATTCTTTCCAATACATCTTTTCTTTCTAAAATGAGGAATTAATTAAAGCTCTTTGCATGTGCCTAAACTAAATCTTGACTTCTCAATAATACTTAATGGCCTTTTCTTTCTGCTTGATTTTATATTTTATTTTCTGTTTCTCTTGGCATTTTGTCTCCTTTTTGCTCCTTGTGCAACATTGCCAACTGTGCCCTTCCGCACTCAAGCAGGAGCAGAGGTTTTCTACAACCGACACGTCACTCACATTCACCGGAAAGACACTGGCTGGGAAGTGTGTCGCAAAGAAGGAGCTCCAGAGCGGTTTGACGTAGTGGTTTTAACCATGCCAGTTCCCCAAATCCTCCAGCTGCAAGGAGACGTGGGTTCTTGTGAGTACATTACCACATCGCCGCAGACACATATAAACACACACTTTGGCCTTAAAATTGAAATATGACTTTTGGTTTTGCTGTCTGCCATTGTTTCTGCTGAAAATGTATCCCAGTGAAGTCTCATAATTTTTTTTATTTTGGTCTTATTCCAGAAATATCCACAGAACATTTCAATAGTTATTCAAAATTCTCTGTTAAGTGGTGAAAGTAACTTTAGTTTAAGCAATTTTACTCATATTAAGCTCAATTATAACTGACAAATCTACAAATTAATAGGTAATTAATATATAAAGAAAGACATTGGAAACATTGGTTAGCATAAGAGTGTTGTAAAAATACAGTAAGAAAATTGGTAGACATATTTTTTGTACATCTTTTAAATTGACAATAAATCTTTGAATTTATGCGGGGCACAAATCCAGCAGCCCGTTTCAGCTGAATTAGCAAGATTATGTAACTAACATATACATTATATATTAAGAATAGCATATTTTATATATGGATCTATGTCTGTGTTAAAAGAAAGTACAGTATACAGTGCATCCTGAAAGTATTCATAGTGTTTCACTTTTTCCACATTTGTTTATGCTACAGCCTTGTTCCAAAATGGATTAAATTGATTTATGTCCTCAAAATTCTACACACAATAGCCCATAATGACAATGTGAATTTTTTTAAATTGTTGCAAATTTATTAAAAATAAAAAACCTGAAACCTGATTTTCATTCAGGATGTCTTTGTACATTGCTGCATTCATCTTTCCCTCTCCTGACTAGTCTTCCAGTTCCTGCTGCTGACAAACATCCCCAAAGCATGATGCTGCCACCACCATGCTTCACTGTAGGGATGGTATTAGCCTGGTGATGAGCGGTGCCTGGTTTTCTCCAAATGTAACGCCTGGCATTCACTCCAAAGAGTTACATTTTAGTCTCATCAGACCAGAAAATTTTGTTTCTTATGGTCTGAGAGTCCTTCAGATGCCTTTTGGCAAATTCCAGGCGGGGAGTGGCCTCCATCTGGCCACTCTACCATACAGGCCTGATTGGTGGATTGCTGCACAGATGGTTGTCCTCCTGTAAGGTTCTCCTCTCTCCACAGAAGAATGCTGGAGCTCAGACAGAGTGACTATCAGGTTATTGATCACCTCCCTGAGTAAGACCCTTCTCCCCCGATTACTCAGCTTAGATGGCCTGCCAGCTCTAGAAAGAGTCCTGGTGGTTCCAAACCTACTACAAACCGAATACTTTCCGAATGCACTGTATGTTCTATATAATATGAATGTGAGTAATGTGAATGAAATTCAGAAGTACTACATCTACCGTTTGTCATTATCATGTGACCTACCTGTGTTAGTTGCATGGCTTCACTCCCATTCTTGAATTCTCTTGCATGGCATCGTGGGATAACGTAGCATCTATTGGATCTCGTCAGAAGTAGTAGGTCATCCGGGTACTTCTTACCTACGAATACTATGAATTAAGACATTCTACTCGGCTCGCATACTGTTTTTAACTTACTATAAAGTAGGGAAGTATGTGATTTTGGGTGCAGCCTGTGTGTTTGTGTAACAGAAATATTTAAATTATAAACTCCAGTTGCTGACTCCTGGCAGCGGCCAAATGCACTTTATGCACAAATGATGTATACAACCTATATGATGTATAATGTATAAGGTAAAACATTCATTCATTCATTTTTTTTTTTTTCGAATTTTCCCTTTATTAATCTGGGGTCGCCACAGCGGAATGAACTGCCAACTTATCCAGCATATGTTTTACGCAGCGGATGCCGTTCCCGCTGCAACCCAGCACTGGGAAACATCCATACACACACATCCACTACGGACAATTTTATCTTACCCAATTCACCTATAGCGAATGTGTATATATATATATATATATATATATATATATATATATATATATATATATATATATATATATATATATATATATATATATATATATATATATATATATATTTTAGGGATGCCCCAATCTGATATTGATATTGGAAATAGGTCCGATATCAGTCCAAAAATATATATCGCACTGCGTTAAAAATCTCTGATATAAGCAGTCCGATGCGCTCTAAACTCCTACAGCTATTCTATCCAGCAGCATCCAGAGCAGCCAGCGTGCAAAGCCCACGTGATTACAACACTGCTTGCTAGCAAAGTCCCTTTAAGATTTAACATGCTCTTCACACTAAGTTATGGTGTATTACAATAGAAATCTATTGTAGCACACAATTCATTCAGGGCATATCGTGGTTCATCCAGTGTGATACCCAATTCAACACCACCGCTTCCCACACATAAGACTTTACCTTAGCGGCCCGGTTCTGTGTGCGTGGTAAACTTGAGAGTACTCCACCACAGACTTGGATGCTCTGCTGCTGCAGACCCACAGAGACGCGCTGGACATCTGTTCTGACTTTGGTAGTAGCTTTGAGAAGAGCGCGAGGACACGCGGAGAGTAAAGCCTTTTACTAATAGACTGATCCAGCTCATTATTTAGGGTGACAATACATCCTCTTTTCCCGGACATGTTCTCTATTTGGGACTTAAAAATGCATTCAGCCAGGATTTCTAAATCGCCTAACATGTCCCAGATCTAATCTGCTTTTGTTTTCCATAGCTGTCATGTAAAAGGTGTTAAATGCTAAACATTTTTGTTGTTTTAATTGTCTGTTAAATAAGAATAAGAAATCATTCTGTTGCTGAGGGCCATTACAGTTTAAAAGAAAGAATGGTATTAATTTCGGGCAGAGGGAAAATTTAATTAGAGGCATTCCCATGCTTAACTCTTCTTTAAAAAGCCCAGAAAGATAAAGTGCTCTGATAAACAGTGTCCGCTTTGCACATGAGTTTGCAGTTCTGTCATTTACATTGTCGTACTTTTCCCGTGTGGGATATAGGGTGGAATCTGTGCAAAATATTATGCAAATAAAATGATTTTTGATAAATAAAATTATTCTTAAAAGTCACATTATTGTATGTGCTGTGGAGAAAAGGTGTGTTTCAATCCAGCTACTGCAAGTATATTTATGTTAAAGATAATATGTGCAATATATATTATTATAAAATTAATATTTATAATTTTTTCTAATTAATTAATGTTTTGTTTGGGAACATTGATACAGCCATAATCTTCTTATGATACAAAAACAGATTAAATAGATCTGATCATGTAAATGTTTGCACTAACCTTACTGCACATTTTTATTAATTTAACAATAACTTATAACAATAACTCCCTATTTCTGCTGCCCAGTGTGAAAAGATATTTTTCAGCTTGAAACTGGATCAAAAATTCATCAAGAAGCTGTGTGTGAAATTGAAACTTTGGACACTCAACCTTTAGCAGTTGGTCAGTTAACAAATTTTTTTTCTTATGTTCCTGCTCTCAGCTGTTTCTACCATTTGCTGGGGGTAAAAATAAATAAGTGAAGTGACCTTTAATTAGTATTTTGCACTTTAAAAAAAAATATTTTTAATTTAATTAAGATATTTTTCAGGGTCTTAATGTTTATTCTTTAATTCTTTTAATGTATTCTTATGTAAAAGGTTCACATTTATGCAACCAATAGTTAATAAATTGGTTGTTTTTTTCCATACTCATTGTTGCTGACTTTTGTTCTCAGTTTGATCTAGCCGTTCATACATTCCACTCAACGAAATAGGTAAAAGTAAAGTATTCATGATTTGTGCTGATTATTGTATTGGGTTTGTATTGGTATCGGTTTCTAACCGAAGGCTGCAATATCGGTGTCATATTGGAAGTTAAAACGTTGTATCGGGACATCCCTAATACATATTAAGTATTACATAGTAATACCGGCTGCTAGCTCTCTGCAACTCTCACATGATTACCCACTGAAGCTAAGCAGGGCTGCACCCGGTCAGTACCTGGATGGGAGACCACATGGGAAAGCTAGATTGCTGCCAGAAGTGGTGTTAGAGAGGCCAGCAGGGGGCACTCAAGCTGTGGTCTGTGTGGGTCCTAATGCCCCAGTATATTGATGGGGACTCGTACTGCTCAGTGAGCGTTGTCTTTCGGATGAAAAAAAGAGTATGGTTTTAACCCCGGCATCCTGGCCTAATTTGCCCACTGACCTCTGTCCATCATGACCTCCTAACCATCCCCACATCATAATTGGCTTCATCTTCTCTCCACCAATTAGCTGGTGTGCGGTCTGGCGCAATAAAGCTGCCGTCGTGTCATTCTGGTGGATGGTGCACACTGGTGGTGGATAAGGAGATTTCCCCAATGTGTAAAGCGCTTTGAGTGTCTAGAAAAGCGCTATATAAATGTAGGGAATTATTATGATTATTACTATAGTAATATTACTATATGTAAATATGAACTGTTGCCAGATTTTCCTTTTGAAAAAAAAATCTATTGTTGTATCATGCACACAAACACAGTTTCTTCACAACAAACCATCTGTTTAATGTGAAGAAATTATGACAGAAATATATTGCTATTGTACTGTCGAATGTACATCTCTAAGTATTAATAAACTATTATTATTATTATTATTATTATTATTATTATTAGCATGAAAAGAATTACTTCCCAGTGTTGGGTTGCGGCAGGAAGGGCATCCGCTGTGTAAAACATATGCTGGATAAGTTGGCAGTTAATTCTATCTTCTCCATGCGGGTTTCCTCTGCGTGCTCCGGTTTCCCCCAACGACATGCGCGATAGGTGAATTGGGTCAGCTAAATTGTCCGTAGTGTATGTGTGTGATTGAGTGTGTATGGGTGTTTCCCAGTGATGGGTTGCAGCTGGAAGGGCATCCGCTGGGTAAAACATGTGCTGGATAAGTTGGTGGTTCATTCCGCTGTGGCGACCCCAGATTAATAAAGGGACTAAGCTGAAAAAAAAAATGAATGAATGAATATTAATGTAAAAAAAAAATGAATTCATTTGGAAATTAATATATAGACAGTGCACACAATTACACACAAGCACAAAGCACTGTCAATGGTAATACATGTAAATATGAAATTAATGTTAATTAAACAACAGGTTTAAAATAAACCAATGGCAAAAAATGAAGACAACTAAGGCAAAACATTGAATGAATTGCCATACAGGAAATTAGGAGCATGTCAGTGTCACGGATTGGTCAGGCTCTCACGATCCCCACTCACGAAGATCACCATCACCTGACTTCTAATGAGCACACAGCTGCATCACATTCACGAGCACCAGATAAAAGCACAGCACTCCAGTCGCTCATTGTCCGGGCTCGTCTCGACGAAAGCGGACAACTGAGCGACCACTCAGCGTAGTCATCCTCAGCTAAAACAAACGATTTACTTACCTGTTCTCTTTGTATTCCTCCTAGTCTTCCTGGTCCTCCCGAATCGTCCTGTCTTCCAGTCCTTCCAAGTCTGTGTCATCCTCTGTCAGCTGTATCTGGTGTGTGCTGTCCATCCTCGTGTATTCCTGTTACCCAGCCACGGAGGAAAAGACCCCAACATCATTCCTGATCCTCCTGGCTATCCTTCATGTGCTCCTTGTTGTCATTTAATAAACACCCTAACGTTTCCTTACCTCTGTCTCCTGTCCGCTTCATAACAGAAGCCCGGACCAATAACGACGACAACATGAGCACCCCCGATCACTTTCAAGAGCTGGTGGACCAGTTGAAGCGGATTCTACAGCCACCAGCTCCACTTTCCAACGCACCACCAGCACCGAGCACTTCCGCCTCCACAGTTTCTTCTTCGGCCCTTCCTTCCAGTCCCATGGCCCGACCAGCGCCCTACTCAGGCGGAGCGGGGGAGTGCAATGGTTTTCTGTTACAATGTTCCCTCATATTCGAAATGCAACCTTCTCTATATCCCACAGATAAGTCAAAGATCGCCTACATCGTATCACTACTCTCTGGACCTGCACTTAAATGGGCTGAGACGATCTGGAACCAAGCCGGGCCGGTCATGAATTCCATCACTACCTTCACGGAGTATTTCAAAGAGGTGTTTGGACGTTCTGATGGGGAAGTAGCCGCTGGAGAGCAGCTGTATCATCTAAAGCAAGGTACTCTATCTACACAGGAATATGCTCTCCGGTTTCGCACTCTAGCAGCTGCAAGTGGATGGAATGAGAGATCGTTGTTGACCACGTACCGGCTCGGCTTGGAACCCACTCTCCGAATCCAGCTGGCCACATTAGATGATACTATGGGTCTGGAGAGATTCATCCAACATTCTCTCCGATGTTCCGATCGTCTCCGTTCCTATCAACAGGACACCATCACCCCCTCGTCTGCACTCCTCCAATCGCCTGAGTCAACAGCCTCTCCAGAACCAGAACCCATGATAATAGAGTCTGGAAGACTGACATCAGCGGAACGACAGAGGAGGCTGACCCGGGGTCTGTGTCTATACTGCGGTGTCAGTGGACACACCCGTATGGAGTGTCCCCTTCGTCCCATTCGGACTTCAGTGAGTGTATTCAGTACGAATATTGAACAATGTAAACCACTTACTACCACCGTACAAATAACTACTGCCTCTATTTCTCTCCTTGTCACAGCCCTCATCGACTCCGGGTCAGCAGGGAACTTCATCTCCCAATCCCTCTGTCGTCAACTCCACCTACGTACTGAGGCGTCCTCGCATATATACCAGATACAACCGATAACCCAGTGCACTCGATCTTCGACCCGTATCCATCGACAATGCGAAGACATCCTTCTTCAAGTGGGGTTGTTACATCAAGAGAGGATTCAATTTTCTGGTTCTGGAGGGTGCAAATATGGACATCATTCTAGGGCGCCCGTGGCTGGTGAAGCACGATCCCATCATCTCTTGGGGCACAGGAGAGATAAAGAAATGGGGATCTGGATGTACACCTACCTGTTTTCCAAATCTCCCTCTTCAAGGTCGGAACCCCATTTCTTTGTTTACAACATCGGTCGAGAGTCCTCCTGAGAAGCAGTCTATCCACATTCCTAAGGAGTACAGCTCCTTTCATGATGTCTTCTGCCCCAAGAGAGCTTCCCAGCTACCGCCGCATCGGCCATGGGACTGCGCGATCGACCTAGTTCCAGATGCCCAGTTGCCAAGAGGTAGGATCTACCCGCTCTCGCTTCCAGAGAATCAGGCAATGGAAGATTACATAAGGGAGGCTCTGAGTCAGGGGTACATACGTCACTCAAAATCACCAGCCGCCTCAAGCTTCTTCTTTGTGGCCAAGAAGGACGGAGGGCTGCGTCCATGCATCGACTACAGGGTCCTAAATAACGGTACAGTAAAATACCGATATCCCCTTCCTCTGGTACCAGCCGCTTTGGAACAGCTCCGAGAAGCTAAAGTCTTCACTAAATTGGACCTCCGCAGCGCGTATAATCTGATAAGAATACGTGAGGGGGACCAATGGAAGACAGCATTCGTGACCCCTACTGGCCACTATGAATATGAGGTCATGCCTTACGGTCTGGTCAACGCCCCCTCCGTATTCCAAAACTTCATTCATGAAGTCCTCCGGGAGTTTCTTCACCACTTTGTAATAGTGTACATAGATGACATCCTCATTTACTCCCGGAGTGAGGCCGAACATCGCCAACACGTTGCGGAGGTCCTACACACATTGAGAGAACATCACCTCTACCTCAAAGCGGAGAAATGCTCATTCCACCAGAAGTCGATTCATTTCTTGGGATACATCATTGACCAAACCGGTATACGTATGGATGGGAAGAAAATTGAGGCTGTTCTATCCTGGTCAGAACCCACTTCCATTAAGGAGCTCCAGAGGTTTCTTGGGTTTGCTAACTTTTATAGACGGTTTATCAAGGACTACAGCAGGATTACATCACCTCTCACTAATCTCCTCAAGGGTAAACCCAAAGGACTGGAGTGGACCAAAGAAGCAGCCGCAGCCTTCCGCCTTCTTAAGAAGGAGTTCACAAGGGCCCCACTCCTGACTCATCCTGACCCAAATCTTCCTTTCGTGGTGGAAGTGGACGCATCCACCACCGGCGTCGGGGCAGTATTATCCCAACATCATGATACACCGCCCCGACTGCATCCCTGTGCCTATTTCTCTCGGAAGTTGAGCCCGGCGGAGCAGAATTACAGCATAGGAGACAGGGAGCTTCTAGCAATCAAGCTAGCCTTGGAGGAGTGGCGTCACTGGTTGGAGGGAGCCAAACATCCGTTCCAGGTGATCACAGATCACAAAAACCTCCAATATATCAAAGAGGCCAAGAGACTATGTCCACGTCAAGCCAGATGGTCACTTTTCTTCTCACGTTTTGATTTCTCCATTTCCTATCGTCCAGGACCCAAGAATCTAAGAGCAGACGCTCTCTCTCGTTTACACGAGCATCACGATCATGAAGAACTCCCAACGAAGATTCTTCCCGAACACATCTCCATTTGTCCGATCACCTGGAACGCTCCTCCAGTCGTTGCCACTCCGGAAGCCCCTGCTCCGCCGGGATGCCCTCCTCATCGGCAGTTCATACCACCTGAACACCGGGTAGATCTGATCCACTCCTTACATACCTCGCTAGGCACTGGACATCCAGGGATCAACAATACTCTCTCGCTAGTATCCCAACGATTCTGGTGGCCAAACATGGCAAGGGATGTGAGGCAATATGTTCAGGGCTGTAAGGACTGTGCCCAATCCAAGAGCCCACGTCATCTACCCGCTGGAAAGCTCCATCCCTTGCCGATTCCGAACCGTCCCTGGTCACACCTAGGAGTGGACTTTATCACTGACCTCCCTTCGTCAGAAGGTAATACCTGTATTCTAGTCATCGTAGATAGATTCTCAAAGTTTGTCAAACTAATCCCTCTGAAAGGTCTTCCCACAGCCTTTGAAACAGCCGACAATATCTTTAATCAAGTCTTCAGGTCATTTGGTATTCCAGAAGATATTGTGTCGGACAGAGGTCCACAGTTCATCTCACGTCTATGGAAAGCCTTCTTCAAGCTCCTAGGTGTGGCCGTCAGCCTCTCTTCTGGATATCATCCCCAAACCAACGGGCAGACAGAGAGGAAGATTCAGGAGGTGGGACGGTTCCTGAGGACCTTCTGCAGTGGTCACCAGAGCTCCTGGAGCCAGTATTTGGGCTGGGCAGAATATGCCCAAAATTCACTGCGGCAACCCTCCACCGGACTCACGCCATTCCAGTGCGTCCTGGGCTTCCAACCACCGCTCTTTCCCTGGGATGGCGAACCATCTGATGTCCCCGCAGTGGATCACTGGTTCCGGGAGAGCGAGAGAGTCTGGGACGAGGCTCATCAACATCTGCAGAGGGCAGTCCGTCGAAGCAAGGTAACCGCCGATAGAAGAAGGTCTGAAGAACCCAGATACACACCCGGACAAAAGGTGTGGCTATCCACCCGGGACATACGCATGCGACTGCCCTCTCGCAAGTTAAGTCCCCCGATTTGTTGGTCCCTTCACCATCGTGGAACAGGTTAACCCCGTCCCCTACAAACTACAATTACCCTCTCACTACCGTATTCACCCTACATTCCACGTATCACTCCTGAAACCCTATCACGATCCTGTTCTTCCCTCCACAGAGCCTGACCACGAAGAGGAACCCCCTCCTCCACTGCTCCTAGAAGAAGGAGCCGTCTACGCAGTGAAGGAGATCTTGCGTTCCCGACGTCGTGGTGGCCAGTTGGAGTACCTGGTGGACTGGGAAGGGTACGGCCCCGAAGAAAGGACATGGGTTCCCAGAGCTGATATTCTCGATCCTAGTCTCATGGTGGAGTTTCATGAGAGCCACCCTGAGTTCCCAGCGCCTAGAGGCAGAGGGAGACCACCACGGCGTCGGAGGTGTCGGCCCTCAGGAGCGGGCCCTGGGGAGGGGGGTACTGTCACGGATTGGTCAGGCTCTCACGATCCCCACTCACGAAGATCACCATCACCTGACTTCTAATGAGCACACAGCTGCATCACATTCACGAGCACCAGATAAAAGCACAGCACTCCAGTCGCTCATTGTCCGGGCTCGTCTCGACGAAAGCGGACAACTGAGCGACCACTCAGCGTAGTCATCCTCAGCTAAAACAAACGATTTACTTACCTGTTCTCTTTGTATTCCTCCTAGTCTTCCTGGTCCTCCCGAATCGTCCTGTCTTCCAGTCCTTCCAAGTCTGTGTCATCCTCTGTCAGCTGTATCTGGTGTGTGCTGTCCATCCTCGTGTATTCCTGTTACCCAGCCACGGAGGAAAAGACCCCAACATCATTCCTGATCCTCCTGGCTATCCTTCATGTGCTCCTTGTTGTCATTTAATAAACACCCTAACGTTTCCTTACCTCTGTCTCCTGTCCGCTTCATAACAGTCAGTTTATTGCTTATAGAATTATACTTTGTTGTAAAATGCTAAGGATTGTCTTTTTTACTTCCAAATATGACAAATCTATCAGTATTTTTATTTTCCTATATACCTCTAAATAAAAGATTGATATAAGATTGAATAAAAGTAGCTTAAAAAAAGTTGATTAAATATTTTGTTTCAACACTTTTGTCAGCCAGTTAAAACACACAAACACACACACACACACACACACACACACACACACACACACATACACACACACACGCACTTTATTCCACTTCTGTTGACCGTGGAAGATATTTTGAAGAACGTTGGTAATGTAAATTGTTTACCTTTGACACCCATTACATTGGAACCAAAGCTTTTTTAAGGAACCGTCCACCATATGATAATGGAATACCTTAAGAATAGATGGACTGTTTGTTCAGCAGTCTCAGGTCTGCTTTCAAATGCACAGGTCCCCCACTCCGTTACATCCATTCAGGCTTGCCCTGGGCTGGTGGTCTTCAGAGACCCCATATCTCAATCTTAAACTGTTTTCCAGCTGCCTCTGGACTGCAGGTCTTGCATTAGGGTCCAAATTGGTATTCTCAGTATGACGTGTTTGAAATGGTAAAACAGAAGTCTGTAAGTAGAAAATATGGAAATGGAAGAGTCAGGTTTGGGACTTCTGGGTGTTGAAGCTTCTGAGAAACTGTGAATAATGCACACGGCGAGGGAAAAGTCACAGGCTCAGAAAAAGAGCTGTATCGCAAATTAAGGGATGAATGAAAAATGGAATGAGACAGCTGAAAACGGTGGAGGAGTCGCTAGCGAAAAAACGGCACTTTAAATGGTTGCGGTGTCACGCACAAAGCTGCAGAAGTAGGGCAGAGGCGAATGGGTCTGCTCTGTTGATACGCTATGAAACGGCTGCGCTGGAGCAGCTGAAAAATTAATCTCAAGTGTTCTGGATGGAGATGGAGGCCATGTGATCAATGCCACAGTGTAGTTGCACAGGACTCTCGCAAAACTGAATGCGATTTTGAAGGGGGTTGAGGCTTTAAAAGGCCCTTCAAGAAACATTTCACTTTTTGGGGGAGATGGGTTTAATATGTCACCTGGAGTTTTAACAGTTTTTCAATTTATTGAGCCTAACTTTAGGTTAGGCCAGAGCATTTTTAGCTTAGCTTAGTTTAGCATAAATCACTAAATTAAACCATTGGCATCTCTCTCTCTCTCTCTCTCTCTCTCTCTCTCTCTCTCTTTATTTAAATTTTTTTATTTAAAGCTTAAAACTTCTGTAGATACATTGTGCAATGATATTATGCATACTAACATCGTAGTGTAATATCATTGCGCCTACTGCAATCATGGTACAGTGGCAAAGTTTCTTGATTATTACGATGGAGTAAATTTGTTACAGTCACCAGTGATCTAGCTACTGCGGATCACTGGAGAACTACAAATCTGTCACCAAATTGACTACAAATACTGTCATGCACCTCACACACACCTGTTCCAGTTTTCCCTGATTACACACAGACACACAGCTGAATCTTATCATTGATTCATTACCTGGACTATAAAGACACCTCTCATTTCCACACACATTGCTGAGTCTTGTTTACCCTGTAGCATTACAAAGGATTTCCTTTGTCTTGTTTTTCCACGCCGTGTTTCCAGACCCTCACCTAGTTTTTTGGTGTTAGCCGCCTGAACCGATCTCTTTGTCTGTGACTCGACTTCTTGTTTGCATTGCCCTGTATCATTCTCTTTGCTCTTGATTGACCCTTGCCTGCCTGACCATTCTCTGTCAATAAACACGCTGCAATTGGATCCTCAACCTGTTGTCATAACTGTATGTTACAGAGATATTGACCTAGAAAATAGCAACTTTTCATTTTTCTTATTCTTTGTACACAATTTATCTATTGAGGTGTCAAGCTTTAAATAGGAAAGTTATCGAAACTCTTTTAAAAATGTTTTGAGCGAGGTGCTAATGGTCAAATCTGATTCAATGATTTATGCTAAGCTACACAAAAAGTGCTCCCGCCAGATGCAGAGATCAGCTAAATGGATATAATAAATTGTAAAACTCAACTGTTTGCAAAAAAATGGAGTGTTTCTTTAAAAAGACATGCTGTTTACCCCCACAAAATCATCTACTTACTCCTAAGTTGCTTCAAACTTGATAGTTATGTCTTTTTATGAGCACAAAATGATATTTTGAAGAATGCTGATTGCAAGACAGTTGATGGCAACCCCTGTCTCCCATAGTAGCAAAAAATACTATAGAAATGAAAGGTTACCATCAACCATCACAAACATTTTTCTAAATTGCTACTTTTTATGGTCAGCGGAAGAAAGATACTGGAACAGGTTTGGAACGAGTGGATGGTGAATAAATTATGATATTAATCCCTTTTTCCCCAAACGTTCCCTTTTAGATTGTGCACAAACGATTGCCCAGTTTTCTGTATTGAGATTTGGAGTCTTTTTTTCCAAAGAGATTAAGTTGATTTATTGTCTGGCAGGCTGCAGTCAATGTAGGCTCTTATTTAACTGTGTCTCTGTCAAATCATAGTTATTTTAAAGCCACTTCAACAAGACATGGCTTTTTGGACTCTTTAAAGTGTTATTCTGTTTTGTGTCAGGACTTGGTTTTACTGTGAGAAAATGCATGTGTTCAGAAAAACACTGCTCCTGGGAGACACATTACTGCCATTTCTTGAAATTCCTTGAACCCTTCTGATCTTTGGGTTTTAGTGGGCTGTGTTTTTCATTTGTATTATTTTTTTTCTCTTCCCTTACATACATCTTTGTTTTCTTAGCACATATTATCATATTCCGTTTGAGGTTTTGTAACCTTTTGTGGCCTAGCTACATCTGTATTCATTGGTATCATGTTTTAAAGGAAAATTACTCTAGCAGAGGTGCAGTTCGTATTTTTGGTTTCTTAAAAATTTTAGGTGTATTTATGGTGCCCTCAGGACTGATTTATTATTGTCCTCATTGTATAGGGCAATTTATATAAATTGTCCTCATAATTGCAGTGGTTATGTTTAAACTTCAACATATGTTACATATACAATATATTTCAAAATGTTGGGGTTGCGTTGTTTTTACAGAAATTATTTCATTCTGGAAAGATCCATTAGATTGATTTAAAGTGACAGTTATTAATGTATAACAAATCCTTTGCAGAGATATATTTGCTGTTCTAAGTTGCTGTTTAAATCCTTAAAAAGTATCATTTTTTCCACAGATGTATTAACTAGCTTTCAACATTTTTAATGAAAAACATTTTTCTTGGCCATTACATGAAGAAATTTTATTTGCCACACTTTATTTCACAATGTATCTATTTTTAAATCACTCCTAAAAACTTACCTATACAGCTGGGCCTTTTAATATAATTTTTATCATCTTTTCTGCTTCATTTTTTTAATTTATTCAGTTGTTTCTCTCGGCTTATTGTTATGTTTTTATAATATGTTATTTTATTGTACTTTGTCTTATGTACAGCACTTTGGTCAGCCTTGTGGCTCTTTTTAAATGTGTTTTTATAAATAAATAAACTTGAACGTTTACTAATAAAAACGTTAATTATGACGTCCTAATTTTCTTTTTATTAATAGTTGTTAACACTGTTTGACATTTTATTGTATTTTTTGTGGTAAAAAATTACTGGAAGCACTGTTGCCAGTAATTTACCATAACTGCTGCTTTATAGTAACTTACCTGTAAATGTGTTTTTCAGTACTGTGTTCTAATATGACCCATAATGCAGTGCATATTACAGTGGTGAACCTTAAAGAATAGTGTTTTACTGTCTTTTTGCAGTAAGTAACTGTAAAGTTGGGACAATGTCTAACAGTGAAGGTAGCAGTTGTCTTAGGTATGGGGTAGGATTAGAGATGTAGAATAAGATCATGCTAAATATACAGTAAATACAAATAAACAATAGATATTTAATAATAAAAAGTAATAAGCCACTAGTTAATAGCGAGAAATGGTACGTAAACTAATGTGTTACCATTACATTTTAAAATTCCACCATTTGTTATTCATTCATTCATTCACACACACACACACACACACACACACACACGCACACGCACACACACACTCATACACTACGGCCAATTTAGTTTATCCAATTCACCTGTAGCGCATGGCTTTGGGCTGTGGGAGAAACCGGAGCACCCGGAGGAAACCTACACCAAACATGCAAACTCCACACAGAAACATCAAGTGGCCCAGCCTCGACTCAAACCAGCAACCTTTTTGCTGTGAGGCAAAAGCGCTTACCACTGAGCCATCATGTCACCCCATATGTTATTTTAAATTGTGAATGTATCATTAATATGATAATGCGTGCTGTATTTTTATAGTGCATTATTAACTATAAGTGGAAACAATTTGAAAAGGCTTGATGCTCTTCCAAATGATGTCACTAAAACTGAAAACATGTGATCATTTTGTATTCATTGTCCTGTTTGCTATGATGTCACCATGTTAGCTGTTATGTTTGTAATGGCAGCTGCTGGACAGTTGGGGGCAGTAGGCAGGTATGAGCCACTGGCACTTGCTGAAATGCAGTCTGGAAATAATTTTCACAGATTCGAGCTGCATGCTGAAAAAAAAAAAAAAACGAATGCCTCACACTTCCTGCTTCATCACAGCACGACTCCACAGAGTGCCTATTGACCTCAATTTTTAGGTCTTTAGGTCTAATATGTGTGAAAATGATTACCAATGCAAAAGCAAAATGAGGTTTGGAGGTTGAAAGAATGCTGTAAGTCTCTTGCCCTAAGTTAGGAGAAAATATAAAGCTAAAGATGAAGATGAAAGTGTATTCTAGCTCTAAATTGTATTAATAGATTGGAATGCATTCTTATTTTTTAGTAATTTATAAGAAAATTTATATTTAGAACAAGAATCATTTGATGACAAATTAAAACAGTTGATTTACGGATTGTATTATATCCAGAATAAATGAAAAATAATAACTGAAATCTTGATAAATCTTCACCACTGTCGATTAAACAACCTGATTTTGTCCACTTGACAGTGATTTTATTTATTTTTTTGTCAGCTAAGATTTCAATAACTTAAAATATACAAAATGCATATACAGTTGAAGTCAGAATTATTAACCCCACTTTAATTTTTTTTAATATTTCCCAAATTTTGTTTAACAGAGCAAAGAAATTTTCACAGTATGTCTGATTTTTTTTTCTTCTGGAGAAAGTCTTATTTGTTTTATTTCAGCTAGAATCAAAGCAGTTATTAATTTTTTAAAAACCATTTTAAGGTCAAAATTATTAGCCCCTTTAAGCTATATATTTTTTCGATAGTCTACAGAACAAACCATCAATATACAATAGCTTGCCTAATTACCCAAACCTGCCTAGTAAATTTAATTAACCTAGTTAAACCTATAAATGTCACTTTAAGCTGTATAGAAGTGTTTTGAAAAATATCTAGTAAAATATTATTCACTGTCATCATGACAAATATAAAATAAATCAGTTATTAGAAATGAGTTACTAAAACTATAATGTTTAGAAATGTGTTAAAAAAATCTTCTCTCCGTTAAACAGAAATTGGGGAAAAAAATGTACAGTGGGGCTAATAATTCAGAGGGGCTAATAATTCTTCAACTGTATATTATTTTTACATATTGAATGGTAATATTTATTGTTTTATATTATTTTCAGTTGTTAAGCTTTATTTGTATATAAAATAGACCTTTATAGATAACTAGACACTCGAACTGAAATAAAATGGAATCAAATCACCCTTACAAGTCAGTTGAACTTACAATACATTAAACCTGAAGCTCCGGTTTCCCCCACAGTCCAAAGACATGTGCTATTGGTGAATTGGATGAACTAAATTGGCCATAGTGTATGAGTGTGTGTGTGAGTGTCTATGGGGGTTTTCAGTACTTGGTTGCATCTGGAAGGGCTTCCGATGCGTAAAAAAAATGTTCGATACGTTGGTGGTTCATTTCAATGTGGTGACCACTGATGAAATGAGGGACAAAACCGACTTATTGATCATACCTTGTTTTTAGCATAGTTTTGATTTTATACACTTACAATGCTAAAAAAAGAAAACACAGCAAAAAATCAAGCATAGCTCAGAAATGAACATTGAACAATTGCATTCAGTAAAAAACTGCACTGCTAAAATGATTCTAAATTAAAAACTAAGTTAAGGTAAATTGACTGATTATCTTTGTTTCCATTTTTAAATATTTTACATGAAATGAACCTGATATTTTGTGGGTTTTTTGCCTTGTTTTGAGACATTTTTATGTTGAAAAGTTTTATATTGTTTTACATCAAGACCTAAATACAGTATGAAGAAATGAAGAGCTCATTCTGCAATCTTGCAAACTTCATTTGATTCATAATGTGCCTTCCTGGCTTTCATAAGGTTTTGAATATCTGTTTTGCAAATGATTTTCAGAGCTTGATTCAAAATGAGCACTATATAAGATGACCTTGAGCGGTTCCTTTACTGTAAATGACATCTGCTCATACAGTATTTGGTGATGTTAGCAGAATAGCCATAGAACCCAAGGTAAACCAGGACAGTCGTATTTCTTTTAACCTGAAAGCAACGATAGTCACGTCCTTACAGCCTTGCCCTTTCATTCAATGGACGTTTGGTTTTCCCAGTGGCTTTCCATGTGCAAGGGAAATGAGGAGGAAATATGAGCGTGTATCATTTACAAAAGATGAATGAAGCGTATGCGTGCTGCTGGGCTGTGGTGTGCCTGATGTGGATCGCAGCACTCTCAGGACTTGACTCTGATTTGTTTCCTCTGATATATTACTGAACATTTCAGGTTAGCGGTTTGACTGGGGTTATGGAACATACGTTATGGCTAGAGGTGCTTTGCCAACTCCCGTGCGATTTCCTGACTGATTCAGCTTGCTGTTTGGCTAGAAAACCCCTTTTCTTAATATTCGGATGTTTTTAATCAAGTTCTGCAGCACTTTCTTCCTTAAATCTTTCTTTCTAGCTGTCTGTTGTCACTGACATTCTCCTCCAGCTGCCAAAAATTAACACGAGAGAGGGGAATGCAACTTTTGCGAGCGCTGGCACGGTCCTTTATGAATCGGAGTGCCATAACTTGTTTGAGATCTCTGATTTCCCTCCACAATCACTTTGGGGATGTTTTCTAGCCTAAGACACGTGCCACAATCACACACACCCTACCACAAACTAAAGAGAGTGCATTTTTGAATATAAAACACTGGGTCTGGCTCTTCCTGCGCTTCAGAGGATGTAATCTATAACAGGTGGTTGGGCCTGTTCTCCGGCGACAGTAAGAGGCTGAATAAGTACATTTCAAAATTAGAATCTGATCAAAATTCACTTCCACTTTGGCAAGCTTGCTTAAGCATATGCGGAACCATTTCTGCTTTTGTGGTTAAAGACAGAGAAGATTCGAATGAGGAAGTTGAGCCAATGCCTACAAAAACGGTTTAGATTTTCTGCATTCTTTCCATTGTGAAACTTTGAGTAAATACTTCCCCAACTGCAGTATATTATTCTTTGTTGTGTACACTGCTGTTCAAAAGTTTGGTGTCAGTATTTTTTTTTTGTGTGTGAAATTACTTCAATCGAAAAGTAATCGAAATTCAAAACATTCAAAATTTATAATCGATCAAATTTTACTAGGTCCACTTTTTCTATTATTTTCCCTACTGCATGTGGAGTCCAGTTTATTTTATACTTCTGTGTTGAGTGCACACATATGGTCCATTACATTAAAATGATTATTTACATTATTTTTAGTTATATTTAGTTATATTTAGTTATTTACTCTTATTTACTGCTTATTTTCTACTTTTAATATGAAAAACATTGAAAATAATTTATTTTGTTTCCAAAAGTTTTTGTTATTTTTGTTATTTATTTGTTATTGCTTTTTTTATTACTTTGTTATTACTAAGAAAAGTTTTAGGCAATGTGTGTTTTAATTTTAGTTGTTCACTGTTGATGTTCAAAAAACAATCAAAGATTGTTGGGAGTGTCTGTTTGCTTCAACTATTTTACAATCAAGTAATGCACCCTTCATTTAAAAATCTCTCACTTGTAATATGTGAGCACATTTACTGTACAAAACTTGTCAGTGAACTATGAGGGCAAAATAAATAAATAAAATAAACTTTATCTTTATTTATTTCTAAATAGCTTTAACAATGTAGATTGTGTCAAAGCATCTTAACATAGAAGATTATAGTAGATTGAAACGGAGTCAGGAACAAATGTCACAAAATGACGAAAGTGAAGGAAAAAACCTCGAGAGAGGCCAGGCTCAGTTTGGCACGACCATTTCTCCTCTGGCCAAACTTCTTGTGCAGAGCTGCAGTCTAGGCTCAGGAGGCTGGAGAAAGCTGGACGTCCATCATGGAGAAGCTGCAGGTAGAAGTCACCGGCTGGTGTACAGGCTGGCCCTTCAGGATCAATGCAAACACTCGTCTGTCACTGGGGTCTTACAGGAATCAGTCTCATGCTCTCCACTTCTCCATGACCACCACAGCATCTGCTCAGGATACGGCCTGGTCCAGGATTATGGAAACCTCAGGAATAATAATAACAGACTAACATAAGTGCAGATGCCGTTCAAATTATAATGTCTTTTGGGAAGTGTTCTTGGCTCTGGTTGCACTAAATAATGCAAACAGTCCTTTAGAGGATTTGGATTTCAAAAGCATTTGTGTTTCATGTGTATGCTAATGCAAAGAGATGTGTCTTAAAGTTTTAAACTGAGTGTGTGTCTGAGTGTGTCTACATTTTATACATAATTATGTAAGTTTTTTTTATACTAAATGGTTCTTTAGGCCCAATCCGAATTCTATTATTGTACCCCTACCCCTTCCCCTTGGCCCTTGAAACAGAGTTTGAAGAGAAAGGACTTCAAAATTTACTTCTAAGAAATGGGACAGCACTAAAACACCTGCACACATCATCATATGTCATTGTGATCTTTTGCTTCATATGAGATCGTCGATCGCGACTGCGGTAAATATTCCAGTTGTGTTTTTTTTTTTTTGGTATTTATCTTCAGGAAATCCCTGAAGGCATATATTATGTTATCATAATGATATAATGTGGCAATAAGCTTGTAACTGCTCCGTGCATTTACACCCTGGTCATATTCATCTATGTAAACGCACAAAAACAACATTAGCGTTATAGCAGACACTGTAAAAACTCATTCCCAGCCACTAGACTTTTCTGACAGGGTATTCAAGTGTCAGAATGTTGTGGGACTGCTATGCAGGAGTTATTATTAGGGATTAAACATCGCAAAATTTAGCTGTTTTTATTTTAGCAGGTTTTTTAAACTTGACGGTAAAACACGAACATGGTTATGAATCTATTAAAACATATGCTTGTTTGTTGTACAAATTCGTAATAATGACATGTGATGGTGTATTCTGGGAAATTTTTGCACCCCTTGGTTTCGAGTGTGGTCCTGAAAAAATCTCTGTTTCAAGGGGTATCTTGCCCTTCCCTTTAGCCCTATGGCTTCAAGCTAAAGAGAATTATGACACCTCTACCCCTTCACGTGAACACGCAAAGGCTAAGGGTTAGAAGTGGGATTGGGCTTTATTGTTTTAAAGTCACATTTCTTTGAATCCAGGGTGTGCAAGTTTTGCCTTCCCCTTCCAAGTACCGAATGACCTCTTGTGACCACTTTATGAGAACTCAAATCTGATTTACTCATTGGCAGTTCATGGACCACTTACAAATGCAGATATGCAAACCTTAGCTTGACATTAAAGGATGACAAAGGCAATATTAATGTCTGCATATAGGAGCCACTGACTCAATCGCCCGTTCTGCTACTCTCACTGAGTGATGTCTTGCCTACACCCTTTCCTATTGTGTGCTTTTACTTCCTGTCCAGCCTGTGTGCAGGTTTGTCACAGCACACCAAACTTAGCAAACTTTTGTGCCTGTAAGTGATTACGTCATTGTGCTGAAATAGGGCATTTTTGCAGCTAACCTCTGTGTGGCCGGCAGTTACACTCCTGCGGATCTTTTCCACAGCCCGGATCCCCTGACAGCCTTGAAACTCTGCTGATGTTGAGAAACATGATTCTTCATTTCTAATGAAATTAAAGCTCTATTTTTGGCAGTCTCTCTCTCTCTCTCTCTTTTACTCTCTCTCATGTGGTAATCAGTCTCGCTGGCTGCATTATTTGATTTGGGGCCTGGCTGCACGAGATAGGTAGCATGCTGATTATTCCCCCCTTTTTTTCCCGAGTTGCCTTTAAAGAGTGCTTGTTAATAGGCAGATATGATAAAAGGCATGGCAGGATGCGTCGTTAAACTTAAAACAGTGCTTCTTTTGTTTCCCCGCCACCTAACATAAATATCCAAGCTTTCAGTTTGGCTAGCAATTACCTCGAGCTTCGTCCCGTGCTCGGAATACAATAAATGTGTCAAGTTACATCATCCTCCTCTTGGTTAGAGATTCTCTTTTTGTCTCTCATCGAGTGGCTGTCTGGATCTGCTGCTTTCAAGTCTGGAATGATGTAATCCCTTGTTCTGACTCCTGACAGAAAGACACGCTTATTTCCCCTGCACTGTCTGGGTGTTGTGCGCTAAATGGATACTTAGACCTCCCTCTATCCACAGCTCCCTCAAAGGCACTCAGCAGACCAAACAATGGAGATAGAGGAGGCTTTTTTTCTCCTCTCTCTCTTTATAATTGGGTCGCTTAATGCTGTCAAAGTAGTGTTCGGTTTGTTGTTGTAACCTTTGTTCTGCGAGTCACCTTATGATGTTTCATACTGATTTTTTAATTTTGTGTCTGTTCTTTATAACAACAGTACTGGGTAGTGTTAAGTGTAATGAAGTATTTAAGATGAATAAGCATTGATTTTGGTTCATTTCAAAAGTCAAAGCTGGAGTGCCACACAGATAAGGAATAAGCCCAATTCCAATTCTCCCCCTTAGCCCTTCCCCTTCCCCTGACCCCTCTTTTCGCACTTACTGTACGTGAAGGGGTAGGGCTGTCCCAATTCTCTTTAGCTTGAAGGCATAGGGCTATGAAACAGAGATTTTTAAGGACCACATTTGAATCAGTGTAGTCCATAAAATACTTTTGCAGTATAAACCATCTATCTGCATAGTACAGTTACGATCTTATATTCACATTATATTGTTATGATAACATGATACTGTATATGTCTTCAGTGATTTTCTGAAGATAAATACCAAAAAATAACGCAACTGAACTACAGCAGTCGCGATCGTCAGTCTCATATGAAGTAAGAGATCGCAATGACATATGATAATGTGTGCAGTTGTTGTAGTGCTGTCCCATTTCTGAGGGGTAAATTTTGAAGCCCTTCCCCTTCACACTCCATTTCAAGGGCCAAGGGGAAGAGGAAGTGGTAGGGTACAAAAATAGAATTGGGATTGGACCATGGTATATCATAGAATCAAAAAGTACATTTTGATGTTTTCAAATTAAATGAAAACGCTAATTGTAAATTATTATTTGTAATAACAAATAGAGCATCTAAGAAAGTGGTCATTTAAAATGTTGCGTGTGAAAAATGTAAATTTAAAAAGCATATGCAAATCCATTTAAATTATGCTTTTTTCCATATTGAAATTCAGTCTTTAGTTGCTACTGCAGTTTAACCGACATTTTCTTCTTTCTTGACACTTCTTTGACATTTTTATTATTGCGCCAAACACAACTTTTATTTGCTAGTTGCAGCCTACCGCAGATATCATTTTCACATCCTGTGCTACATTATTTACAAAAAAATGCATTTGTATTAATTTATGCAACCATGCATGTGCTGGTCTAAAAAGCAAGTGTGTTAAGGTGCATTGTTGGCATGTTGTTTTTTAAGGCAACTGAAATAGACAGTGCCATTATCCAAATAAAAGCTGTTATCCAAATCTAAACACAATTTTAAAGTAAAGTGGACGCTGCAAGGTAGGGATCCAAATCCAGTTTTATTGAGGATGGTCAGGCAAGCCAGGGTCATCTGTTTGCCCCCTCCAGGGTCAGGGGCAAACAGATATGTGCAGGCAAATCCAGAGTCGTAGTCTAATACAAGGCGATTGGTCAGTACAGGCAGGCAGCAGACAACGTAAACAAACAAACAAGGCGAGGGTAAAAACACAGCAAAGTAAGGCAAGGTAAAAAGACTCAGCCCAGATGTGTGTGCGCTGTATTTTAAGTCCTCCGCCAGTGTGTTTGCTATCAGTCAGGATCAGGAATTGGTTTGAGTGTGTGTGGTGCATGAATAGAACTTGTAGTCCATATACCGGCGGATTTGTAGTCCTTAGTGATCCACATGTATACCGGCGATCAGCAAGCATAGATTGCTGGTGATCAGGGCTGCTGCGGCAGAATAGTGAGGGTGGTGTCCTTGATACACCACCCCTCGGTCCTCGCTTTCATCCGCAGTAAACACGATGGAGGTTAAATTGGTTGTACATTTACTGCTTTGTCACTGGTTGATAAAGTTAGCTAGTTGTACCAAGCTAATATTAAAATCATCACAGTCTTTACTGTGTACATAGTTTACAATTTATGACACAGTAAGGATATGCTGCTGTGCAAAGTCACAACCAGACCATCCGTGTGCACTCAAAGCAGAAGTAATATTCAGTCCTAATATATCTATTGTATGAGACCTTTAAAACGAAATGAGGAACACTTTAAATTACATAATGGGGGAACTTTAATTAACATGATATTGAATTATTTATTCTGATGTTTCTACATCAGTGCCTATTTGTCATTTATTAATTTACTGTCATGTCGTTCCAAACCCGTATGAATTTCTTTCTCAGAAAATATTTACAGAAATATCTTTCAGTCGCTACATAAGAAATCATGATTCATTTATTTGCATTAATATTTAAATAAATGCATAATTGATTCCAGTTTTAACGGGAAAACTCTTAACAAAACAGAACAGGGCTAAAGAGTGTCAGTCCTACATGTATGTAGAAGAATTTTTTTTTTGACATACTATTGAACATCTCTTCATACAAACCACATTCAGGAAACTGTTCACAAAAAGAAAATGTTAGGTGCACAAAATTAGTCACACCCGCAAAAGAAACTAGATAAGCATGTGTGAAACTAAGGCCAAACCTCAGAGTGTAAAATATTCTACTGCTTGAAAGGCTCACTATTTCTACAGAGGCTGGAGAAAATCTCACCCCTGATGTGCCATGTGCGAGTCCTGTTTTTGGGTGGTGCAATGATCAGTGTTTGGATTAGAACAGAAGATGAATGAGCAGTGAATTGCCCTCTAAATTAAGTGGAATTTGCCATGCAGAGAAAGAGCTTCTTTTGACAAGGCCGGGAAAGGCTCTGGCTAAGTCATGCTCCTAATAGCAGTTCCCTTGCCAAGCCATGCTTAAACTGAAATAATCTCTTATGAGTAATGGCGGCTCTCACACATTTGCATGTCAGTTCATTGCTTGATCTGTTTCATCATGTGTTCCTGATTTAACTTCAGCTATACTTTACCAAAAAAAGTCTGCCCTTCCAAAATAGAGCCTGCCTGTGATTCATCAGAGATTTTTTTTAAATATACAGGAACAATGAATGTTTTGCTCTGGTTGCTCATGCATTTGAGGAAGCACATAGTACCACATTCTTGCAATGCTTTTGTAAAAGGTCTTTTACACACTTCCCCAAGACCTGCCTTCAAACAATACCTACTGGCCAATCCCACCAGAGCAACTGTTGTCATCGGACACTTTGCCAGTGCTGCTATTTTTAACTTAATTTTATTTACATGCCCATATATATTGGTTCATCAAATTTTGTTATCAATTCCTGATACAGTTCATGGCATGATTTTAGCATTTAGTAAAATTAAATTTTTTAACTAAAATAAAACAAAAATAAATTCACAATAAATAAATGAAACTTACATCATGGTTATGGCTATATCCCATGTTCCCTAAAAAAGGGAATGAAGACATTTGCTGCATCTGAAACTGGCTACTACTTAGTAGGAACTGCATTTGAATTTAAACATACTACTTGGCCGTTAGAAAATTACGTTCTATACAGTATGAGTGTGAGAAGTATGAATGGAATTTGGACGTACAAAAATCACCAATTTGTCATGGTCACGTGACCTACCTGCGTCAGTTGCATCACTTTATGGCATCATGGGATAACGCAGTGTGCATGGGATGCACACTTCAGAATCTTGCCAGAAGTAGTAAGTCATCCGGGTACTTCTGGCATACTGATTTTTGAATTCTATGAATTTGGACACACTGCTTGGCTCGCATACTGATTTTAGCGTACTGTATAGTATGGAAGTATGCAGTTTCGGATGCAGCCATTATGTCACTGACACACTGGGAATCGCCAGATGACCAATTACTCTGAAGAGTAAGAAAACAGACTAAATCATGCCTATGAATTAGCTAAGTGCAGCTCCTCACATGTGCAGCTAATGCAATCAGCGAGTATATAGCCGGCACCTGAAAGAGAGCAACTCAGGCTTTAATTGCTGAAAAAGCTGAGAAGTTATCTGCTCGAGACCAAGCTGATGTGGCAAAGAAACACAGCGTCTCCATTTCCTCCTTCGGGGAATGTGGGTTATGGTCATAACCCATACCTTCCTCTTCAGATCGGTAACTTCAATATTGTGTTGCTGACACATTGGAAATGTGTATGTAAAGGGCCAAAGCACCTGGACCCGTCACGCATTTAGTGAGATGTTTGCCAAGCATAGCGTGAGCGCACAAGCATCACCAAAATCGCAATCTTCCAATGTCCTCAGACCCTTAATTACCAGAATATAGCAATATTTAGAGTAGAATTTAGGGGGTCGTACGAATCCTTTACCTAGCTAACTGCAGACTAGGGGATTTTGGAGATACAGCTGTATGTTGGGAAATTGTGCCAGTCTCAAAGTGGAAGGACATTGTGGAGGCCACCTGCTATTTCAAATGGGGAGACCTAGTGACAATATGTGCATGTGGCCTTGCCCTATCTAGAGGGAGTACTACATATGATAAGATGGTTAACCAGTAGGAAAGACAGCGGTTTGCCTGAGAAGGGGGACTTCACCATGACTGAATGATGCCTATGGGATAGCAAAGCAGGTATCATGCTCTGTTCATAGCTAATACAACCTGTATATAATGTTGATAGTACATCCATCTGTAAATATCACCATAGTTTTTTCTATAACTGCACTTTATAACTTATACCTATATCTTGCACTTGCTGCTATTGCACTGCTGGTTAGACCTACACTGCATTTCGTTGCCTTGTACTAGTACATGTGTAATGACAATAAAGTTGAATCTAATCTAATCTAATCTAATCATGCAGAGCTCGCACCGATCCCATAAACGTGGGTTGACCAAGCATGTTTACCAGACAACGTAATGGGTCAAGTACCTGACTCCTCTGTCGGGTCTTGGGGGCCTTGGAGGAACTTTCAAGGGTTTGCCAGATAGGGAACTCACTAGCAACACAGGAAATGAGGAAATCCCTGGGTTAGGAGAATGGGATATCAAGCATTTTTCTAGTGCTCAGTTACCTCCCGCTTGACGAAACTACCCAGCAACTAGGGGAAAACTAGCTCCACTCTAAGATTGTAAAATCTCATGAATGTGTTAGATGCTGCTCAGCCTACACCTCTACAAATGTCTGCTAAAGAGTCACCACATGCTAATGCACAAGAGAAGGCAATGCTTCTTGATGCGTAGGCTCTCACTCCCGGGGGACACGGCTCACCCTGCCTCAGGTAAGTGGGGGCAATTTCATCTGCTATCCAATGGGCCAACCTCTGAGAGGGTAGTGGCATGGATTTAATTGCCTTGTGCCTCTGAGGAACCAAATGAAGAGGTTATGCTTCCTGAGCATGCTGCCAATGTAAACCTTTAGTGTGGAGGGTGACAACTCCGCTCCAGATTTTCCTGAAGGAAGGATAACACAACACTGATCTGGCATGTCAGGGGGTCTTCTTGGTGAAAAGCGCACCACACAGTGAATAGACTCTACTTTAGGGACATGTCTCATAGAGGGTGGACTAGCCTGATGTTGTGAACCACTGACACCGGTAGGTCACCTGATGCTGCATTCACACCAGACGTGATGAAGCGAGGGTACCAGATCAAGAGGGTACCAATCAAGCACGTACCAATCAAGACCTGCGCCTCGTATTCCCTGACCTTGCACAGGCTCACTGGGGAAATGCATATTTGTACAAGCCCTGGGGCCAGTTGTGGGCACATCTGTGCCGAGGGGGCCTTGGTCAAGGAATAACACAACTGGCAACAGGTGGTTTTGTGAGAAGCAAACAAGTTGGCCTGGGCTTTCTTGAAGTGCTTCCCTATCAGCTGGATCGCGCTGGGGTGGAGTCTTCATTCTCCTGGTAGTGTGAGCTGCCGTGACCGCATTGGTTGCACAGTTGAGCACACCTGGGTTACAAAAGGTGAACATCAATTTCAGTCATGAATGACCCCAGATGGTGAACAAGCTGAGACATGCATCAATCAAGGATTAATACTGAATACTCATTGCACATGGCCCCCCAGCTCATACTGGAAGCATCCGTCAAGTTGAAAACATGTCTGGACACTTTTTCCAGTGGCACGCTGGCCTATAGAAATGCAAGGTCCATACAGGAACTGAAGGTGCGACAACACAGCGGAGTGATAGTAACTCAGTTTGCACCATTCCCATCTGGGGACCTAATCATGAAGCCAGTACAGAAGTGGTCTCATATATTATCTGATTGGCGTGACAGCAGCTGCAGATGCCATATGCTCCAGGAGCCTCTAAAAAGATTCCAGTGAGACCACTGTTTTCCTGTTGAATTGTTTCTGACAGGACACCATCAGTTTCAGAGAGGACAGCACGCTCTTGGGTAAGGTGCACCATGATAGAGATCTAGTCCAGCTCCATCATGAGATAAGAAAGGCTCTGCTTGCAAACCGTCAAACCGAAAGTCAAGTCAAGTCAAGTCAGCTTTATTGTAATTCCGCTGCATGTGTGGACATACAGATGAATGAAATGTTGTGTCTCGCAGGACAATGGTGCTACATAAAGTAATCATAAATACAAACACAACACTGGACATAAGAGCTATGTAATAAAAAACCTATGCATAATTAGCATATACTATATGATACTTAACTATACACATAAGACAATGTACTTTTACATGAGACTGTACAATGTTGTGCAGGATATTGTGCAAGAGAGATATTAAAGAGCACCTATGGTGAAAAATCTACTTTTCAAGTTGTTTGGACAGACATATGTGCATGTATGGTGTATAGACCGTCATATTGGGGTGATATAAACACACCCAGTCCTTTTTTTTCAATTTAGCAACATAAAAATGGTGGACCAATTGGAGCGGTTTTCATATCGACCGCAACTTTACGTAGGAGTACGGTCCCCCCGCCCACCGAATTGATTGACAGCTGCGCGTATTAACATGTCCCGGTAGTCACGTGTATAATTGTAACATCTCCGACCTCTGTGGTTCCCCCCGATCGCCACCAGAGGTCACCGTCACCGGACTACTAAATCCAGCTTCACTACACTTCCCAGCATTCCTTCCGTCTGATTACGCTAGCACCTGAAATCTATCTCTATGACTATTTATACTCCATCTCCGCCGTTACTCATTGCGAAGTCTTGTTTTGCTCAGCATACAATTCCAAGCGTTTTCTCTATTCCTGACCTGATTCTGTGTTTTGACCCTGGACTGTTTCCCCGTTTATATGATCGTTGATGCCGCCTGCCTTCTGTGACCCTCTGCTCAGTTTAATGGAACATTCTCTCTGTTGTATGCCGCCTGTCTCGACTGATCGCCTGCCCACGGACTTTGAGTTAAGTTTCTCCTTTGCCATTCTCGTTTGTTGTTATCTGACCCTGCCTGTACGATCATCCTACTGTGATTTAATAAAGCTGCAAATGGATCCTCAATCTGCCGACGCATCTTTACAGAAGACTTCGCCTAACATTGATCCAGCAGCTGTTTATCAACTTTCGTCGGAGGTATCTTCACAAGCTAACATATTAGCTACACATCAACAACAACTGGCCCGACTCACCTCGCTCACGGAGGAATTGGTAAAAGTCATTCAAAACATGCAAATACCCAATGTAAATCCTGTTCCTCCTGCCTCTGCTCCAATACCGGTGTCAGCACCAGGAAATCCTTTTATGGCAGGCCCACGTCTAGCATACCCGGAGAAGTTTGACGGCACGCCGGAAAAGTGTAAAGGCTTCCTTCTCCAATGCTCTCTGTTTATCGCGCAGCAGCCTTCGCTTTACCCAACAGAGAACGGTCAAATCGCCTTTGTCTGCTCACTGCTCACAGGAAAAGCCCTAGAATGGGCTACAGCTGTCTGGGATATAAACCGTCCAGTGTTTCCCAGTTATAAAAGTTTCACGGATCGACTCAAAGAAGTGTTTGACATTCCTGAAGCGGGAGAGGAAGCGGGTGAGCAAATTCTAAAAATACGTCAAGGAAAATCAACGGCTGCCGAATTTTCTATTAAATTTCGCACTCTAGCAGCTCAGTCAAAATGGCCTGATGCACCTCTCAAACTGCATTTTCGCAGAGCGCTGAATTCTGAACTGCAAACAGAGCTCGCTTGTAGAGATGAAAGCAAGACACTGGAGGAGCTCATTAATCTCACCATACGGCTTGACAATCTCATGCGCTCACGCAAATCACGTTTTAAGGAAAATGCATTTCTCTACCAACCCGCAGAAACTTCGGAGCCAGAGGCTATGCAAATTGGCCATACTCGCCTCACTCCAGCTGAACGACAACGCAGACTGCATAACAATTTATGCCTTTATTGTGGAGAAACTGGTCATATGAAGTCAAATTGTCCTGTTAAACCCCAAGCTCCGCCCACTTCAACGGTAAGCTCTTATTTCCAGTTCCCGAAGAAAGTTTGCTTGCCTGTGCAAATATCTTTTGTTAACCAGATCATTAACACTTCAGCATTTATTGATTCAGGTTCAGCTGGTAATTTCATTGACCTAGCGTTTGCTAAAAGACACAATATTCCCCTCATGCCTTGTGTATCTGTGTTGACAGTGGCGGCGCTGGACGGCAGACCATTAGGTAATGGTCAAGTTCAAGCCATAACTGAAGAAGTGACACTTTCCATTGGAGCTTTACACACTGAAAAAATTCATTTGTTTGCCATACAAATCCCTGATAATCCCATTATTCTCGGACTCCCATGGCTCCAGAGACATGAACCAACAATTTCCTGGTCAAATGCTCAAATCATTCAGTGGTCAGATACATGTTTTAAAACTTGCATCAAGCTACCAAAACCCCATAAAATTCAAGCAGCATCAGTTGATTTAACCCTTTCTGACAGTCCCATTATCCCTTCTGAATACTCAGATCTCCTCGAAGCATTTAGCAAAACCAGAGCCTCCCAACTTCCTCCTCATCGTTCATGTGATTGTGCTATTGATCTAATTCCAGGAACTGTTCCACCAAAGGGTCGAGTTTTTCCTCTCTCACAACCTGAGACAGAAGCTATGAAGTCTTACATTGAAGAGGAATTATCAAAAGGCTTTATCGTTCCATCAACCTCCCCAGCCTCTGCAGGTTTCTTTTTTGTGAAGAAAAAAGATGGTTCTCTTCGACCCTGCATCGATTATAGAGGTCTGAACGAAGTAACTGTGAAATTTCCATATCCACTTCCTCTAGTACCCTCAGCGTTGGAACAGCTTCGTTCCGCTAAGGTATTTACTAAATTGGATCTTCGCAGTGCCTATAACCTCATTCGCATTCGTGAAGAAGACGAATGGAAAACTGCCTTTTCTACGACCACTGGTCACTATGCGTACAGAGTAATGCCCTTTGGATTAGCCAACAGTCCTTCTGTATTCCAAGCATTCATCAATGATGTTTTCCGTGACATGCTCGGAAGATGGGTCATAGTTTACATGGACGATATCCTGGTCTATTCTAATTCCCTGGAGTCGCATGTCAAACACGTCAGGTCAGTGCTCCAACGTCTAATTACACATCAACTTTATGCCAAAGCTGAAAAATGTGAGTTTCATCAAACATCCATCGCATTTCTTGGATATGTAATTGGCGCTGATGGAGTCACCATGGATGATCACAAAGTTCAGGCAGTCTGCAAATGGCCTAGGCCTACTACTATTAAAGAAATGCAGAGGTTTCTAGGGTTTGCCAACTTCTATCGAAGGTTTATCCGAAACTTCAGCACAATCGCAGCTCCGCTTACCTCCCTGACGAAGGGGACTAGACGACACATTATCTGGACACAGGAAGCGGAACGCGCATTCTCCCACCTAAAACAAAGATTCTCTTCAGCACCTATCCTGCGACATCCAGACCCTGAACGTGAGTTTATTGTGGAAGTTGACGCGTCCAACACTGGTATTGGGGCAGTTCTCTCTCAACGTCAAGGTAATCCAGCTAAATTATACCCCTGCGCCTTTTTTTCCAGGAAACTTAACCCAGCTGAACAAAATTATGATGTGGGCAACCGTGAATTACTTTCAATGAAGGCAGCTTTTGAAGAGTGGCGACACTGGTTAGAGGGAGCCAAACTCCCCTTTACTGTACTCACAGACCACCGAAATCTGGAATATCTGCGCTCAGCTAAACGACTAAATCATCGCCAGGCTCGTTGGGCTCTGTTCTTTACACGGTTTAACTTCCTTGTTACTTACCGGCCTGGATCGAAGAACACAAAAGCTGATGCTTTATCTCGCCAGTTTGAAACTGAAGTACAGCCCATTCCCTCTGAACCCATCCTTCAACCAACCATCATTGTAGCACCCATACAGTGGGACATCCAAACTGAAATTCAGGAAGGACTACTTACTGATCCCACACCCATTGAGTGTCCCCTGGACAAACTGTATGTACCAACCAACTTGCGTGACAAAGTTCTTCTACTAACCCACAACCTTCCCAGCACCGGCCATCCTGGTATCAACGCCACGCTCGAAATAATTTCTAACAAATACTGGTGGTCCTCTCTACGCTCCGACGTAATCAAGTATGTAAAGAATTGTGAGATCTGCAATGTTTCAAAAGCTTCAAAACAATTACCAGCCGGTCTGCTGCAACCCCTACCTGTCCCACAGAGACCTTGGTCTCACATCGCGATTGATTTCATTACTGACTTGCCCATCTCCAGGGGGAACACTACCATCCTTACAGTAACTGATCGTTTTTCCAAAGGATGTCGACTCATACCATTACCTAAGCTACCCACAGCTCTTGAAACCGCTGAAACACTCTGTCACTATGTTTTCAGATTTTACGGCATACCTGATGACATTGTTTCTGACCGTGGACCCCAGTTCACTTCTCGCTTATGGTCTGAATTCTTTAAAGCCCTCAATGTAAATGTCAGCTTAACATCTGGATACCACCCTGAATCCAACGGACAAACTGAGAGACTGAACCAAGAAATTAATCGTTTCCTCAGATCATACTGTCATAAAAATCAGCAGGAATGGAGCAACTTCTTGTTTTGGGCTGAATACGCACAGAATTCCCTTAGAAAGCAATCCACTGGACTCACACCTTTCCAATGCATTCTAGGATTTCAACCACCTCTCTTTCCCTGGTCTGGCGAACCGACCAGTCTACCTGCAGTCAATGATTGGCTTCGACGAAGTGAAACAACATGGAATGAAGCACATATTCATCTACAACGTGCCATTAGAAGACAAAAGGAGCAGGCTGACAAGCATCGTCGACCACATCCTAATTATCAACCAGGTTCTTGGGTATGGCTTTCCACCAGAGATCTTCGTCTAAGGCTACCCTGTTCCAAGCTCAGTCCTAGGTACGTAGGCCCTTTCAAAATCATAAGACAAATCACACCAGTTTCTTATCGTCTAGATTTACCTGCCCGATATCGTATCTCACCCACTTTCCATGTTTCTCTGCTCAAGGCCGCTGGTGCCCCGAGAGGGGAGGATGACCTAGACGAGGATCGGCTACAGAGACCTTCCCCCCTCATCATTGATGGAGAAGAAGCATATCAGGTTCAGGAGATCCTGGACTCACGACGTCGGGGTGGTACTCTTCAGTACTTAATTGACTGGATGGGTTACGGTCCTGAGGAGAGATCTTGGGTAAATGCGAAAGACATTCTTGACCCTTCTCTCACCATCGACTTCCACAGATCCCATCCCAACAAACCAGCTCCACGCTCCCGTGGGAGACCCCGACGTCCCGTGACCGCTCACGTCAGGAGCCGTTCGCAGGGGGAGGGCTCTGTAACATCTCCGACCTCTGTGGTTCCCCCCGATCGCCACCAGAGGTCACCGTCACCGGACTACTAAATCCAGCTTCACTACACTTCCCAGCATTCCTTCCGTCTGATTACGCTAGCACCTGAAATCTATCTCTATGACTATTTATACTCCATCTCCGCCGTTACTCATTGCGAAGTCTTGTTTTGCTCAGCATACAATTCCAAGCGTTTTCTCTATTCCTGACCTGATTCTGTGTTTTGACCCTGGACTGTTTCCCCGTTTATATGATCGTTGATGCCGCCTGCCTTCTGTGACCCTCTGCTCAGTTTAATGGAACATTCTCTCTGTTGTATGCCGCCTGTCTCGACTGATCGCCTGCCCACGGACTTTGAGTTAAGTTTCTCCTTTGCCATTCTCGTTTGTTGTTATCTGACCCTGCCTGTACGATCATCCTACTGTGATTTAATAAAGCTGCAAATGGATCCTCAATCTGCCGACGCATCTTTACAATAATCATATAAACAAGACCAGACATGCGCAAAGCAACCAGGAATAAAAGGTGTGTTCAGTTCGCTAGGATTATCAATCATCATCAAACGTGATCAAGAATGAGTTTCACATGTTTAAAATGTTTTAAAACAGTGCACGTGTGTAATGAATTACAGTGATTAACTTCAGCTTTACTTCATCAGCACAGCTGCGTGTCAGAACAATTATAAAGGAAGACGCTTCAATTCCGGTTTGTGGACATTAAATCAGGTTTATTTTGTACATTAACATAACAGATATCCATACAGCAGTGGAGATTAACCTGTATCATGTCACATTTGCGTGCAAAAAGAGTGCAAAGCTAAATGGGCGCTCTGTCTGTCTGTGTGTGTGTGTCTACTGCGGTGTGTGTGTCCGCGTGTATCTGTGTGTGCGCGCGTGAACTTTGTGTGACTCTGCGATGCAACTGCACAATAAATACTCATTGGTAAAGTTCTTACTGTAGTATTTCTCACAAACGCTGCATGAGATCTGCTTCCTTTAAGTCTGTCTGTTGTCTGACGCAGCCGAGGGAGGAGATTAAGGTACGCTGAAAGGCACGTAGAAATGGTGGGCGGGGAGGACTAGCCTTAAAGGAGCAGTACACCAAAACCGCCACCCAGTGAAAAAATGTATAAATAGGAATTTAATAAAAGGTATAATAAAAAATCTGATGGGTGTTTTGAGCTGAAACTTTACAGAAACATTCTGGAGACGCAAAACACTTATATTAAATCTGAAAAAAAGGGCTAACCTAGGTGCCCTTTAAAGGTGAATATTGCGCAAAAGAAATATTTAAGGTTTAATATTGTGCACGAGTTATTTAAGGTTGAAGAAATTAGCGCAACATGATTGTGGTACGTTTATAGTAAACATCGTTATCTTTATTCAGTTCTTGTAAGATGGAGTTTAAATAAAGTGTCAAGTGCTTAAGAGAGAAGAGTGTTTATAAAGGTGGTTTGTCAATCCCACTCACCTGAATGAAGCAAAATTTGAAATGCACAGTGTTTCCAAGAGACATGGAATGATGAGGAAAGAGTCTATAGTGGAAATGTGCAACCTGTTGCAAGAGTCAGAGAGATGAGAGGGTGTCTTTTCTACGGGTGGTGTGTTAAGCCCACTCACCTGTATGGGACATACTCAGGAATGCATGGGGGAAAATGCACAGATCTAGGATTGGTTGTAACCCATCACTCTTTTTGAACACCATAAAACACAGGCTGTAAAACCCGCTCTTTATCTCTGCTGAAGGGACCAGCTCGTTTGCATCCTTCACCAGGAGGACAGCGATCTCCTTACACAAGACAAGGGTGGCCGCAGCTTTGATTATCATGAAATACATGTCTGTGAACTCTGTATGGCATTTGGCCAGCTGAATTGCATGGCTGAGTCTGATTATCGGAATGAGCCACAGCGACGGGTTGGGCAGTGCTAACCAATGCTGGCAGAACCTACACAAGTGGCACCATTGGAGCAACTGATGCACCATCTGTGGGGCAGCTCGGGCTGGGAGTCCTCATCTGGTCTCCGGTGTCATCAAGTGAGAGCATGGGCATACTGTTGGATGAACTGTCACAAATACTCAAGGCTTGGATGGTGCGCACTGCAGAAGAGTGAGGGGTCCACTGGCCCAAATGGGACAGATTAGCCCCCATTGTAACCATCAGGCCTGCCAGAGTGTTCACCACATTGCGGGGAGCAGCAGGGGTTGGGGTTAGGGTCACTGCTCTTTTGCAGTAAAGGCATGAACTCTTCTCGAACACCGCATCGATTTGCTGGACCCCCAAACTTGTGATGCAATACTCGTGCCCATCATCCAGGGACAGAGAACCACAGCACACAAAAACAAAACAACATCTTGAAAAAGATGCATTGGTCAACCATAAGAAAATCTGCTCTTTTATTAAAACTGCTCTTTTTGTGACACCCAGTGAAGTGCCCAGGGGACGAGGGACACTGCTCATGTCACCCACACTGGATGTAGAATATTGGCTGTCTCAGGAATCAGTGTCACAGATTCTCTTCAGTTACTTGTGAGGCTTCTGAAGCTTAAAAGTCTGGCTTGCTCTTCTTCAGGTGCCAACTATATACTCAGCTGATTGTATTAGCTGCACCTGTGAGGAGCTGCGCTTTATCAATTTATAGGCATTCATTGGTCCTTTTTCTTACTTTTCAGAGTGATTGGTCACCTGGTGATTCTCAATGTGTCAGTGACATAATGTTGACATTTCCGATCTGAAGGGAAACGGCATTTACTGAAAAACTGATTAAACAATATTTAGCAAAAATGCTAATCGTTTTCAGAATTAATAAGAACTCGTTCTGTGGCAGAATTTAGGGAATGCCTGTAGATGGCGCTTTTACAGTCAAAAGTGTATACACAACAAAATAATATCTATAAAATCATGTAACGTGTTCTATCTTTTTCATCTTTTTTTCATCTGCCAAAATTGTTTTAATACATATTATTTTAATGATTCATAATTTTATTTTTGAACCTTTAAGTTGCATTATGGTTTTGGGTGTAATGTCCTTCAAACAATTATTTTATTGTTTTACTAAGAGGTTTGCTCGAGTTCATGTAATCTGTGAAAACACTAAACTTTACTTTGTGCTCTGATAAACTAGAATGACTAAAACTGAAATATGTAAAAACTAAATAAAAATATGTTCTCAAAATGAAAACCAAGCTAAAACTTCATTAAAACTAACTAAAACTAAACTGAAGTTTATAATGAATTTTAAAATACTATTAAATAAATATTTATTTGAAAATAAAACATGATAATAACTTTGCTTTGACAGCAATACACCAAAAACCTTAATTACTTTTCACACAAATTATAATAGATACAGGAGAGGATGATCAATTTAAAGGGCCATGAAACCCCCCTGTTTCAGCAGGGTGTTTTCACACCTCTAGTTTGGAAAAAGTCAGGAAATGGGTGTGTCTAGCTCTGTTTAGGTAGGAGTGTCGGGGGAGGGAAAGAGGAAAGGTTTTGGATAAAAATGGGAGTTTTCGTTTGGGCACGCGCTGAATTTCACAGAGGCAAAACAAACACACAGACGCAGAGGAGAAAGACAGTGACTGTTTACATGGACATCAGTAATCAAATTATTTGCCAAAATCAATAATCAACTTTAACTACAGTTTGGCACTTTCACTTTCATTCAGGAACATTTTATGCTTGCCCCCGTGACAAACCAGATATTGCATCCCAGGAACTGCTGGAAGAGTGCAGTTTTAATGAAGTATTTGATACCGCACATCGTATAAGAGAAAAAAAATCTCTTTTTCATTTCTCTGTAACTTAGATGCACTCAGTAGGTAGCGTCACAAAGCTATGTGTGTATAGACTATCCTATCACAAAATGCGTGAAAATTCAGCATGACAGTAATTGTTTGATTGTGGTGTTTGCATGTTTCTCTCGGAGAGCAGCATTTACAGTGGACCTTTCAGTCCATAATATTGTAATGATATTAACGTACTGTAAACTGAGTAACTTAGAAATCATTTTGACTAAGGTATGTCTTTGAACACTGAAAGAGTACTGCTGACGATACAAACTAACTTTGCCATCTGAATAAACAAACAAAGACCACTGATCGCTTGCTTACCAAATCTGTAGAGACAGGACAATCAACACCAACTGGAGCCGTGTCTTTTTTAAAAGAAGACGAGCAGCAAATCGGGATTTCACCATTTCCAGATGCGAAAAGCCCTCGGGTAAAAATTGTTCCGTACAAATGTATTTTTGCCACGTGCTGTGTGCACTGTAGTCCACACGTGAGTCCAGCTGCGCTCTCATAGCGGGAAATGAAAACAAAAGCTTCGTTACAGCACATTTAAAAACGCAACACTGACGACCATTGTCTCCAAAAAGTTCTTGTTCTTCCACTTGTTTTGGCAACACAACGTAGGGTCTCTCTGCCGTCGGAACACTGTATCAGGTAAAAACTGTCTTTGAAGCTATCATGCATATTAATGAAGTTGCACAGCACACAAGAGCACGCTGATTGGTTTGAACCAAGTCTTACTCATGAATTAATGCTGCATGCTCAGAGACGTCACGATGTACTTCCAGGTACAGAGGTCCACTCTCCACGCTGCGATACACGTATACAATCTACAAGTATCTAATCGCCGTGACACAGCTTCAAAAATTTGTTTCAAACCGGAAGAACAAATTTGCTCGAAGTTACGCAAAAACAACCAGTTTAAATTTTTTGTGTAATATATGTGTCCTAATAGTGTTTTTAACAGCATGGGACACATATATGACTGTCAACAGCTCAAAAAAAGTGTTTTGGTGTTTCTTGACCCTTTAAAGTTATTTTGACACAGTTCCTTGAACAATATATTGTTGTATAACCTTAAAAGCACTTCACATGATCACCTGATTTATAATATTTTGAAATGTTTGTATATGTGGGTCAGTTCACTTGGGTCAATATTTGATTTAATTTATATTCAGAGTAAAGATTCGTTGTGCATCAATGCTTTTTTGCATATTAATTTGTTCTAATATGGACCCTTTTGATACAAATTTGATACATGCTATCTTTCTGACAAATTAAAGTTGCCTTGTTGCTTGTCTTAAATGTATAGAAATTTGATATGAGTTTCATTAAACAAAATAAGTGACAAATTATCACAATAAAAACTCAATCTCTTGTAGAAACCAGTTAAAATGACAGTCAAATGTTTTTATAATCTCTTGTTTGGTTTTTATTAACACTTGATTGGTGTTTTGTATGCATTATTTTTATAACCCTAATAAAGCATTAATTTTTCACTTTCCAATTAAACAATATTTACACCATTTATCTTAAAAAGGTAACCAGATTCATGTTCATCTGTTTCCTGATCTTGCTTTTAGTGCCACTTACTGAAATCACACTTTGAAAGAGTCATTTCGAAAAGAAATGTTGCCATAGGTGTGTTTTTCTAGTGAGCTTAGGTTGGATTTTAGTTTTTAAAATGTTACATTATATTTAGAAAGCTGAGTTGTAGCACTCCTAAAGTAATTTGCTATAATTTAGATAACCAAATTGATTGCATTGCCACACTAAAGCAGCTTTCATATGCGCTCTGAATAAGTCTGGAGTTAGAAATGGGACGTATTGATTTCCTATACCACATCACTGAAAGTCCACTGCAGAGCCAGACAAACTATATACATTTATGATGAAGGCTTTTAGCATTGTCCATTTGTTAAAAAGAGACTTTTACACTATAAAATGGATTTTAATTCACCACACTGGGGTAAAATATTCTGTAAAAATATATACAGTTGAAGTCAGAATTATTAGCCCCCCTGAATTATTAGCGCCCCTGCATTTTTTCCCTAATTTCTGTTTAAGGAAGAAAAGATTTTTTCAACACATTTCTAAACAGAATAGTTTTAATAACTCATTTCTAATAACTGATTTATTTTATCTTTGCCATGATGACAGTGCATAACATTTTACCAGACACTTCTATACAGCTTTAAGTGACATTTAAAGGGCTTAACTTGGCAAGTTATTGTACAATGATGGTTTGTTCGGTAGACAATCGAAAAATATATATATAGCTTAAAGGGCTAATAATTTTGACCTTAAAATTATTCTTATTCTTATTCTTAAATTAATTTATTCTAGCCAAAATAAAAAAATTATCAGACACACTGTGAAAATGTCCTTGCTCTGTTTAAAAAAGAAAAAAAATAATCAAAGGGGGGCTAATAATTCTGACTTTAACTGAATATCTTACAATACTATATATATATATATATATATATATATATATATATATATATATATAGAGAGAGAGAGAGAGAGAGAGAGAGAGAGAGAGAGAGAGAGAGAGAGAGAGAGAGAGAGAGAGAGAAAGGGGTCACCTTTGACCGACTGCTTAAAATAACTTGTGGCTTGACGTCAGCTCTGAAGCCCTCAGGTAGCTGCCCTAAATGTCTGTGTTTGGTCCCAAATTAAACTCAAGCTATCTATGAAACAAACTGCTCTGCCGTGCTGGCAATCGTCTTGTTTATCCAGCAGATATTTTAGCTGACATCAGAGCGGTTTCGGCTTGGTTTACCTGGCTACACAAAAGTGTCCATTATTGCCCTGTTTGCAGGGAAGCTGAAAAAGTCCCTCCAGCAAAAAACATTAATAAACATCCCTGAAAACCTGTGCTGCTTTAAAGTGGCCTGCAGCTGTGGAGGCACATTCGTCTCTCTAGCGGCCAGGTCTCAAACTCCGGATATAAAGAGCTGAGAGGTTTTCATTTATAGTACTGGCCAAAGCCTGCGGTTTAAGGATAGTCTGCAGTTGGCCCAGTGTTTCAGGGCAGTGCTATAGAAGAAAACCTGGATTTGTTTTAGAGTGAGAGCCATTATCTCTAATGTGTATCTAAGCTTCTTTATTACACTGAGAACATTTTCAAGAACGTCTTGTTGTGAATGAATTACTACACACAATTTGGTTCTTTGCGCATTTAATCACTTTTGGCAGAGAAATGAAAAGACTGAGCATGTGTTAAAGACTTTGGCACATTCAAAACCAAAAGTAACACCATTTGAAGTTGGGTTTCTTTTCAGGCTAAGGCTTGAAGGGCAAAACCTCATCCATAGACTCAGCATTTAAGTGAATCCAGCTTACAGTTCATGGAGTCCTGTTTATCAGTCACCTTTCATGAAATTGCATGGCAAATGTGAGTAGTGATTTATCCAAGTTCTAATACTAGATGTTTTCAGACAACTTGCAGGCATCTATCATGCCTCTGGCCTTCACTTCTTTAATTGCGTACATGAGATAAAGTGCTTTCTCATCCAGGTGGTTTGGCAGTGCTAGTTTCAGCTTGCTTTGGCATTGAGAGCACACATCTCGTTGGCTTTATTTTTGAGGTGGCTTGAGTAAAACCTGGCTCCCAGTGCGCAGTTGGAAAACAGTTCAGGTCTCTTCCATCCCAACGTGCTGTACATCATCCCAATCTCATGTCGTTTGAGGAAATGCACGTTGAAATGTGATTCATTAGAAGCTACAGCTAATGATGGACCTCTCGCTTCTGTTCGAAGCCCCTTTAAAGCTGATTTGTGTCAGGCCCCCTCTGCTTCACCCAGACAAATAAATACTTCTTATTGTTGGACACAGTTCACCAACAAGTGCATTAAAGGTTAGCTAAACATCACTCGACTCCCTTTTTTGTTGTGTTTTGTTTTTTCTCTCTCTTCCTTTTTATTTTCGGGAAGCTTTCCAGAACCTCTCAGGCAAATATTAAATCAACCTTTAAAGGGCTGAGAGATCATAAATTGGGAAATGGTTCAGTTCTCTTGTGCACTCTGTGTAGCCTTCCAGTTTGCTGCTCTGCTGTGTGGCGTCCCAGAGGGTAGCAGCAAAGGCCAGCCCTTCCAGGGAACAATGATGAATGCTTGGGAGTTGGTGCTCTTGCAACAATGTTGCCTCAAACAATCAAACAATGCCAACATGAAAAAAATGACCACCCAAATTCAAAAATAAACTTGTTTTGAATTACTCTGCTTGCTGGATGTGCCGTTTCATTCATTTAGTTAACAGTTTGTTTCTCAATGATAACATTAGGGATTAAACCTTTTTTGAAAAGTTTTTGCCACATTTTTTGAATATAATTATTAACAAGTACTGAAAAAAGATAATTATATTTGATGAGTGTGTGAGTGGGCGCTCGTGTGTGTGTGTGTGTGTTGGGGGGGGACATATTCAAGACATATCAGGACATAAAATGTGAATAATGACATGGGTCTTACCAAAAATCACAGGCAATACTTACAAGGGCGGAAAAGTGCAATGCTCAAAATGGCATGCTAAAGCGAAGGAAGTCCTGCCTTCTGGTTGAAATAGCCAATCGTCAGTTTTTATAGCCATGTGTTTATGTGGGGGAGGGATCTGCACAGATTCGCTTGTTTGTTACAGCAAGCCTCATTGCTTAGTGATCACTATGTGTCTGCGATTGATTTCGACAGGAGAAAACACATCACAGCATATTCCATCAGATATCGTGTTCTTCTGGTGTTGTCCACTAGTATTTGCAGGTTTTGTCTCTGTTATTCTAGTGTTATTATCGTGTTCTCTGGTTACCTCTGGTCTTGTGCTAATATTTGCAACTGCGTGGCTTGATTAAAGTGAAAATTATGTTTTAAATGTAATTAGAGCTTGACTAACAACAGTAATGGTCACTTAAATTTTGTTTCTGATTTGAAATATTTAATTTAATGAGGCCCTATTACTTATTTTAAAAGGTCATATTTTGGTTTTTGGAGTCTAACAATTTTGTTTTATAAACAAATTTTGGGAGGAGCATGTTTAGTCTTTGACAAGGCTAATTCATCACAGACAATCATTCTATTATCCAATCAGCTCAAGACCAAAACCCTATAAATAGTCAAACACGTCATACCTCTGTTTTCGCTTGACTTTAGCATCCCTCCACCACCCCAGCTCCACACTATTAAACCCGATACCTATTTAATCTGAGGGGGGAGCTTTCTGGAGCCGGGCTAGACACTGCGCTTGGACCCTATCTCTCTCTATCCTGATAAGGGGAATAACATGAGTTAGGGTATCTTCCCGAGCTCAGAGCCCTCCCCTCAGACAGCACACCAAATACGCATATTCTATTCAGTCAAATATCTGTGAGTGTGAACTTGTGAAACATGTGTCACAAAGCAGACACTGACAACAGACATGCAGATCCACATGCAGTTTATTAAAGGCAAGGTCATGCAGGGAATGGTCAAAAACAGGAGCAAAATAGTGGCATGAGGGTAATCCAATGAAAGATTTCACAATACAGGTGAGAGGTCAGACGAGGCGACAAAGAGTCAAAATAGGAACAAGGCAAGTATCAAAAACACGGAAAAAGCAAACAAGGAAAACCATTTCGTAATGTTTGTGAAGAAACAAGACTAGGCAATGTGAATGTGAAAGTGAGGTGTATACAGTCCACATAATCAGTCCATCATAAACTACAGCTGTGTCCGTGTGTGAGTATCCAGATTATTGTCAGCTGTTGCAGGAGTTGATGGGTGCAAAGAGTTCTGGGAGTTGTAGTTTGTTGAAATAGCAGAAGTAATCTCCAGCTGAGAAAACACCACTGGCAATCACAACAATATGCTTGCGAGGTTTATTTTTACCCTTACCTTGCATTTATTGTTACCTAATTACCCTAAACACTCCACAACATATTGCTCTATTCTTAAAAATAACCCCAAGTAATAACAATGGCATACATTCAGTATTAATCAACACAGCTGCAAAAGTTGCTCCAAAAGTTGAAAATTAACCATGCCATGCCTGATAAGAACAGCTGATTGTGACCATAGCACAGACAAATGTCAGGGAATTGCGAGCTAACAGATTTCCATCAGTAAAGGAAGCTGCATGTCGCATTTCCCATGTGGCTTCAGATGCGATATGCTAATAACCTCATAAATAGTTAACGAGAGTGATACCGTACAAGCTGCAGAAAGTAATTACGAGTTACAAAACACAAATAAATACATATTTTGCAAGTTACAGAAAACAAAGAGGCAACCATTTTAATCACACTTGCAGGTTGTGATCTGGAGGAAGAAAAAACTGGTCCCTATCAACTGTTTCCATATCAATTCCCAGACATATTAGAGTCTTTGGTGCTGATTCTTTCTTTGACAAATAACCAGCAAATTGAGATTGTTGAGATTTTGTGACATGATTTTCAGCTGAAATAAAATTTAAATATCTGCGTCAGCCTACATTTTTTGTGAAATATATAATAGATTGTGCCAGGTACATTCCATTGTACATTACAGATTACAAATCCACAAGAGGGCACTACTGTATGTACATTTTTGTAAATCTGAAATGTATTACTTAGAGAAAATTTTGTTATATGTTTTGTTAAATAAAACACATCCTTCTTGTACACAATCACAAAAAGGCAGTGTTTGTTGAACAACTGACCTAAACCCCTCCCTAAACTCAACAAGTAGTGTTTTTAAAGGCAAACAAGCTCAAAACTACTTCACCAGACTCTAACCTGAGCACTCTGCATCTCAAACACAAAACTGAACAAAGTAAGATAATGTGCAAACTGACCACATCAGAAAAGTTGTCCATATGGAGATAAAAAGGTGAGGCAGTGTATTCAATTACTGATTATTACATCATTAAAGGCACACCTATGATGCAAAATCAACTTTTGTAAGCTGTTTGGACAGAACGGTGTGTAGGTATAGTGTGTCTGTCATATTGGAGTGACATAAACACAAGTCTCTTATTTAAAATTTATTGACGTCTCAATACAAACCAAATCCCAGTGATTTTGAGGCCCACTGCAACATGATGCCAGAGTGTGCTTTTCCCCGCCTACCGAATTGATTGATAGGCAGCATAATAACATGTCTCCGTAGTAATGCATATACACATGTACACAAAACAGTAGTTGCAAAGAAACTGGGATTAAAGATCTGTTCCAACTCTCTGTGATCAGCTGCATCTAAACAATGAGGTTTACAAGTTTAACACGTTTTAAAAACAGAGCATGTTTGTAATAAAGAAAAGACTAAATCACTGTAATTCATAACAGATTAGAGAATCACCACAGCTGCATACGGGCTATATGAGGCTTCAAGACGTACAAAAACAGTGTAAAATTAGATGTTTATGTGTACTGCGAACTTGTAATAGCATTTGTGTGTGATTCATCGTTGCTGAAATATGATGCGTCATTGCATTGTTTGCATGAATAAACTCCACTACATATATGCATGTGTGTGTGTGGCATCACGGTGGCAGTTCATTCCACTGTGGCAACCCCAGATTAATAAAGGGACTAAGTCGAAAAGAACATGAATGAATAAATTAATGAATTCTTTTCGGCTTAGTCCCTTTATTAATCTGGGGTCACCACAGCGTAATGAGCCAATTTATCCAGCATATGTTTTACGCAGCGGATGCCCTTCCAGGTGCAACCCATCACTGGGAAAACATTCGTACGCACTCATTCACACACATACAGTACACTACGGCCAATTTAGCTACCCAATTCACTTACACCACATGTCTTTGAACTTGTGGGGGAAACCGGAGCGCCCGCAGGAAACCCACGCGAACACGGGGAAAACATGCAAACTCCGCACAGAAATGCCAACTGACCCAGCCGAGGCTCGATCCAGCTGTGAGGTGCTTGTGCCACTCACTATGCCAGCATGACGCCACACACATATAACTTACTCGCTATATTTCACTTATGAACTAAATCCTCAATCCAGAATATGAATCCTTAATCTGCTTATGCATCTGTTTATGACGAGATGCCATAAAAGTGGGAGGGGAGAACCAGCTCATTTACATTAAAGAGACAGGCTACAAAAACAGCTACACTTTCTAAAATGGGCATTTTTTGGAGGGTATAATACATTATCTGATGGATATTTTTAAATGAAACTTTATAGATACATTCTGTAGACACCAAAGACTTTCTTACATCTTGTAAAATGGATCAAATAGGAGCCCTGTAAGGTGTTTTGTGGTATTTATTTGGTGTTGTGCAAAGAACTGCACAAAAGTAATGCTTTATTCATTTACAATATGTCCCTGTAAATGTCATTTTTGGGAAAACAAACAAAAGTTGTTGCCATTCATACCAGTCTGCGCCGGTAATTTTAAATATAACAAGAAGTAAATTAGTATTCATTCAAATCAGGGATTTTCAATCCTAGTTTTGAAGATACACAACTTTGCACATTGACTTTTTGGCATGCCTTTCTTGTTAAAATAAGGAAGTGAAGTGAAAACCATTACTTTAAATTATAATAGAATCTAAATTTTTGGGATGCACTGTACCTTTAAATCTGTGCAGAGTAGACTCTCATTTTTTATGAAGGCAGCATTTGTAGTCATTTCTCATGCTCTGAACACTAACAAGGCCTAATAACTGTGCTTGACCATGGGACAGTCATGCCTCCTAAAACACAATCACATCCCCTGACACCCCTACATTCATGTCACCAATTAGGCCAATCATTGACAACAAAAAACTTGATCCCTGAGTCCCATTTTTTAGAGGATATTTCCATGTATTCTATGAAAGCTGCTGGAAGGTTCCCTGCTGACTTAGAAATGACACATTAGAAGCCAAAATAGGCACTTTATTTCGTGAGAAAATGCCCTTGTATCGTAATTCATCACCTTCACCCTTTCACCCCTTCATTGATTGCCTGTGAACCAGAGGTTTTGTTGCAAAATAACACTGGATTCATAATTTCAAGCCAAGCTGTATTTATGATGTGTAACCAGCCCAGCAAATGACATGCAGCTCTGCATGAAATCACAGTCTAAATGTCTACATGCAAATAGCACGTTTCATCAACTTCATTATTATGCTAACTACTGCTAATTTTATCCACACAAACTCATTTGAAAATGGCACATTTCCTTGTTCTAAAATAGAGTCTTCCTGGTATAGGCAGGGTTTAAAAATGTGGCCACCTTCCAAAACTCTTTCTTGTGATCTACTGCCTACGTAGGCAGCAATCTAAGGCATCAGTCTGTATTAGAATCTTAAAGTGACTGAATTGAGATTTTGTTTTTGGATAGAAACTTTGTGTTTCATACAGTAACTCCTTCAAGCCACACAAAAGGCTTACAGTTAAAAATAAACGGGTGTAAACGAAGCACAATATCACAAAAGGGGTATATCTTTAGTTTGAGAATAAACTTTGGCAACTAACTACTTTGCTTATTAGCAGAATATCCCTAGAATATTTTATTATTCATTATTACAGATTATAATGAACTCACAGATAACTCACAAACGTTTGAACACTTTTAATAAAAAAAAAAAAAAAAAAAAAAACTGGTGGACAACCCCTCGTGGACAACAACAATGAAACTGCATATCCAAAGACAAGCTCCGGGTCTGGTCTTCGCTCGTCTTCCTCTGTTGTCACTCCTCCTTTTATACTTCCATGCTCTTTCCATGGGACTCGAGATCAGTGTGGCGTCCATGTGACGCTTATTAATACTCACCCTCACTCCATTTCCACGGCTCTCAATAGCACATCCCACAAAGCTATATGCTAACCTTTGGTTACTCGTGCCAATGCCAAAATGTCGGTTTCAATGGTGCCAGCAACGGAAATCTTGGGTTGTGGACAATGTTAAACATGTATTGTTCTCTGATGAGTCCACCTTCACTCTTATTCCCACATCCATGAGAGTTATGGTGTGGAGAAGCCCCAAAGAAGCATACATCCAGACTGTTGCATGCCCAGAGTGAAGCATGAGGATGGATCAGTGATAGTTTGGGCTGCAATATCATGGCATTCCCTAGACCCAATACTTGTTCAACATGGGCGTGTCACTGGCAAGGACTACCAAACCATTCTGGAGGACCATGTCCACCCAACGGTTCAAACGTTGTATCCTGAAGGCGGTGCCATGTATCAGGATAATACACCAGTTTTTTGTTGAACATGAAAGTGAAGTTGAACGCAAATGGAGGCCCTACACCATACTAATATATTATTGTGGTCTAAAACCAGGTGTTTCGGTTTCATTGTCCAACCCCTTTATATAGGCATGGCACCATGGCTCAGTGTTTAGCACTGTTGTCTCACAGCAGGAAGGTTACTGGTTTGAGTACAAACTGGTCCAGGTGGCATTTCTGTGTGTAGTTTGGATGATCTCCCATGTGTTTCACAGGGCTGGCAACGCAACTTTAATAAATGCACTTTTTACTTAAATCTTCAGATAATTTGTTACAGCTCAGGCTACTCATTTTTATCGCAGTCTTCTGGCTCTAACAGAAGCTTGAATTAAACCGGAGGATCCTGCCACAACTGCGGAAACTCCCAACAGTTTTTCTTTTCCCCATTCCCCCTATTTGACTGGGAGATGTGGGGGGCATTGGTCAGCTTCTCTATTACCATTGCAAATGTAATCCTCTATACATCAGGCTGTCACCATTACACACCCAACAAAAAAATCAGTCTTGTCATTTATTGGCCTCCTGCTCAACTAGCGTCTTAGAAGAATTGGACATTGTGCTCTCAACCTTTTGTGAGGATGGGGCACCTCTAGTGCTGCTTGGCGGCTTGGAGACAAGTCTTATGCTGTGTTCACACCAGACACAGCATGCGCAGATAAATCCCACGTAAATAGACGCGTTAACATTTACTCACTTCATTCGCATGTCAAACCCCGCTTCATTCGCGCATCAAATTCCAATTTCACAATAGAGGCGGATTCGCATCATAGGCAGGGCTTCTGTCTGCCCAGTGACTCAAGCTTCATTGCTAAATGGCTAACATGGATTTTATTGAAAGAATAGTTGTGTTTATGTGCTTTATGTAGGCTGAAAAACATTGTTTACTCGTTCGGCCCCATGTCTGAGTCCACTAGATCCATTTAGAGGTGCACCCAGCTCTGTGAGTTCATAAACTCTTCCAGAAATTTAACCTAGATGATGGAAGATTTCAGCGGTGCTTCCGACTGAGCCGAGCCCAGTTTGATGAACTGTTATCCGGTGACGGCAGGAGGATTTACCCCGGGACACCAACAACAGGCGCTACGTCATAATCACGCCGCCTACAAGACAAAGCTCATGATTCATTAACGAGGTGTGAATGTCCGCTGAAGTTCATATTTTCCAACTTGAGCGCCGCTCAACTCACGCCGCTTCGTTCGCGCAAATCGCGCCACAGGATGTCTGTTCGCATTTTTGCATTTACTTAACATGTAAAACAATTGAGCTTGACGCTTTGTCTGCGTCTGGTGTGAACGCAACCCACTGATTTACACTCTCTGCTTGCCTCCGTTGATCTGAATAGAATGCCTACCTCAGCTACTCAAAAATCTGGTTATCAACTTGATCTCAACTATACCCATTACTGCTCCAATGACAATGTACTGGTAACCCCACTGCGCATATCAGATCACTTCTTCCTCACACTAAACCTAAATCGTACTATTGTAACACCTTACATTCTTTCATTTTACTTTTCTGCTGTGATTGAAAAATCACTTCCCCAAATCAGAAACATTACTTCACTTTATAGTAACAGTGCTACAGACATACTCTGCTCCACACTGTCATCTTGTTGGGATGCAATCTGCCCACTATCATCTAGGCCAGCGCATCCCACCCCCTCTGCTCCCTGGCTATCTTATGTTCTTAGAGAGTATCGGTCCAAACTCAAGGCAACAGATAGAATGTGGAGTAAATCAAAAAATTCTACTGACCTTGAAACAGTATCAATTGCTGCTCGCCACTTTCACTACAAATGTAACTAATGCTAAAACATTCTTCTATCATAATAAAATTAACAACTCTTCCAACTCTAGACTGCTCTTCAAAACATTTTCCTCTCTCCTCTATCCTCCTCCTGCTTCCTCATCATATCTGCCAGCTGATTATTTTAGCAAAAAATTTTACCAATAAAATGGCAACCTACAGTTCTTACTTCTCTACACAGATGGACAAACACACTACATTAACAACCACACACTCACTAGTCATCTCTCCTCTTAAAGACTGAAGTATCAAAACTTGTCATGTCCAATTACCCTACTACCTACCAACTGGACCCAATCCTGTATCTTTGTTTTTACAGTAAGTCATTATATTTCCTGGCACATTCAAACTGGCTTAAGTAACCCCACTACTTAAAAAACTACCTCAAACCCAGCTATTGTAAGAAATTACAAACCAATATTTATTTCCTGTATTTATTTCAAAAACATTTTAATGTGTTGTCTTCAAACAAATCTCTGAAGCCTCTTTTCGACCAGAGCAATCTCCTATAAACTAACCACTCTGGTTTCAAAAGCGTCCACTGCACTGAGACTGCTCTGCTCTAGGTTGTGGAAGCTCTGAGACTTGCAAAATCTGCCTCTAAAACCTCAGTAATCATACTGCTAAATTTATTTCCTGCTTTTGATATGATAAACCACCAAATTCTTTTTGCTACCTTTACGACAACTCATCTCAGGAACCACACTTTAGTAATTCAACTCCTACCTCTCAGATAGGTCTATCAGAGTTTTTGGAGAGGATTTTGTATTTGAGCTGCACCATCTTGCCACTGGAGTGCCACAAGGCTCTGTTCTTGGGCATCATCTACCTCTCATTCCAATCAAAAGATCTGACCACTGCTACCTGAATATCAACATGTCTGACAGATATGTGTTGCTAGATGAAGGACTAGCATATTCAACTTAATCTCTGCAAAACGGAACTGCTGGTAATCCCGGGCTAGCCCAATGTTTAGCAGCAACGTCACATACAAATGGGCACCTCCACAATAACACCTTCTGTAACAGTCTGGAACCCAGGTGTTGTTGCTAATGACCTGTTGAAATATACAGACTATATAACGTTCAAGCTGATTTGCCCTATATAGCATTAGGAAGATAAGACCTTTCCTATCAGTACAAGTTGCTCAACTGCTTGCCAAAGCTCTTGTCCTGTTCAAGCTGGACTATTGCAATGCTCTCTTGGCTGTGCTCCCAACCAACACCATTAAGCCTCTGCAGCTGATTCAGGATTCAGAAGCACGACTGATCTTTAATAAACCAATGCCACACCTTTATTCATCAGTCTACACTTGGTGCCAATTGCCACTCGCAAAAAACTGCTGGATTTGCACCTATTTACTTACTACTTCAGAATTATGTGTCTGGCAGGACCCTGCACTCGGCTACAGAACATCACTTTGTGGTACCATCCTAAAGGGTGGCATTTACCTTTAATGTTCCATCCTAGTGAAATGACTTGCCAAACTATTCACAAGCTGCTGAGTCTATGACTTATCAATAAATAAATGAAAACCGATCTGTTTAATTAAAATCTAATCATTTCTTTTCTCAACAACAATTTCACAGTTATGCTTCAGGTGTCAGGGTTTGGGGTGAAGGAGAGGTGACGAGGACCCAAATGCAGCATGTGAAGGACTTTTATTAACTGAAATAAACAAAAACAACTCAAACAACCCTGTGGGTGGGTAAACACAGCAACATAACAAGACTGACTTGACTTGGTAGACTTGGCTTGACTGACACAGGAACAATGACGACGGACCAGCACAGGACAGAGCACACTGGAAGAATAAATAGGGAAAGCAAACCAATAAACTGACAAGTGGGTAGGTGAACATAATGATCAATGATAGGATAACAAGGTGGCAGAACAAGACGATAGACAGGAGGGCACATGACACAAAGAAACAACACAAGCCATGTGCTCACGTAAAACGGGACAGAAGACGCAGCCAACGAGAGAACTCATTTACCGCGTGTTCACATGAAACACAACACTAAAGTATGCGGCACATGTAAACATGAACCACGTGCTAAACATCACACCAATAGAAGACTGAACATAAGACAAGAGTACACGATAAATAAAATGTTCCATCCCCGCTTTAACCGAAACCAACTAGACTGAGATGCTAAACAGCACACTGCAGACAGAACAAACACAAACACCAGGACAAGAGCATGCATCCCGAGCATGCACGGACCCCATGTGCCCGCGTCATACAAAGACGAATACGATGACATAAAATGAGTTCTCGAGAATTGAGAATACTTGAGCCGAGCAGAGCATACTAGACAAGACAGGATTACTGCCTGGACTACCACCACACACTCTCTGTTATCAATGCTCCATGATTCTGAAAACATCTTGCAATTATTTGTGTACTCCAAATGTTAGTAGGCTTGACAAACCATCTGTAGGACACACACTACCATCTCTGAATGTACCAGACATTTTCCTGTCCATTCTCCATGTTTCTGAAAACATCTTGCAGTTCTTGGTGCGCTCTGGAGGTAGTGGGCTTGACAAACCATCTGTAGGACAGACTCTCTCATCTCTGCATGCACCAGACAGTTTCATATGTACAATTGTCTTGTATTGATTTTTGTTCAAAAATTTTTGCCATCGCTTTCTTAATAAGGAATGCATCAGCTATACTCAGAATTTATCTAATCTTGAAAGTCTTGCATTGCAAAAAAATAATGTGCAGAAAAAGATGCAGAAAAAAAGTTTCGTCATGCTGCCTACCTACCTATAGCTTATTACAGTAGGTTTTTGGAATAGAGCCTATATGTGTTTGCCAGGGATAAACTCAAATATTTATTGAAAATATTTTTTCAGATCTTCTCATTACTGTCAACATGCCGGATTCAGAAGTGTGCGTGTGTCTGTGTGTGTGTGCGTGTGTGTGCGTGTGTGTGCGTGTGCGTGTGTTTATATTTGTGTGCACTGTAGATGTGATGCAGATGTGCATAACTACTTGGGCTTGAGCCAGACTCACTCCTACAGGTTCCCTTGGGTCTTTACTTTCTCATCACCCTGTAGCTCTGTAATTCTCCACCCCCTTATCTGAGCGTACACACACACATACAGTACACACGCTCACACACACAACCAACCAACCAAAGTCCTTCCTGTTTTATACAGCTTAAGTTTAAAGCTGTAGTACGTTTAAAACAGTACTGCACGCCAATTACATTAAATATTATTAGCATTGTGTGAATATTAATAAAGTTAATATAATGTTATTTGTAGTTGTTGTTTTAATATTTAAATAAGTTAAAATAAGTGACTTATAGAAGTATTGTATTTTTTTCTTAGTTGTATTAACCACCATAAACTAGTGTTGAAAAACCAACTTAGGCTCATTGAAAGTCGCACGTCTTTTTTGCAATTTGGCAAAAAAAAATTCTGTTGCACGTTTCAGATGGCAAATCCAGTAGAGGTCCATAAAACTAAACTCAACCAGTAGTGTTTTTAAAAGCAAATGTAAGACAAAATCCATTGCATCCACACTGTAAAAAATAAATCTGTAAAATTTACGATAAAAAGCTGGCAGCTGCGGTTGCCAGTATTTTAACCTTAAAAATACGGTACAAACCGTAAAAGTAATAATTTTTACAGTAAAATATCGTATCATATTAATTTATAGATGTAATATGTAATTTGAATTACCAACATCTACACATTTTTTATTACACAGTTAGACACATTAACTCAGCCATATGCTGGTGGTTATGAGTAAGTTACATAATGAACCAATGCTCATCACAAACAACTTTTCCCACAAGTAGAAAAATGTATCAATATATAGAAGGTGCTCAGTGTCATTCACACAGCTAGTATGGTAACACGCATAAAATTAAAATGAAATAAACATTGTTATCAACATTAGATGTTACATAAATCTCTAATGTACATAACTGATGAGGAAACAACTAAAAAGATCCATACTAATGTCAACAAAAAGCATAAAAAGGGATGTGCCATGCAGGGTAGTCTGGGAAAGTCAATTTATGGTTATTCGTCGTATATATATAGGAAACATACTGTTAACCAGGTTATGGATTTTTACTGTAGCATTTCTAAAGTTTTTTACCATTGAAATCACTGCCATTTCTTACAGTGCACATAGTTTTACCTAGGCTTGGGCGATAAAATCGGTATCGATATTTATTGACCGAACACCATTGTCAATATCGCTAAAAAAAGATTCAGTATGAAGTTTCGATATGAAGGCTATAGTTTTATTGAAATGTGCTTGCTGAGCATGCGCCTTGGTAGCAATGCCAATAAGCTTAGGGTGTAAGTTTCCAATGGAGGCATGGGACTTGCACGACGCACACATTGGATCGATGTGCACATGTTTGGCAAGTGGCGCACACGTAACACACGCATTTCCATCCGCACCTAGTTGAAAGCTTCTTAACTTTTCCGAATGCTGTGAGCGCACCGCGATTCATGTAAGTAGTACTAACCAACCTGCTTTACACTTTGTATGGAATATAAACATTTCAGTAATAACAGTAAACTAATTACCTCAGACAAACACAGCGCACCCAAACACTGCAGTGCTTTTTAATTTTTTCCTTAAACTTGCATTGGAGCGGCAGCAATGATTTGTCCATTTGTCATCTTCTGAGAAAATGCTTGATGGTTGCCTAGTTACAAGAGACACCCATGTAGCGCGAGCACAAAGCTCATTGTGGCCAAGGAAACCATGCGCTCGCTCTCCTAGAATAACAGATCAGAATAACAACACACGGTAAAATGAGTGCCGTATAGCAGCAGTGAGGAGATTGTAAATAAAGTATGTAAGGATGTCGCCAGAGTGGCTTTTTGGTTTCTTTTCTTATGCATCCCAGCCACTAGCATCCCATCTGAAAGATTTTTAGCATAGGGGGTAATATAATCATTCAAGTTCACAATTTGTAATGTTGCAATATGTGTTTGAATAATGATAATTAGTTCCTCTACTTGAAAGCTCAGATTTGATTATCTTATTTCTTTTGTTTACAGAGTTTGAGGTTTACTATATCATTATTGTTCACACCTTACAGTTGTTGATCTACCTTAAAGTTTGCTTAGATTGTTCAGTATTTACGCTTTACCATTGCACACACTTTGTAACATTTTATTTATCAAGTTTAACAGTCTCTTTAACACTTATTTTATTATAAATATATTTAGATTTATTTCATTTTGATCAGATATTTTGTTTAAATATTTTTGTTTTTGACTATTAAAACTATTTGCCTTATTAATGTTGTAAAGTAAATAAAATCCTGATATTTCTTAATGTATTGTTAAAAATATTCAATAATTATTGATATCGTATGACATGAAACATGATATCATGATAATTTTTTTTGCAATATCGCCTAGCCCTATTTTTACCTTGATTTTTATCTCTTTTGTGGAATGACAAGGTATGCAGATTTGAACCCAAAAACAATTCTTTATTGTGATTTATATCTCTCTGTAAATATCATTAGTGTGAAAAGTAACAAAAGCTGTGGCCGTCATTCTGCTGTGTAGCATTCATTTTACCTAAAAACTGCATATGTTTAAATACGTTGAAGTATATTTGCAAATTCACAAAGACATAGGCTGAAGCATGTAATTCCAATGATCCTGTGTTGTAAAAAACTTAACATTATTTTTAAGTTTTACCTTGTCATTGTTTGCTGAGTTATTTGTTGGCTTTAAATATACAACTTTAATCACTTTGCATACACATACACTGTAAAAAAAAATCTGTAAACAGGCAGCTGTGGTTTCCAGAATTTTACAGTTAAAAATACTAAAATATTAAACACTTTTTTTTGTAAACTACTGTAATTCATTAATGTATACAGTTTCGAACATGTACACACTTTATATAACTTTGTTAAACATACAAAAGCACCACCAAAAGTATGTGGTAATGAGAAAGTCATATGATGAACTAAAGCTGATCTTAAACAGCTTATGCACAAGCAGAGATATGGACTAAAAGTGTTGGGAAAAGTCACTTTTGAAAGTAGTGCATTACAATATTGAGTTTCTCTCCTAACTTCTAAGTGAGTTACTTATTTACTTTTTATGAAAAGTATTGCATCATATTACTTTTAAAACAGTTTCTTTTATGTTACTTTTCCTTACCTAGCTGAGGTTTGACCTCTTTCAGAACTTGCAGGTGTTTTTTCACCTTTGTTATAGAGATGCTCTGCATTTAACAACCACCTATAGAACCTACACCTTCATTTTCCTTTAAAAAATGTATGATAAAATTATATTTTGAGAACTTTCTGAGCCCAGAGCTATACATGCTGTATATACAGATTCATGAAAGCATGTAAAGTAATGCTTTTGCTACTTTTTTACGTTTTATGTTATTAATTAAGAGTAGGCTACAAACATGAAATCATTTATAATAAAGCAAAACAGATTTTAAACCTTTAAAATGTTTAATAACAAAATAAACAGTAAGATGATGAAAAAATACTCAAATCAAAGTAAATCTTTGAGCCTTATACATTGAATAAATTGCTTCATGTGGCCTTAACAAAATGTGCAAATCATTTCCCCAAAAAAAAAAAACCTTACTATATTACAAAACACTAGTCGCTTCTACAGTAGACAGTGGCTGCATCTCCTCAACAATAAAATCAATAACCATTTTTTTAAATTTAGTCCAATTCACTGTTTTACTTGGAGAACGTGAACTGATACAAAATACACCAATATCCTGAGTTATTCACTTACTAGAATAGTACACTGACCCATCTGCTGTGAAAAAAGAGACCTGATGATGAGTGTGAGCCGACTGTTTGTTCCCTCGCAGCATGCTCTCTCATTGAGTGTGTGATTCAACCTGACTAAGGTCATTTTTATTCCGCAATATATTTTTTAAAAACCCATTTAAGCAAGGTAAAAAGTTGCGTTAGATTTTTCTAAAAGTAACTCAAATTATAATACTTATATTTAAAAGTAATGTGTCACTTTACTCATTACCCCAGCAGGCACACAACATCATGAGATGGTAATATTAGGTTAGATTTAGGTCGTGACATCAGGTACAACGTTATTTTGACGTTTAACAACAATGTCAAATTGCGTTAATATTTGGTTGATTTTAGGATGTGTGTGGAACGTGACCAAAATCAACATCTGATAGATGTCATAGTGGTAACGTCCACACAACATCAAGGTGTAACATGATTAGACATTGATATTTGGTTGATTTTAGGTTGGACGTTGGACATTGAGGTCGGCTTGACGTTGGGTTCTGATGTCAACCTGATTTTCATTTCCAAACAAAATCCTCACGACGTTGGGGTACAATGTCAATATGACATCAGGTTGACGTCCTGTGCCTGCAGGGACTTTAGAAAAGTAATATTATTATGTAACACGTGTTACTTATAACGCATTACCCCCAACACTGCTCGGTGTCATTCACACAACAGCTAAACACAATCATAATAACACACATAACACTAAAATAATGGAATAAAATTATTTATCAGCATTAGATGTTACATTAAAGTCTAATGTACTTAACTGATGAGGAAAAAAGTTAAAAGAATCATAGTACAAAAAAAGAACTTGAACCTAAAACTTAAATGTTAAAAGTGAAGTGTTGCAGGGAATTCTGGAAAAGTAAATTTACATTTATTCACCATATCTATCAAGAACTTGTATACTAACCATGTAACATACTTTTACTTAACCATGTAACATATTTTTCAAATTTTCACGGTATTTTACCATTAAATCAAGCCCATTTATACAGTGTATTGTAAGACTGTATTGATTAAGAATCACTCAGTCAACATGCTGAGTTTCATGAACATTTCACCCACTCCCACTTCAAAGATCCAGGGGCCGCAAGTGCAGGGTTCAGCGCATGCCCCCGAGCGGCCAACTGGAAAATGTTAACCTTCTTGTCCCAGAGCTGCACACACACATGCTCGCAGATACTAATGTAGTCACTCTCACAGCCAAACACGTGTCAATGCCTAGCCTTGAGTTCCTGCTGTAGACAGTTTGCTTTTTCAGGTTAGACGAGCAAAACGCGTACAGTCAGGTGATGGGTAATTTGCTGGCAGCTTATGATGTCTTGGTATTTACTGGGAGAAACTTGAAATCCAGGTTTGAATGTGCTTTCAAATGTGCTGTATATGTGTGATGGTAATTTTAAAATAGGCCGTGGTTGCTGTGTTTTCCCTTTGTTTGTTGTTTTATCCACTGTAAAGGAATTAAATGAATAGTTCACCAAAAAATTTAAATGTTCTCACTATATACTCTCCCTTGCGATTCCTTTATGAGTGTCTTTCTTTCATTTAAATTCCAAAGAATATATTTTGAAGAAAGCTGAAAACATGTAATGATTGACTTCCATAGTAGGAAAAACAAATACTATGGAAGTTAACAGCTTCCAGCTTTCTTCAAATTATCTTCTTTTCTGTCATGAAAACATGAAAAGATTTTTAATATGCTAATGAATATGTATATGGCAACTTATTTGTGATAACTCATTTTTTTTATCTTTTCAATGATGACGGTAAACAATATTTTACTAGATATTTTTCAAGACACTTCTATACAGCTTAAAGTGACATTTACAGGCTTAACTAAGTTAATTAGGTTAACTAGGCGGATTAGGGTAATTAGGCAAGTTATTGTATAAGGATGGTTTGTTCTGTAGACTATGGAAAAAATATATACGTAGTTTAAAGGGGCTAATAATTTTGACCTTAAAATGATTTTCAAAAAATTATAAACAGCTTTTATTCTAGCTGAAATTAAACAAAAAGGAAGAAAAAATATTATCAGACATACTGTGAAAATTTCCTTGCTCTGCTAAACATCATTGGGAAAATATTTAAAAAAGAAAAAAAAAATCAAAGGGGGGCTAATAATTCTGACTTTAACTGTGCACGTAACCCCTCAAAAGATCTATACACAAGTGTGGAGGAGGGGTGAGCTATCAGCCTGCGTGCGCAAATAGAGTTTCATGACAGAACTTTATATTTGTGTTTAAGGGAAGAAAGAAGCTCAGAAACAGTTGAAGGATGAGTAATTGAAGACAAATTTTTCATGTGAGCTATTTCTTTAATAGTTTAGTTTAAAATTAACATTGTTTATTCAAAATCTTAACAAAATATTAAACAACAGTGTAAATTAAATGATCATTTCAGTATTTCACAATGTTTACTTAATTTGATATAAATAAATGCAGCCTTGGTGAGATTAAAAGGCTTTCGAAAACATAGTTTCAATGTTTTTTAACTGCATTTGAGGTGAGTATTGTCAAGTATGATTGTTCAAAATACCCATACTCAAACCTAGTCATCTGTTTTTGACCTATCCAAGTTCAGACATGAGTGAGAAGTGAGAGTATACACACACACACACACACACACCGGAGCAGTGGGCAGCTAATCCTTCTAGCAGCCACAGAGCAATTGGTGGTTGGGTGCCTTACTCAAGGGCACCTCAGCTGGGTATTGAAGTTGGAGAGAGTGTGGTTTTATTCACTCTCTGATAAATATGAACATAAATATGAAATCGAACCTCCAACTTCTTAACCATTAGGCCACAACTGCCCAGTTTGTTCTCATAGTAGCAAAATGTGCTATATTTAGAGTGCTAAATAGGATATGGTTATGTTCACACATAGATTTTGGTTATTGAATAACCATTTTCTAAAATGAGTGGGACTATAATTAATATCACCTTTATTTTTATAACGCTTTATACAATGTAGATTGTGTCAAAGCAACTTTACAGGGGGTAAAAAGGATTAACATTGAAAACAATATTTCAGTTTGCGTAACATATTCCACATTTCAGGCAGGCAGCAGAGTATTGGTGTGGTTCTAGTAAGTATAGAGCCGATTCGCTTCAGTTTAATATGAATGTCACTGTTGAAGGATGATTCACTAAAGATTAGCTACAATGACCCCAGGCGACAGAGGCAAGGAAACCAAAAATGACTAAACTTAACTGAACTTTGGGGGAAACCAGGTTTTTTGTTGGCCTAACAGAAAAGTGATATGCTTACGTAAAAACCTTATATAGCTTACCTAAAACTTACAAAACTTACTATTAACATCTAAAGTGAAAATTTTGTGACCATTCCTGGATATTTTCTTTCAAACTTTACATGAGCAGCACAAATGCTGCAGTTTGTTCTTGAATGTAGTCCAACCACTTAATTAAACAATGTTAAGATAAATCTTTCCAGCATTGTGTCACCGTATTTTATATTTACTTTTGGGTACATGTACATGCCAACCACGTACTGATGATCAAAATGATCCCTGTTCTCAAAGATTTGTTAAAGCAGAGAATAAATGATATTATTTTGTCCAGTCTAAAACTGTTTTTTTTTTTTAAACCAGTTTGCATTTTCAGGCCACTGAAATGTTGTTTTCATGCGAATAGATGGCCAAAATACTTATTTTTTCCCTTTGTTTTGTTTAAAATATAAATAAAAAATGAACACTATCAAATATGAAATTACTATATGAGCAACCTTTTTATGCTGTACATTGCAATGTTGGATCATCAAATTCATTTGTAAACTCAAGTCTTGTCACCTTTATTCCTGTAGTGCTTTATAGAACAAAGTCTGAATTAAAGCAGAAGAATAACTGGACAAAAACTTTGTCAGGTAGGAAGAGTTTTCAATCTAAATCAATTTCAGTACATCAAGCAGTTCCATAGAAATGCTTTTTTTTACATAACTACTTTTGGGGCTCAGTATAAAACAGCACTCATGCCAGCCATTGATCTTCCCACAACATGAAAAGTATTATATAGTCAACAACATTTTTACATACATATATATTGTTTATAAGGACTCTCCACAGGCGTATGTTTTTGTTTTATACACAAAAAAACTGTATATGACCTGGTTGAACTCTATTTATATGGTTTACAAGGACACACATTTGCCCTCATCATTCAGAGCGCTTAGAAATTATACTTATAGGGTACTTGCACAAATGTCCTGTAAGGCTTGGGTTAGAGGAAGAGGTGGGGTAATACCATATAAATAAATGTTTTTTACTGTATAAAGCAAAAATTCTGCCAATGGAGAGTCCTTGTAAACCATATATACATGTGTGTGCGTGTGTGTGCAAATGGCCCTGAAATTGAATGTGGTTTTGTATAAGGCATGTCTCACGCTGAGGCTATGCAGGGCTCACTTACAGAGCAACGTGAGGAGTTTTTTTTCCTTCAGGATATTGAAAGAGCTCAACTGTTTGGGTAGATTTCTGCTCATGCGGATTTGTTAGTCTTTCGACCGGAGGATGTGTCAGAGAAGGAGGCTAAAGATCACAGATGTGTGAAATGAAATCAAATCCCTCTGGTTTAAACTAAGAGGAAATTTTTACTGAAGTGCTCACTAGCACTCTCGTTGCACATTAGTGCCATTACTTACTATTAAGGAAGCAAGCCATCAGAACAACCGGACAAATGATATTCATCTTTTATAAAGATGTGGAAAACATAAACATTACATTTTAGCAAATAATTTATTACTAACTGAAGTAAAAAGCATACATTGTCTCTCTATAGGCTGAGGAGAATTTCAAAAGAAAAAAATAGGATAAATATTCCAGCAGGTGAACATCAGTTGTGCAGGTGGATGTATAATTTAGCATCATTTCAAGTTTATCTAAAGCATGAACTTATGAAAACATTTAAGATTTATGCTTGATGAAGATGCTAAAAGAGAAAATCCACACATCATTAGGACTCTGAGAATATTATGTAGTATCTGTTAACAAGACTGTATGTATGAATTTCTTTTATGTATTATTCACATTTTATTGCTGATGTGTGAACAGCTTTTAATCTTAAAAAGACATTTCAAAATTTCTTAGGTTGTTTATGGAAGCATGTAGACTGATTATTAATTAAATAAATCGGGACATTTTATAGTGGGTTCATTAAAACCATAGTCATGGTGATGTAACATATGAAAGAGCTCATCTGTTCACTTGATTTCAGTGAATTGCAAAACTTGTGCAAACATATCTAAATTTCTATAATCATTGCTTTTTTTAACTGTAGTTTTTTTCTTTGTTGTCTCCATTATCGTTGTTCATTTTGTTACTGATAGAAAAGCACATAGCACATATTTACATCTATCTAAATGTTGGATGTTTGTTTTCAAATCTATTTCCATCGTCTTTTACTTCTTATCACAGAACAAACTATTGTTCTTAAAAATGTTTTTAATTTATTGTTGGTTTTTTTTTTTGTTGCAATGTTTTTAGATATGCCTATGGTGTTTTGGTATGCCCAAAGACAAACCATGTACAAGTTCATCAGTCTACACTACCTGACAAAAGTCTTGTCATTGATCCCAGTTGTAAGAGCAACAAATAAAGACTTGAATTTTAGTTGAAAAAAAAAGTGGCAGAAGGTAGATTTTTCTGCATCCCAATTATCACAAATACTGCAGAAGACCTATTGGAACCCAAGATTCTCATAGAAATCAGTCAAGTTTGGGAAAGGAAAAATCATGGTTTGGGGTTACATTTAGTATGGGGGTGTGCGAGTGATCTGCAGAGTGGATGGCAACATCAACAGCCTGACATATCAAGACATTTGTGCTGCCCATTACATTACAAACCACAGGAGAGAGTGAATTTCATATAAAAGTAAAGAAGGTCAAGGTGTTCCTATCACATCCCTGGCTCTTTCCTGCTGCTCCATTTACCATTCTCTCTCACCATCACGTTCCCCCAGCACCAATCATCACACCCCATCTCCTGCCACCTCTCATCACGCCCCAGCACATTCACCTGAGTATTAACAGGACACACCTGCACCAGCAATCACCGGATCCCCATATAACCCCAGGGATTCCAGTCAGTCAGTGGTTGGAATCGATGTCAGATGGTTCACCTTACCTTCTCCCTGAGTCGCCTTCTACTGTGGATGTTTCCCCTCTCTAGTGAATGTTTCTCCCAAACCTGTGGATGAACAAGCTATCATTAAGGGAAGTGACTTTATGCTCTATGTCTGACTGAAACTCTTTGTTTACATCGTAAACTATATTCTATCTGCTCATCTGCAAGACTATCACTTACCTGCTTCTCCTATTTATTAATCCACTGCTTGTTTGAATAAATTGATGAAAAGAGATAACCTTCCTTGTCCTCATTGTGCGACCGTGACAGCTCCAGGATTGACCAGCCCAGTCACAAGCTATGAACATTATTGAGCATGTCTGGGTTAAGATAAAGGAGGAGGCATTGAAGAGGAATCCAATGAAATCTTGATGAACTCTGGAAGTCCTGCAAGAACACTTTCTTTGCTATTCCAGATGACTTTAATAATAAGTTATTTGAGTCATTGCAGAGACGTATGGATGCAGTCATCCAAGCTCATGGGAGTCATACACAATATAAATTCTTTTTCCACTGCACCATGACTTTATATTCTATACTGTTCATTATTTCTGACTTTTGTTTAAGTAAAGTCAGACCTTACTGTCCTAATTAACAAAATTAAAAAAAGGCATGATCATATTTTATTTTGGCAAAATAAGCGTAATCTAGAGGCTTTTGCATTTTTTATATAATCCACTTCTGATCAACTAGACAATTTGAAATGATCAACTAGGAGTCAAGATATTATTTGTTGTTCCTAAAACTTGGTTAGGCAACAAGACTTTTGTCAGGTAGTGTATACTATTGCTAATACTTTTCTCTCAAAATGGCAGTGTTTCACTCCCTCAATTACTATCATTTGGCTTAGTCCCTGATTTATTAGGAGTTACGACAGTGGAATGCACCGCCAATAACTCTGGCATATATTGTATGTGGCAGATGCCCTTCCGACTGCAACCCTGCAAATCTCATTCACACACATGCATTCACTACGTGAAGTTTAATTTTAAACTAATTTCGAGAGGAGCATGTGCTCATTATTGACCCAGCTGGTCCACATTAGCTAATCATGATCCTCCAATTAAGGATCCCAAGTCAAGTCCCACATTTCCTTTCTACAACTATCTTCGTCTGGAAGAAACCCTCCTCCTCCCCTTCTTCCACCTTTATCCAGAATAGGCGGCACGGTGGCCCAGTGACTAGCACTGTTGCCTCACAGCAAGAATACCAATGGCATTGGGTCTTCACATTTCTGTGCGGAGTTTGCATACTCTCCCCGTGTCTGCGTTGGTTTCCCCCGGGTTCCCCGGTTTCCTCCCATCATCCAAATGTGCTCTATATTATTGATAAAATAAGCCAAAATCTTTTTACTCTCAGGAAGTTCACCTTGGCCTCAGCAGTGGGGGAGTTTCAGATCGACCTGAGCTCAATCTCCCCTCGCCCTGTGAAAGGAGGGAGCCCTGGGCTTGAGGATCCCTTGAGCTCAGGGCTCTCTCCCGGCACAGGACGCCAAACAAGCTATGTATAAATCGTGAGCTAAGTGTGAACTCTTGAAGGGCAATTTAGTTCACCCAATTCACCTAAGGTGCACGTCTGTGTATTGTTGAGCAAACAGGAGCACCCAGAGGAAATCCACACGAACACTGAGAGAACATGCAGACTCCACACAGAAATCGAACCAGCGACCTACTTGCTGTGAAGCAACAGTGCTAACTTCAGGGAGTGACTTCATTATATTTTATTTGATAAATATTAAAACCAAGAATAAGATGTTTTCACTTTGGGACAATCCACAGATGCAGCACTGAAAGTTACTGAGCACTAATTCTCGATTTCTGCTGCAACATTCGGATGGTAGGGTCAAAATTTGGTGTCAACAACATGAAAGCATGGATCCATCCTCCACTGTATCAACGATTCAGGCTGGTGGTGTAATGGTGTGGGGGATATTTTCTTGGCACACTTTGGGCCCATTAATGTCAGATGAGCATCGTGTCAACGCCACAGCCTACCTTAGTATTGTTGCTGACCATGTCCATCCCTTTATGACCACAGTGTACCCATCTTGTGATGGTTACCTCCAGCAGGATAACACACCATGTCATAAAGCATTAATCATCTCAGACTGGTTTCTTGAACATGACATTGAGTTCGCTGTACTCAATTGGCCTCCACAGTCACCAGATCTCAATCCAATAGAGCACCTTTGGGATGTGGTGGAATAGAGGATTTGCATCATGGATGCGCAGCCGACAAATATGCAGCAACTGCTTGCTATCATGTCAATTTGGACTAAAATCTCTGAGGAATATTTTCAGTACCTTGTTGAATCTATGCCATGAAGTATTAAGGCAGTTCTGAAGGCAAAAGGCCTGGTAATGCTAAGGCTGGTGATTTGTATGTGTACACTTTTTTCAATGTAACTTTTTCTAATTATGTGGATAATTTTCTGTATTGAAAATAAAAAATATAACTTCAGCTCAGCAGAAAGCAGCATGTAGATTCTATGCTTTGATCTTTCCCTCTGTTCAGCCGGTATGTGAGCTCTGAATGTGATTGAGCTGAAATCTAGAAGACCCACGGTACAAGCCTGTCAGAGGTAATTGCACTGCCAATCTGAGCTTGCAGGGAGGGAGGGTGGGTAATGTGGGACAGTATCCACTTTATACCATGACTCAGAGCTTTCCTTACCATAGCAGCCAGAAAATACATAGCATGTACTTTTTTGTTGAAAGCACAGCTCTAAAAACATCTCAATAGTTGTGGTTAAGCTGAAGTCATTCAGACAAACAAATAGGTGGTCTCGTTTTACTTGAAATAGAAGTCATCGCCTTTTGAAAAGGGATGATTCATTGCTGTGCATCTTCAGTCATTGTCCAGCTCTATTGAAAGTGATTTCTGACAACTTAAATGGGTTAATGTGGCAAAAAGCACGTTCTCATATATGTATTAGATAACCCTTCCCGCGTCGAGATCTTTTATGCCGATTGACAATGGTGTGTTCTGTAACCAGATTCCATTACCATGAGAAAAAAAAGAAAGGCTCTTTATGGATTCAGCTGACAGGGTTTGCATTATCCCTAGGCTTTCCACGCTCAGATGCTGCAGCAGATTGTCTCTGTACCAAGGGGCACATTTACATGCTCCTAATCTCCCCCAGATGTTTCGCAATGACACAGCCAGTGATAAAAGGGACATGTCCGGGGACAGTCATATGACCGATTCACCTCTATTGTCATTTTCCATCATCATCAGTTGGTTGCTTCCTAATCGAACAGTTGCTGAAGCGTTATTTGAGACAACAAAATTACAGCAGCAGTTGACAGTGTTAAGGGTGTTTGTGTTGCATCACTGTCATTCCAAGTATTTTTGTTGATTGAACTCATCACAAGAACAAGAGCAGTTTTGGAATGATCACACATGTTCAATTTTGGGGTTGGATGTTCTTTTAAAATCGAAAGTTATTTTCATGCGAGTTTTGTCAGTTAAGTCAGTTTTAGTGAACTTCCACCATGTGCGTTCTGATGGAGCAGCGTTTACTACACAGAGTTCTAGTTCACTGATAAGCTACACAAAAATCTGTTTTAAAATCAAATTTGTATACCATACGTTCTCTGTTCACTATGGTGCCCCCAACAATTGCAGCCATTTTAAGCACACATTTAAGATTTGCTTTTTGTAGGAGCAAACACAAATAACTGAGCAATACAATGGTCCCTCACTATAACGTGGTTCGCTTTTCGCAATTTTGTAGATTTTTTTTTTTTTTTGTGCAAGTTGACATTGGTCCCTTGCTATAACGTGGTTCACACCTTGCAGTTTCGCAGATTTTTTTCGTGAAATTTGACATGCTTTTTTCTACAGCGCACTGTGTTAAGTTAAATAATTGAGCAATATAATGGTCCCTCGCTATAACGTGGTTCACTTTTCGCAGTTTCACAGATTTTTTTCATGCAATTTGATAGTGGTCCCTTGCTATAATGTGGTTCATTCTTTGCAGTTTTGCAGATTTTTTTTAGTGCAATTTCACATGCTTTTTTCTACAGCGCATTGTGTTCTGCATCCTGTCCGTGCCGTGTCTCCTGTACAGTACAGAATGTGTTCAGCTTGCCAAATTTACATAAATCTTCGATCACTGGCAGTGTGCCTTTGAAGTTGCTGTATTGAATGTTTGTAGGTTTTGTCCCCACTATGTCAACGAAACATTCAGTATTGTAAAAGGCACCTGCCGTAGCACCCAAAATGCGGAGGAAGATGCTAACCATTGCACAAAAAGTTTAACTTCTGGACATGCTAAAGCAGAGATGCCCAAACTAGGGCCCGTGGGCCAAAGTTGGCCCATGGTAACCTTTTAAATTGGCCCGCCATCCTATCTGAGAATGGTTTAGAGCAGTGGTTCTCAAACCTTTTTCACCAAGTACCACCTCAGAAAAAAGTTGTCTCTACAAGTACCACTATAATGACAAGTATTGAAATATAGTAGCGTTGTAGGCCTAATTAAGCAGCTACAGCTGTACACAGTTAAGAATATGTATTATTGTCAGCCACTTTAAAGATTATAAATAGTTTGAACATTAACTGTGCTTGCAGCTAAAACAAACAAACAAAAAAAACTTTTAAATTAAAATGTACTTTTACAAGTAAAATTAAAATGGCATTATTCTTAAAAAGTTAAAAGAAAACTGCTGTACTTAAATCTAAAGTATTAACATAGTAACCTATTTATCAACCTTGAAATGTTGCTTAGACCTCATAAATATAGGCTGTCATATTCTCATATATATATATATATATATATATATATATATATATATACACTTTCTGACAAATTTTGAAATGTATGTTCCATTTACATATGACAGGGTTCATATGGGTTCCTGAAAATCAAGGACTTTTAAGCACTTTTTCCAGCATTTTATTTTCAAGACTGACACGCTATGTATTGAACACCTGAAATGTATTCTCTGCAACCCATAAAAATATTGCATAGGAATTTATACAAATAAAAACCATTAATAATAATAATAATAATATTTATTAATCATATATTAGTCATATAATAATCCTGCACTAAATGTGCTTGTGAAATGTTTTTTGTACTCAAGTAAAAATACTATTACACTGCTAAAATAATACAAATTTTAGTAAATAATACTAATATTAAAAAGCATTAAATATAAAATATAAAAAATTCTAATATAAAAAGCACTAGTCTGATTTTCATTAAGAAATCACTTTTTTAATTGTAAACCTGTTTGAATGGTTTAATTGCTTAAATCCCAAAGCTACATGTATAGGAATTTGCACTAACAAAGTATTGTCGTTTTTTTTTTTTTTTTTTTTTTTTTTTTTCTTTCATGACAATTAATATTTTTTCAGTAGCACTGCCAAAACTACCACATATATTATATGGCCATAGAGACACTTTTTGTCCATTTTTTTAAACAATAATTTCAAGCTTTGAAAGGTTTAATTAAAGTATATGATGAAAATATTTAAATTTAGCCTTTTATTTACATATTTTGCATTATTTTTCTTTATAATATGGCACATTTGTTTCTTAAATAGGTGTACATCAAATGGAAGTTTTATTTTACACTTAATCTTAAGCTAAAATAATTTTACAAAAAAAAACAAGTACACTGTCAGTAATAAAATAATAAAACAAATGACTTAGTTTTACTTGAGGTATTTGAAATATGACAGCACTACATTTATCAAAGCAGTGTTTTAAGAGCCTTATTGTTTATTTTGATAAATAAACAGTAAGTAACAACAGATTGCTTTGTAATGCCTGTACAATTTGGTGATGCCTTAAGACAGATCACAATACATCTATTATGTATAAATCACACAAATACCTCAAAAGCAACAATTATAGATTTTGGTTGTACAATTATAGTCTGAAGAATAATCATGGTTTCACGGTTTTTACGTCTAATGTAAATTTAAGCTTTATAATAGGTAAGTATTTAAATTAACTGTTGTTATTATCTTCGTTCATACATACTCATTTTAATAATTTGTAATAATTCATCTAACATATCTTTTGTTTACATTGCGCTGAAAGCCATACTAGCGTACAGGTGGCATAACTTTGTTTAGTTGCAGCAGTTTTGTTCCATGCAACAGAATCATAAAGGCTTCTTAACACCGTGTTTAAGTATCCAAATGTTTTCGGCTGCTCACACCACTCACTTAATGTCACGTGACTCAAGCTCTGCGCAGCCTTCAGCTGCAGCTTGTTTTGTATTGAATAGACTTATGTCAGTTCATAACTATAGCGGCCGTTTTTCGACTGAATTACATTTATTTTTGATGTCTTGGACACACTATTTGGAGGGCCGAAATAAATCGCCATGCGAGCTAAGTTTGGCCCGTGGGCTGCCAATTGAATAGCCCTGGTTTAGACTTTAAAACACTATGAATGTGTTTAAACCTTGGCAGATAAAAAACATAATCATTAAAAGCAGCTTCAATACAACAGTCATTTCAATATTCACAATTGTGATCTCTCTTTTTTTTCAATATGTCCCACCTAAACTTCCTGTTTCAAAAGGTATTACATCAACACAGGAAAGGAAACTGATTTCATGGGGGGTTTTAACAGTATACGGATTTACTGGGGCCTCTGAGAGGGGGCCGAGTTTTTTGACACTGACACTGCCCTTTGAAATGGAATCACACATGTGCAAAAGGAAAATTATGAGATAGCATTGTGTTCATTACTTTCACAAAACATCTGTTTGTTGCTTCAGGGGGAAGATACTGTTCCGATAGACTAATGCTGATCAGGTCTCTGTCGGTTGTCCATGAAAATGCTTTCTTCCTTACTGGAAACAGGGTTGTCTTTGAGTAGAAATATGCATTTGATTCCACAAGGGTTGACCTTTGACCTTCACTACACTCGGTACCTGTGGGCCCTAAATAACTAAAGCAGGCCTTAGTGTGACTGCTTGTTTCCAATAAATAACAGATGTTCCAGACAGGAAACAAGGACAGCATTTTTCTAAAAAAGTCCCACATGCTCAAGTGAATCCATCCAGCGCGTTCTCATTAAAGTGTCACTCAGCGTCCATTTCAGCCTTCGCACGGCTCTTCTCATCTGCAAAAAGGGCTTGTTGCTTGTGTTTTATAGGCCCTACGCATCAGCCGCACATCTATCTCCATGCTCTTGTCACTCTTAACCAGGTGCGTTATCAAATGTTGTGCTGTAGGAGCTCTGAAGAAGCTCATTTGATCAGTGTGATGTGAATGTTACAGGCCCGTTCTTCACAAGCACCAACATTGGCATCTGTCTGAACAGAAGAGAGACATGAACTAACTGAGGCCCAGAGGCTTCATCTTGTGCTGTGTGTTTGTGTGTCTGTGCAGTGATGGGGGAGAATCAGAGGAGAAAGCTGGAGGCTGTCAGCTACTCTTCCCGCTACGCACTTGGACTCTTCTACAAAGCCGACACACGGATCGACGTCCCTTGGGCGGCCAAGTACGTCTCAAATAATCCCTGCATTCGCTTCATCGCCATAGATGATAAAAAGCGCAATTTAGGTCAGTGCCTTCATATTTTCCTCCTCCCGTCTCTAACTCTGGCTTTGACATGTTTCGTTCTGTTTCCCTGCAGTTTCTGCTTCTTCCTCTCACTGTTTCATGTGGCAGAATCTGCACACAAGTCTGGTTTATTTTGTTTTTCAAATCCACTTGATTTTTTTACACTGTTTTAATTGGGGTTGAAAAGTGACAAAGATGGTACTCTCAATAGTAATTTTTCTATAATTATTATTATTATTATAGTTAAAAAGCTCCTATGATGAAAATCATCTTTTGTAAGCTGTTTGTACTGTAACACTATATAGAAACACTATAAGTGTCATTTTAAATTTCCTATTGTTAAAACAGGATCCAAATCCCTCCTATTTTGAGGCTGACCGCAACGTGACATAGGAGTGCAGTTTCCCCACCCACCAAATTGATTGACAGCCGAGTATTAACATGTCTTTGTAGTAACGCATATCAACAAGACAGGACGTGTGCAAAGCAACCGGGATTAAAAGATCTGTTCAGCACTCTGTGATCATCAATCATCCTCAAATGTGTTCAAGAATGAGTTTTACAAGTTTAAAGTGTTATCAACACAGCCGCATTTCAGTACAATTATTAAAGAAGATGCTTCAATCCCGGTTTGTGGACGTTAAATTAGGTTTATTTTATAAATTAACATAGCAGATATCCATACAGTAGTGTATGGATATTTGCACTGATTTGCGTGCAAAAACAGTTCAAAGTTAAACGCGCGCTGTGTGTGTGTGTCCACTGTGTGAGTGTGTCTGTGTCTGTATGTGTTTGAACTTTGTAACGACATTGTGTGTGACTCATCGTCGCAGAAAGGCTTGAATAAACTTCACAACAAATACATCAAATAATCATGGGTAACATGAGTTCTTACTGTAGTATTTCTCACAAACGTTACGTGAGATCTGCCTTCATGTCTGTCACTGTGCTGTTTATATAACGCAGCCGAAGCGGAGATTGAGGCTCTCTCTGCCAGGCACGTGGGAACGGTAGACAGGGAGAACTAGCATTAAAGGCACAGGCCATAAAAGCACAAGGCACAGGCACAAAAACAGCTACAGTGTGTAATCTGATGGATGTTTTGAGCTGAAACTTTACAGACATATTCTGAAGTAGGGGTGTCAAAATTAATTGTTTCTACGATGCAGACGCAGACAATACGTACTGACTGTCATTTATCTTCTATGCGTTATGGCGCAGGGAGGCGATAAAATAACACACTCATTAAACTACTTAAAAGCAGATAATTGTGCACAATCCACTGCTTGTGAGTTTGCTGGACAGTCTTTCACTGACACTGAAGATGGCACAACACATAAGCCTCTATGTAACTATTTGGGAAAAATAACAGCTGGTAAAACTCAATCTCTGCCTCTCTCTCACTTTGGACATTTGACCCGCTGGCGTGTTTGTGAGGTAACTTTTTTTCTCCTTTCGGCTGTTAAAGCGATACTTGTGGATCCAGACATGAGCGTGTCTAGTGCGAGTTTTCCACACCGCATCTATTACAGATTACCTGTGATAACTGCACATTACGTGCATATAGACTGTAACCGCGGCTGTTCTTTCCGTGTCACTCACCGGTAAACAGTGTTGACAGTTTTAGAGCGAATCGCAGCCCTTTCTGTGAGGCCGGTGAGGACAATGATCAATCATACAACTCTCTCGACAGCGCTCAAAAAACATGCTTTAAATGCTCATGTTGTCTTCTGTGCATGTATTTGAGATTTGTTTAAAACGTTCGAAAAGTGTTTTCTTTGAGCAGGTAAAATTAAAGGTACAGTTCATATATCTGACTCCTTATATTAAAAGACAAAATTGTATTACAAATCAAATATATTTATAGATTTTATTAAAAAAAAAAATTCTTATATTTTAAAGAAAAAAAAATCTAATTCTGGATGGTAAGCATCGTCAGTGCAACATGATGCACCGAGATATCAAATTGAACCGAATCAATGTCATGATAATCGTAACCGAACCATGAGACCATTGTACATTCATTCCCCTGTTCTGGAGACACAAAAGACTTATCTTAAATCTTGAAAAGGGGTCAAATAGGTGCCCTTTAATAATTTAGCGATGTTATTCTATTGGGGACAGGGTAATAGGAAAAATAATATGAGATGGGAAGAAAAAGTACATTTGCGTGATTTTTCTTAGTTGAAGATAATTGTTCTGAGAGAAACCACAAAATAATATTTTCTCCGATTTCAATTTTTCAGGGCTGCGTATGTATATGTACAGGTATGTAGGAAAAAACAGTAGAAGGCAATTCTTCTATTAAATGTTATTTCTTTTTCAAATATTTCCTAAGTGATGTTTAACAGGCCATGGAAATATTGTACAGTATTTCCAATTATATATTTTCTCTAGACAAATTCGCATTTCTTTTATTTTCGATAAAACAGAGATGTCCAAAGTTGGCCCATTGTAACATTTAATTTGGCCCACCGTTCCATCTGAGAGGAGAATGAAAATGATGGAGAGGGTTTGGGCGAATGCCTTTAACACAGAGATAGTTTTTTAATTTGACATAACCTTTGTTTTATTGCTTTTTATTTATTCTGTGTAGAGCAAACTGAAATTAAATGTTTCAATTAAATGTTGTAAAGGAATCTTATTTATTTTAAAATGTAAATACTGTCACTCGGTGAGCAAATCAAGGCAAAAACTAGTGTAATTCCATTATAAATTAGATTATTTTGTTTTTACTGTAATACGCTCATTATAAAATGTAAAAAAAAAAAAAAGTTAATATAAAGCAATGTTTTCTAGTCATCATTAAGCAATATTAAATGAATTAGGAAATCACCCATTGTAAATATTTACCTTCGACCCACTAGCCTCAATCAAGTTTGGTTTTTGACCCTACATAAGAAAAAGTTTGGGCACCTGTGGGCTAAAATAAAAGCTTTACATTTATGGGGGTGGCATGGTGGTGCAGTGGGTAGCACTGTTGCTTCACATCAAGAAGGTTGCTGGTTCAAGCCCCAGCTGGGTCATTTCTGTGTGGAGTTTGGATGTTCTCCCTGTGTTCTACCCGTAGATTTCTTATGGGTGCTCAGGTTTCCCCCACAAGTCCAAAGACATGCTTTATAGGTAAATTTGGTTAAATATTATACCTCATAAAAATTATATGTTACAAAACATCACCATGGAGTGGCTACATTTCAACTTCGGTATGAAATGGCCTTGGGAGTAAGTATTATTTGACCCCTTAAGAATATATACTTTTCAATTGGCTACAAAACGAACCACTGTTGTTCAATAACTTGCCTAGTTGACCTGGTTAAGCATTTAAATGGCACTTTATTCTGAATACTAGTGTCTTGCAAAAACATAGTAAAATATTTTTTTACTCTCATCATGGCAAAGACAAAACAAATGAGTTATGTTATCATCATCATTTTATTATGTCATCTCATTATTACTAATCAATATTATATTTAAAAATGTGTTGAAAAAACATTCTCTCGTCTAAACAGCACTTTGGAAATAGTTTTGAAAGAATTACAATTTCACAGAAGGGCTATATTTTAGCTTTCAGTTGTATATTTGTATGTGGGAGAGCGGGGGAAAGCCTTATGTTACACCCTATTTCTGTTCTTTTTTCTCTCTTTCTTTAAATTGCATCAGTGTGTAATTGAGTTCATCTGCCTTGAAGTGTCAAAAAAGGCACAAAGGGTTGTTTTAAAATTATGCTGCATCGCCATATGTCTGTTCACACAAATGTTAAATAACTGCCTGGAAGTATGATTTTGTGTGCATATTATGTGGACATGGTTGTTGTGCAAGAAATAATAGATGACAGACAGCTGAATAATTGAAAACCACACGCACATGTGTTTATGTTAAGATATTTTAAGGGTTTCCTCTGAATCATTTTTGTATGAATTTTCTTACGCTTGTTTTTTTTTTAGCAGAGTTAAAACAGCATTCATCAGTTTTTCTTTTTCTTGCAGAGATTGTTCCTATTATGTTTATTTTTTTCAATTATTACTTTCATTCAGTGACTTATTGTGGCTGTGTGTGAATGTGAAATATCTGCAAAGATCAAAAGATCAAAGTGGATGACAGACAATTGTATTGTCTCCTAAATGAGACGCTTGATGCTGTTCTTTTGAAACGAGTCATCACCAATTCCAAATTTACTCCTGTAACTGATCCAAATAGATCCATGACAAAGCCAGCGCTTCAGTGGCTGACCATGAAAAAGGTCTACTTTGAATGACCCTTGAACATTATTTGGTTTGTGTTGTTGATGTCATGTGGAGAAGAATTCATAATCAAAATCTTCTCAGTATCAGTGCCGCTAATTACTTTCACATAAACCCTTGTAATAATTAAAGCTACAAAATAAATCTCTTAACATTTTATCTCCACTTTATTGTTTATATTGAGAAAAATCATTTCATTAAAAAAAAAAAAATCTGTGGGTCTCGACACATCTTCATGGTCATTGCATTCTTAAGCTCAACCAAATAGTTTTTTAATCTTATCAGCATAAAAATATATACAATATAGTGTGTCCAAATCTATAAGGGCCCAAATGACACTTATTTGTCACTAGTCACAGAATTTTAATGTTTAGTTAAAGTTTACAGGTACACCTGTGGTCGTCACGGTGACGCAGCGGGTAGCACGATCGCCTCACAGCAAGAAGGTCACTGGTTCGAGCCTCGGCTGAGTCAGTTGGCATTTCTGTGTGGAGTTTGCATGCTCTCCCTTCGCGTGGATTTTCTCCTGGTGCTCCATTTTCCCCGACAAATCCAAAGACATGCGCTATAGGTGAATTGGGTAAGCTAAATTGTCCGTAGTGTATGTGTGAATGAGTGTGTATGGATTTCCCAGTGATGGGTTGCAGCTGGAAGGGCATCCTCTGCGTAAAACATGCTGGGTAAGTTGGTGGTTCAATTTTGCTGTGGCGACCCCAGATTAATAAAGGGACTAAAGCTGCAGTCACACTGGGCTTTTCCTCCCATAGACTTCCATTCATACGCACGCGAATGCGTCAGACCGGAAACGCAGGGTCATGCGTTAAGTTTCGCAGTTCACTGCGGTGCAAAGTTCTAGCTTGGTGAACTCTGACCTGCGAAATCACATCACTTGACTGCGTGAGACCAATCGAGGATCAAAACAGGACCTCTCTGGACAGAAATTTAAAACATGGAGCAATCGCTCGCTTTTTTAAATGTCTAATCATCTTGTTTAATCCCGCCCCTTTTCGCAGCGCCATACGACAGAATTTCGTACACACAAAGCCCAGTGTGACCGCAGCTTAAGCCGAAAAGAAAATGAATGAATGAATGAATGATGTACACCTGTCACCCACTTATTTTGAATTTGTTGGGTATTTTGGTGGCATTTTTGCATTCATGGACATACACTTGTTATTGTAGAGAAATTAAAAGCTACAACGTCTAATAATAGTCAAGTCATCTTTATTTCTATAGTACTTTTTCAATGTAGATTGTGTCAAAGCAGCTCAACATAGATGAAGAAAACAGAATAAAAAGCCTACAAATATTTCAGATTGTTGAATATTCCAGCATATCAGGCAGCAAGCAGAGGTCTGATAGAATGCTGGTGTAGTTCTAGCTAAATTAAAATGCATTCAGTTCAGTTTAATACAGATGTCACTGTTGAAGGACGTTCCTCTGCAAAGTAACTCCACCGACCCCAAACAAGCAAGCCAGAGGTGGCAGTGGCAAGGAGCCAAAATTTAAAAAATCTTTGGGAGAAACCAGGGTGACCAGTTCTCCTATGACAAATTGTAAAACTGCAGTCTAAAAGATGTTTGACGGCTTGAAAATGATGAGCATTCATCGAAGCTGTAAGTCCTAGCAGGCAGGTGTTTAGACAGCAAGATTCATCTGTCACTTTGACTCATTACCAAAAACCATCTGCTCTGGGTATGGGCCATATCAAGATTATGTGAACTTTGCATAAGGTAAAATAGACAGTTGCTGTTCAAGTTACAGAGTCTTTAAGGAAGTTGTATACACATCTTTACTACAAACTTACCACTGAGAAACATACTCCTTGGCATAGAGGTTTATTTTGACCAATTATGTTTTCAAATAATTGGACTTGGGCTCAAATTGACATTACAGTTAGCATTACTGCTACTTTTTTTAAATTTAAATTGTTTTTATTTATTTGACATGGACATCACAATTACAATGGACAACCAAATGCATTTGTTTAAGTATTTTAGCAAACTTGCTAATTCTCAACAACTGTCCACAGGAGGCTTGACAAAATAGAAATATAATAAAAAACATATACACAGCATTATAATTCTTTACATAAAATTACTGGAGCAAAAGCAAAAGCAAAGGCGACATGATCCAACAAACTAACAGTAGACTATTTGTGCAAACACTGCTGTTTTGTTTTTAACCACTTTTTAAGAACACTACTAAAAATATTTAGATTACTTTCTGATTTTAGGCTAACAGGTAAATCATTCCACAGTTTGGCTCCCTTTACAGAGAAGACAGATTGACCAAATGAGGTCTTACACTTTGGCACTAGACAGTCACCATTAGCAGTTGCCCGTGTGACTCGGTGAGAGGTTTGATGCCTACTGATTAGATCAGAAAACAGGATTATTTAAACATTAAAAACCAATTTAAGATAATTAAATTTAATAAAACTATTAAAACTAAAAAGGTTATGTTTACATAAAACTTCACAATGATGCCATCGCATAGGCTTTAAGTCCATCATTTTAACTGCTTGTTTATATATTAAGTCAATAGGCTCAATAGGCTTTAATGTAGTTAAAGAGGCTTGTGACCACGATGTAATGCAATACGTCAGGTAAGAGAATATCATTGTGTGCATGTATAATTTTGCAGTATGATGTTAAAAACCTTTTAATAAAACAAAAAGAGTTTAGACTTGACTTAACTTTCTTACTCATATTTTTAACATGACTATCAAATTTTAAATTAATGTCTAGAGTTATGCCAAGATACTTAAATTCATTCACTTCTTTAAAAACTTTTAAGCACCACAAAACTCATCAGCACCTCAAATGTATCCTGTACAGGCCTATTTCTTATAGAAAAGCACATAGAAACTGTTTTCTTGACATTCAACGTTAAATGAGACAGCTCAAGCCATCTTGAAATGTGTGGTAAAGCCTGGGTCAGTTGCTCACCTGCCCAGCACGGTGTTTTAGCTGACACATAGATGACTGTGTCATCTGCAAATAACTGGCAGTTAACTCCTCGGCAGCAATCTGGAAGATCATTTATGTACATTGTAAACAACAATGGGCCAAGACAGTCCTTTCCTACAGTCATAGACCCCATACACCCCAGGAGCTAAAATTTAATTCCGACAAATAATAACAGACTGATATTAGTGAACAGGCCAATATTAGTGAAGTTTGCTCATAGAAAGGAGGGACTTAGAAGTAGCTTCTTAGAAATAATTTTAAACACTTCAAGAAAACGGGTGATGTGAAATGTATATAATGAGAAATGCTCTGATTAGTAAAGTAACCCTCGGGGAACAGAAATGCTATAGTGGATTTTTTAATCCACATTTGGGGATTTCGTTCAGAAAGCCAATCGTCTGAAAGAGTATGTAAACGGGCCAATGAAATGCCAAATGAATTGGCAGCGTCAGCTTGCGCACCTGATGCTTGTTGCAATCAATTTAGCATAAAAGCACAGCGAAAGCAAGATGAGGCATCCTTTTTAAGCTGAAGAGACTGATACCTACAGCTAAGGAACAATCATTATGGCGATGAAATATAGCATTTCCATTCCCTTCCTCGGGGAACGAGGGTTACTTTAGTAGCCAGAGCGTTCCCCTTCGGACGGGGACCTTCAATGCTATAGTGGATTTTTAATCTACGTATGGGGAAATGTCTGGAAAACGCCATAATGACTGCACCTTACCTACGCCTCCGATGAGAGGATAGCCAGGCATAGCGTGAGTGCACCTGCATCATAGAGAGGCACGGTCTTCCAATGTGATCCCTGGTCCTTAATTATTCCACTTCAAAAAAGATTTACGGATTTAGATATTTATTTGGGAGCCGCAAGTGTCTAGATAATTTTAGGAATTTAATACGACGTGCAGTCCCGAAGTGGAGGAAGCTGCGGAGGCCACCTGCTACCCAAGTGGGGTGATATGATGGCAGAATATATGGACTAGCCCTGAGAAGGGGGAGTATGCATATAATACAATGGTTAGCAGAGAGGGAAGACACAGGTCCGCCTGTGAGGGGGGACTGCATCGTGGCTGAATAAGCATATGGGATCGCCTAGTGGGGATCACGCATAGCGGCCACCTATACCCAAAACGCGGGCTGACCAGAGGGCAGACCTACAACATAATGGGCCAGTGAGTGACTCCTCCGCTGAGTCAGTGCTGGGGGCCTTGGAGGAATCTATATAAGTAATGAAAGGGCTGGGTCTGCCTCCTCCGGCGGCAGCGCTTGCAGGCTCACTACCTGGTCTTTAAATGGTGTGGTAGGAACCTTGGGTACATATCCCGGGCGGGGTCTCAGGACAACATGAGAATAAGCCAGCCCGAATTCCAGGCACGAGTCACTGACCGAAAATGCCTCCAGGTCCTCGACCCTTTTAATCGATGCCAACGCGACCAGCAGAGCTGTCTTTAGGGACAGAAATCTCAAAGATACTGAGTCGAATGGTTCGAAGGAATTTGTACACAGGCTCATGAGAACAAGGGCGAGATCCGAAGATGGCATGAGAGGGGGGCGGGGTGGATTAATTCGCATAGCGCCTCTGAGGAACCGGATGATGAGGTTATGCCTTCCACAGTGCTGCCAGCCACCGCGTCATGATGAGTGAAGATGGCAGCTTGAGGCGAGAGATTCACTGTCACCTCGCACCCAAGCTCCGGAGGGGGGGCTCAAGGGGTGGGAGAAAAGAGACCGTCCTCCTAGCGCCTGTGAGCCACTGGCAAAATGCACAGAACTGGCAGAGTTCGGGCTGTCACATCCGGGGAAGTGGAAAAGTGCTTGATGTTTGCGTGGCACTGAAAAGTGGCACTAAAAAGTGCCATTGGAAATGGGACACAGTCCTCCAGCGGGGAAAGAGCAAATTCCCTCTTCTTCGGATGACCTGTCTCAGGGACGCTTTGCGGTCCGTTTACCGGACTTAAGGGCGCCCTGGGCAGGGGGGGCTGCCTGCTTCCGAGGTGCTCGACGCGCCTGCTTTGCCGGAGGCGCAGGCGGGGGTGGGGCAGCTCTCGTAGGCGGGCGCCCTCGGCGAGGAGCAGCAGATGTGAATGGTTCGGCGGGCGGAGCGGGCTTACGGTCTCGCTGATAGATGACATTGCCCATTGCATCAGACTGCTCTTTCACCGCCTGTCACTGAACAGGCCAGCCTGGGATATGGGGGAGTCAAGAAAGCGGACATTGTCGACTTCGCGCATATCAGCCAGGTTTAGCCAGAGGTGGCTCTCCTGGACCACTAATGTGGACATCGTTCTCCCCAACACACACGCAGCAGACTTAGTGGTCCGAAGAGCATAGTCATTTGCGGTGCGGAGCTCGTGTAGCAAGCTTGGGTCGGACCCACCCTCGTGCAGCTGGACCAGCGCCTGCGCTTGGTAGCGGTGGTAGGTGGCCATAGCATGCAAGACGGAAGCAGCCTGGCCCACAGCCTTGTAAGCTCTAGCTCTGAGGGAGGCAGATAACCTACAGGCTTTGGACACGAGGCGGACCCTGCAAGAAGAGGCACCACGCAGACAAAGCTTGACCGCAATGGCGCGCTCAACCTGAGGAATCTCCTCATACCCCCTGGCTGCTCCACCTTCAAGAGTGGTGAGGGGCGGAGGGACACGCAGCACGGACAGAAAAAGGTGCCCTCCAGGACTGCGTGAGCCTACTATGCACCTCCGGAAAGAAGGGGATGAGAGGCTTCGAAGGCTTGGCCCTCTTGTCATCTACATAGCACCCATCTAATTGTTCCAGCCGCGGAGCAGGGGGATAAACCATCTCCAACCCCACGGCCGAAGCAGCCCAGGAAAGCACGGCTAGCATGTCCGTTTCAGGATCCATTTTGACAGCGCTCACCTGCCCGGAGTGGGCGAGCGGGTCTGGATCCTCGTTGGACAATGAAAGCCCACCCTCCGATGTAGCAGTGAATGTCTGGTCCCTGGTGTCATCGAGCGTAAGGGCTACCATCTGGTTAGACGGATCGCTTCCTCCGCTCAAAGCTTGGATGGAGTGCTTGGAGGAATGGGAGGTCCGCAGCCCAGAGGCGACGGATAATCTCCCACTGGAACCCTCAGACCCGCCAGAGTGCCCGCTGCAGTGCAGGGGACAGCTGGGGTGGTACGCCCTTTTGCAAGGGCTAGCCGCGATCACTGCGCAACAGACATGGCATCGCAACAGACATGGCAATTAAAAATCCACTATAGCATTTAAGTTTCCCATCCAAAGGGGAAATTAAAGTGTTTTTTACCTTGGATGTAAATCCTTTGTAAGATAAGATTTTTCCAAATTTCATCTTCAGCTATTAAAGGGGCATTAGAGAATTAGAGATTTTGATGTTGTTAAATAACTTCTCTGATAGATGGATGTCTTGTGAGTTTTCTTTGTGAAGAATTTGCATGTGATTGTGAGTTTCCCTTAAAAAACCTTTGCGAGTTCATGACCGTGTATCTGCAGGAGCCCAGTGGAAATAGACTCATGAAAACAGCCTCTGCACCTGTCACCTTTCATCCACTCCAGTGTTTCCGAGGGCAACATCATAATTAGGAGAGCTGTTAAATTTTGCATTCTGCTGCGCTGTTCTTTTAGGCCGGTATGCTCCTTCCAGCCTCCTCAGCCTTCACACGGCCATGCTTTAATCTTCATTTTCATTTCTGTAATGTGTTTTGCTTGTAGTTCCAGTAAAGTAGGTCTGAGTCTGATCTCACAGAGCACCCCGAGCTCTCTTTGAAAACTTTTTGGCAGGCCGCTAATGATAAGCTATTACTGTGTTCCTGAGTGTCTGGCGAGAAACCCATTTGTTTCGTTCAGTAAATGTGGAATGAGCTAGATCAGGGCTGAATGATGGTTTCCCAAAAACAGAACTGCTTCATAATTGATATGAATTTGATTACATATGAAGTCTGAAACTTTACTACCAAATTGTCACAGGACTACTCAGACGGGGTTCATTTTCAGAATGACGTTTATGTTATAATTAAAGGATGTCTGTCATTTCGTGTTCTGATCCAAACAGGACCGGGATCGCTGTAGTTGATACTAATGTGTCTGCATGTGGGCGTTACAGGCGTTAATGTTCTTTGGATGTGATTAATTATCTAATTAAAATATTATGTATGTAATTAAGAGAGGAAATTGGAGGAATGTCCTCTCAGTAATGAAAATTCTGTTATTTTTACTCACGCTTATGCTATTTCAAACCATGGCTTTCTTTTGTCTGTAGAGTATCAGTTTCTTTGTTTATTGCAATTAGTGTCCAGCATGGGAACAGATGCTTTTATTCTTCAAAAACACCGTAATTTTATCGTAAGATGTGTTCATTTTTTACCTAATTACTCATTGATATTTATTCCCTATACTGAATTTTTACAAGTTGAATTCAAGAACCAGATCAGTCTGGTTTTTTAAATAACTATTGAAGTTTTAACTATTGAACTATTGGTTATGTAAACAGTGTTCATTTTAGGAGATTTGATTTAAAATATCTGTTCAAGAATCGAATATCAAAATTAGGGCTAGGCGATATTGCAAAAAAATTATCACAATATCATGTTTCATATCATTCAATATCGATAATTAAGTATTTTTTAAGAGTACATTTAGGAAAATTAGGATTTTTTATTTATTTAACCACTTTATTTTAATTTACCAATATTACTGAGGCAAAAAGCTTTAATGGTCAAAAACAAAAAAATATTTAAACAAAATATCTGATCTCTTTCTAATAAAATAAACAGCCACTCTGGCGACATCCTTTTTTATTTTCAATCTCCTCACTGCTGCTACACGACACACGACACTTTTGCATGTGTTGTCATTCTGACCTGAAGTGACAGGCACGTGCGCGTGAATTACTTGACCATTTACTATGGACTTTTAGCTTGCGCTCCCCTGGCTTCTTTCGTAACTAGGTGACCATCGACCATTTTCTTAGAGTATGACAAATGGACAAATCCTTGCTGCAGCTCCAATGCAAGTTTATGGTTAAAAGTAAAATGCGCTTCAGTGTTTGCATGCGCTGTGTTTGTCTGAGGTAATTAGTCTGCAATTATTACTGAAATGTGTATATTCCATACAAAGTGTGAAGAAGATCGGTTAGTTCTACTTACATGAATCACGGTGGGCTCATGGTATTTGGAAAAGTTGACATGTTTTCAACTAGGTGTGGCTGGAAAATGCACACAGTTCGTTCCGCTTGCACAACAAAGTCACACGCCTTTGGAAATGACAAACTAAGCTCATTGGCATTGCTTCAAAGGCGCGCGCTTAGCAGGCACATTTTAATAAAGCTATAGTCTTTATACCATAACTACATACCGAATCTTTTTTTTATCGATATCAATATTAAATATTCAGTCAATAAATATCGATACTGATTTTCTCACCCAGCCCTAATCAAAATATCAAATTTTACTCTTTTTAACTCTCAAGAACTATCAGATAGTAACGTTTGATGGTCAGGCTAAATTTTGTTGTCATATTTTTAGCATCATTTAGTTTATGCCTAACATGATTTTAGCATGCTTGACATTTTTGTAAAAGTAGCTCATACCTAGCTTTTTTTGCTCATTGCTAACATGTTTTATAGCACATGCTTGCTAGCATACATTCGAACATCTTTTCAAGAGTTCACACTTAGCTGATGATTGATTATAAAGTGTGTTTGTCATGCTGTCCCGGGAGAGAGCCCTGAGCTAATAAGATCCTCGAGCCCGGGGCTCCCTCCCATTTGCAGGGCGAGAGGGGAGTTTGAACTCAGGTAGGTCTCAGGAACCCCCCCCCCCCTCTCTCTCTCTTATTTAGGGCTAATGACAAATTAGGGATTGCTTTGTAGAGTTATACGAGTCTTCGCTGAGGCCAGCTTCCAGCCTCCGCCACTGAGACTGCAGCTCTGCACAAGACGTTTGGCCAGCGGAGAAATTAAAATGATCGTGCCCAACTGAGCCTGGTTTCTCTCAAGGTTTTTTTTCTTCACTTTCGCCAATTAGTGAAGTTTTTTTTCCCTCTCCGCTGTTGCCACTAGCTTGCATGGTTCGGGATCTGTAGAGCTGCGCATCGTTGGATTTGCTCTTCAATATTTGGACTCTCAGTAGTGATTACTAAACCACACTGAACTGAGCTAAACTGAACTGAACTTAAACACTACAAACTGAATTACACTGTTCCAATTTACTAAGACCTTTTATGTGAAGCTGCTTTGACACCATCTACATTGTATAAGCGCTATACAAATGTTACGCGTGAATGAGTGCTAGAAGGATCCAAATGTGCAAGTAATGATACTTTATTGACACAGTCAATATAGCATTGAACAAGTTCAAAACAAAACTGAAAATAAACCAACAAAGGACAAGTATCCTGCTAGAATAGGGATCGGGGAAAACGGACAGGAACTGAGAAGCTCTGGTGTCCGATGATACTCCACAGCAGCCCTGAACCCAGACAGAGAGCAATTCAAAATAACAACGAACTGACACGAGACAAGAGACGTGCTGTCCTAATATAGCCGAAATAACGAGTTGCAGCTGGCAGACTAATCAGGACAGCCGAACTCCACATAGCACGTGACATAACACTGACGTAACAGACACACGTGAAACACCAAAACAAAACCATGTGACTAACAGACACTCAGAAGTGCGCACACACCTACAACCGTGACAGTACCTCCTCTCCTAGGAGCACCTCCTGGTGCTCCCAGAAGAGCTTACCTGTCGATTGTAATCATCGTTGAGAGAGTGATCCAATATGTCCTTTGCAGGAACCCAACTTCTCTCCTCAGGACCGTAACCTTCCCAGTCCACCAAGTACTGAAAACCTCGTCCCCTCCGTCTTGAATCCAGAATGCGCTTAACCGAATAAACAGTCTCCCCATCTACGAGATGCGGCGGGGGGGGGGACCGGAGTGGGCGGATTAATGGCCGCATGAAAAACGGGCTTTAATTTGGAAACATGAAACACAGGATGTATTCTCCTGTACGCTGGAGGAAGTTTGAGGCGGGCTGCCACTGGACTAATAATCTTGGTGACAGTGAACGGGCCAATAAATTTAGGTGCGAGTTTATTACATACGGAACGCAAGGGCATATTCTTAGTTGAAAGGCACACTTTTTGACCGACGACGTAAACGGGAGGCTTAGACCTGTGGCGATCGGCTTTAGCCTTGGTGCGCGCACCCACTTGGAGGAGGGTCTGTCTGGCCCTGCTCCAAGTGCGTCGGCACCTCTGGACAAAGGCGTGGGCGGAGGGGACCGCGATTTCGGTCTCCAGACTGGGAAAAGCTGGTGGCTGGAAACCTAAACTACACTCAAACGGAGACAGGCCCGTGGCGGACACTGGTAATGAATTGTGTGCGTACTCCACCCATGGAAGCTGCTGACTCCAATAGGTGGGATTCTGAGAAACCAAACATCGCAACATACGTTCGAGGTCTTGGTTGGCCCTCTCAGTCTGTCCGTTACTCTGCGGATGGAATCCAGAAGAAAGACTTACAGTCGCCCCCAATAAACGGCAGAATTCTCTCCAGAATTTAGAGACAAACTGAGGCCCCCTGTCAGAAATCACATCCATCGGGAGGCCATGAATGCGAAAGACGTGATTAATGACAGCATACGCTGTCTCTCTGGCTGAGGGTAATTTGGGCAGAGGAATAAAATGAGTAGCCTTCGAAAACCGGTCCACAACGGTCAAAATGACCGTGTTGCCAGCAGATGACGGGAGACCTGTGACAAAATCTAGCGAAATGTGCGACCAGGGTCTCGAAGGTACTGACAGAGGCTGAAGGAGCCCAGCGGGAGGGCGATTGGAAGTCTTAGAAACAGCACAAACTGAACAGGCCAAAACAAACTCACGTATGTCCCGAGCCATAGCTGGCCACCAGAATCGCTGTTTAACCAAAAATAAAGTACGACTCACCCCCGGATGACAAGCCACTTTGGAAGAGTGCCCCCATCGGATGACGTCAGACCGAATCTCCTCTGGCACGAATAACCGACTCGGTGGGCATCCGGGCGGGGGCGTTACCCCATCCAAGGCGAGACGAACTTTACTCTTGATCTCCCATGTCACAGCAGAAATAAAAATCCTCTGAGGAACAATGGGCTCGAGAGACGTAGTGCGCTCGGAAACATCAAAAAGGCGAGATAACGCACCGGGTTTGATGTTCTTAGAACCCGGTCGATAAGAGATGGTGAAATCGAAACGTCCGAAAAATAGAGCCCACCGAGCCTGCCTAGAGTTTAGTCATTTGGCGGACTTGATATATTCCAGGTTCTTATGATCGGTCCAAACGATAAAGGGAACCCCCGAACCCTCCAACCAATGACGCGACTCCTCCAATGCGAGCTTGACAGCCAACAACTCCCTATTACCAATGTCGTAATTACGTTCTGCGGGAGATAATCGGTGTGAAAAAAACGCGCAAGGATGCATCTTGCCGTCCGAGGATGCGCGCTGGGACAGGATAGCTCCCACTCCTACCTCCAACACGTCAACCTCCACCACAAACTGCCGGGACGGATCAGGGGCCACCAGAATAGGAGCTGAAACAAAGCAGCCCTTTAATTTTGTGAATGCAGCCTGTGCTGCACTCGACCACCTGAAGGCAGTTCTGGAAGAGGTTAAAGACGTCAGTGGGGCTGCGAGCTGGCTGAAGTTACGAATAAAACGCTGGTAAAAATTGGCGAAGCCCAAAAATCTCTGCAGGGCCTTGCGCGAATCTGGGATTGGCCAATTTACCACAGCCTGAACCTTCTCTGTATCCATGCGCACCCCCTCGACTGACACGATGTGTCCTAGAAAAGGAACAGACTGTGCATGAAAAACGCATTTCTCCGCCTTGACATAAAGCCCATTCTCTAGCAGCCTCTGAAGCACTCGCCTGACTTGCTGCACATGTTCCTGGAGAGAACGAGAAAATATCAAAATGTCATCCAGGTAGACATAAATGAACTGATCTATCATATCTCGCAACACATCATTAACGAGTGCCTGGAAAACTGCGGGGGCGTTGGAAAGCCCAAAGGGAAGTACACAATATTCAAAATGTCCCCTGGGGGTATTAAACGCAGTTTTCCATTCATGTCCCTCTTTGATGCGAACCAAATGATAAGCGTTGCGGAGATCTAATTTCGTGAAACAAGATGCCCCCTGCAGACGCTCGAACGCTGAAGACATCAGCGGCAAAGGATAAGTATTCTTTACCGTGATGTTGTTCAGCCCCCGATAATCTATGCAAGGTCGAAGAGACCCATCTTTCTTTTTCACGAAAAAAAGTCCCGCTCCCGCCGGTGATGAAGAGGGACGAATGATCTTAGCCGCTAGAGAATCAGAAATATATTTCTCCATGGCCTCCCTCTCAGGAGCAGAAAGTGAGTATAACTTGCCTTTAGGCGGAGAGGTCCCTGGTAATAAGTCTATAGCACAGTCATAGGGACGATGGGGAGGAAGAGAAGCAGCTCGAGACTTACTGAACACTCTCTTCAGGTCGAGGTACTCACTAGGCACGTTTGACAGGTCCATGCGCTCCTCCTGAAACACAGAACAAGACACAGCAGAACAAGCAGACGAGAGACAAGATGCGTGGCAGTTCTCACTCCACGAAAAAAAACAGTATTGTGGCCCCAATTAATATGGGGTTTGTGGAGAAGCAACCAAGGATGGCCCAAGACCACTGGTGTATTAATGCAGTCTGTTAAATAAAAAGATATGCTTTCGACATGATTTCCCGAAGTGATAAGTCTTATGGGTTTGGTGGAGTGAGTGATAGTCGGAAGAGACAGACCGCTGAGGGCGCGTACTGCGATGGGTTGGGAAAGGGAAATAACAGGAAGCCTTATATTAAAGGCAAAACTAGTGTCAATGAAATTTCCCTCAGCTCCAGAATCAATAAGGGCTTTAACGCTCTGAGTTTCTGAAGCCCAACACAGAGTAGCTGGCAGTAGGGTGGTAGTGATAGAGGATTTCTTTAAATTCATCTCACCCATCAGTAACCTCTTACCTACTGATGGGTGTGATCTTTTACTGGACATGAGACCACTCGATGTCCAGTTCCTCCGCAATATAGGCAAAGCCCTTCGCTCCTGCGTCGACGCCTCTCCTGTACCGAGAGACGGGACCTGCCCAACTGCATGGGCTCCGGATCAGTGGTCCCAACCTCCGGAACCATCGACAGGACAGGAAAATCGGGGACCAGTTCAGAGGGTGCACTCAGTCGAACGCGCGTCTCCTTACGCAGCAGACGGGCATCCACTCGGATAGCCAAGTCTATGAGACCATCAAGAGTCTTGGGCAGGTCCAGGGTATAAATTTAATCCTGGATACGCTCCGACAGCCCATGAAGGAACATGTCCCATTGTGCCTCCTTGTTCCAACCGCATTCCGCAGCTAAGGTCCGGAACTCTATGGAGTAATCCGCCACGCTCCGATTACCTTGACGGAGCTCAGCGAGAACTCTCGCGGCCTCTCTCCCGGAGGCTGCGCGGTCAAAGACCTTCTTTAACTCCTCCGAGAACGAGTCGAAAGAGGAGCAACAGGGGAGTTCTTGTTCCCACACGGAGGTACCCCACAACGCGGCTTTTCCGGAAAGGAGCGTAATCACAAAAGCGACCTTGGATTGCTCATTGGGAAACAAGGATGGTTGGAGGGTCATGTATAGGGAACATTTGGACAAGAAGGATCGACACAGGTGTGGTTCTCCGGAGTAGAAAGACGGGTGAGGAAGGCGAGGTTCAGGTGTGCGACTTATCGCTTCTGGTGCTGGCGTCGGATCTGGAGATGTCGTTTCCTGTGAGACCGCCCCGGTAGTCAACTGCTGAACTTGTGTGGTGAGTGCAGACATTTGACCTACCAAGGTCTGAATGGCTAGATTGGTATTAGCCAATAGTTGTTCCTGCTGGTCTATCCTGGTTTTTGTGTGGTTTAAAAACTCTGTAAATTGAGCTATACTTGCTGGATCCATGAGTGAGGTCAGTTCGTTCTGTTACGCGTGAATGAGTGCTAGAAGGATCCAAATGTGCAAGTAATGATACTTTATTGACACAGTCAATATAGCATTGAACAAGTTCAAAACAAAACTGAAAATAATCCAACAAAGGACAATTATCCCGCTAGAATAGGGATTGGGGAAAACGGACAGGAACTGAGAAGCTCTGGTGTCTGACGATACTCCACAGCAGCCCTGAACACAGACAGAGAGCAATTCAAAATAACAATGAACTGACACGAGACAAGAGACGTGCTGTCCTAATATAGCCGAAATAACGAGTTGCAGCTGGCAGACTAATCAGGACAGCCGAACTCCACATAGCACGTGACATAACACTGACGTAACAGACACACGTGAAACACCAAAACAAAACCATGTGACCAACAGACACTCAGAAGTGCGCACACACCTACAACCGTGACAACAAATAAAGGTGAATTGAATTGAATACTGTACTGCTGGGTAAGAGCTTGACTATAGTGCTAATTTGGATTGGTCGATTCACCTATGACGCATGTCTTTGGGCTGTGGGAGGAAACCGGAGAATTTGGGGGAAACCCAGGTGAGCATAGGGAGAACATGTAAACTCCACACAGAAACATTGACTGGCTTGTTAAGGACGTGAACCAGTGAGGTTCTTGCTGTGAGACAAGTGTTAACCACTGGGCTGCCGGGCTGCCTTATTAAGGAAAAGAAGGAGGAGTAGGGGGATTCCTCAAGAATAACTGAATCGAGAAACTCTGGTTCTTTTTAGTGAGTTAGGAATTATTAGATTGGTGAACACTCAAAATTAGTTTATAAATAAACTTCACTTAGCACATTGCTGAAAAATTTGTGTGTTATTGATGTTTTAAAATAACATGTTTAACACATTGTTGGCATGTTTTTATCATTCTTTCACATGTTTCTAGTGTGTTTTAAGATGTTAGTATGATTTATCATTTTGTTCTAGGCTAGTTAATGTTTCATTTAATAGAGTTGTTGTCAGAGTTAATGTTTGTAAGTTTTGAACTGAAAATGTGTGTTATTCTTTGTAGCTTGATTATCTGGTCTGGGTTTGGTAGTCATACTGTAGCTTCAAAGCTTCAAATCAGTATTTTTATATAGTACTGTCAATAAAACTACTCAGTATCAGTAGTAATAATAAATCATTTAAAGTGATGCAAATCAGTTAAAAATGACTAGACCAATAACCATCAAGGCAAACTATTAACACGAGAATAACTATACAACATTGAAAAAGCTAAAAAAAAAAAGTTAATCAGTTACCTAAAGACAGTTCAATTGCACTTACTGTAGATCACTGGACATCAGTTACCAAAACAACCTCGATGTAACAGCGCAGCTAATAAAATCTGCACCTATTCACTTAATTGGACTAAAGAACTATGAAAACTCACAATTTCAAAATTGTCAGGTGCCTGAATTTTTAAAAAGCTTGATGCCAGTCGCTACTACAGCCCATGCACGACATTTCATACAACATCTGAACAACTTCTGTTTATTTTATAAATTTTCAGGCAACACATGCACTTTCCTATTCATCCTGTGAACTTTGTGACAAGCTCTGCCCCCACCATGCAATAAGTGACTCAACCAGCGGGCACAATGCCAGCCCTCTGCCCACGCTTCATGACCTCTCTTTCTCTCGTGCACAGTCACATTCTGGCACATGCACACTTACAAATAAACGCTCAAACTCTTCTCTCTCTTTTTGGTAAAAGAATGTCTCCCTCACTCTCTCTCTCTTTCTCTCTCAGTGTGAGTGTGTGTGTGTACATGTGTGTGTGTTTGTTTGGAGTAGTGCCATGCAGAGTGGAGGAAAAAAGAAGAGCAGAGAGAGAGAGAGAGAGAGTCAAACGGAAAATGACATGCTTTCGTTTCAGCCCAGAACTAATATTCATTCTGGTCAGCCAAAGTCAACCTTGACTGGAACAATATTTTCAGCTCTTATCACTTTGAATGCTAAGCTCTTCTTACAGAAATAACAATAATTAATCATTCCATTAATACATTAGACTAATTTGAAGTGAAATGAGAAATTGATGTGGTGTTCTGTTTTAAGTTTAGCTAAAATGCTTGTAAACTCTTACACAAGCATGTAAATGCCACTGACTTCCTCTTTCCCATGCCAGCATTGCTGCTAGTGTTTAAAACCCTTCCTACATCCTCAAACTCAAACTCTTAAATATCTATTTATTGAAGCGCTTCTATTTTACCCCTTTTACAAGATGTAACAAATGTTTTGGTGTTGCCAGAATGTGTCTGTAAAGTTTCAGATAAAAATACCCATGAGATTGTTAATTATACAACACAGAATATGCCCATTTTGAGCTCAAATTAAAATGTCGCTGTTTTTGTAGCTAAGGTCTTTAAATGCAAATGAGCTGGTTCTCACCATTCCCACATGTGTCGACTTCTCATGCATCATGTCAAATAAACAGCAGTCAGTGACAGAGACAGCCATGGATGAAGCAGAATTTTTGATCATTAGTCAAAAATACCAAGTAAGTTTATTTGATGTATGTGTGGAGGAGTTTATTCAAGCCTTTCTGAAACTATGAGTCACACACATATGCCTTTACAAAGTTTGCAGTACACACACACACACACACACACACACACACACACACACACACACAGACACACTTACACACATTTACTGATTTATACTTATTTCACCTCCATTTAAAAAAAAAAAAAATAAGCGAGGCTGCGGTGGGAAGAAACCTGGAAGTATAGGATTAGCACTGTAAACATTGCAACAAAATGCAGTGGACTACAAACCTCCAGCTGTTGCCGTGATTTCAAATTGCAGATATGGTATAAACATCACTTTATTATCATTCAGTTAAGTTTAATTAAAAAAATTAAAAGCATATTTAGAATCAAACTAAATTACAATCTCTTTATGAGTAATATACTTCAGTTCATGGCAGCAGGTAAACACCATGGGGACGCTTCCCTGCTTCAGCCGATGTAACTCGGTGAGCGATAAAACTATGCAGTCATCTGTAGCACACCCTCATGTTGTCTGTAATAGTGTTGTCCCAGTACTGAAATTTAAAAAAATGTCCAGCATATGCCTGGATGACACGACGGCAGCCATATTGCACCAGCCATATTGCACCAGCCATATTGCACCAGCTGATTGGTGGAGAGGAGACAGAGTGATGAAGCCAATTATGGTATGGGGATGGTTAGGAGGCCATGATAGACAGAGGCCAGTGAGCAGATTTGGCCAGGATGCCGGGGTTAAACCCCTACTCTGTTTCAAAGGACATCCTGGGATTTTTAATGACCACAGAGAGTTGGGACCTCGGTTTAACGTCTCATCCAAAGACGGCGCTCACTGATCAGTATAGAGTCCCCGTCACTATACTGGGGCATTAGGACCCACACAGACCACAGGTTGGGTGCCCCTTGCTGGTCTCACTAACACCACTTGCCGCAGCAACCTAGCTTTCCCATGTGGTCTCTCGTCCAGGTACTGACTCAGATTGGACCTTCGAGTCACTCGGAAGGCGGTGAAATGATAAATTTATGTTACTTTCTCTTCGCTAATAAGATATACAGCCAGGTACACAACGTTTTTTGTGTGACTTCAGGCGATACATCTGGGTTTCTTCCCACCGCAGCCTCGATTTTGCTTTTAAAATGCTTTTTGCTTTTTGCCATGTGAAATCAGTCTATTATGCAGCTGTGGTGATTCTAGCAGTTATGAATTAACATTACAAAGTGTTTTTACTGTCTTTTCTCTGTTATAAACATGCTCTGTTTTAAAAACATTTTATACTTGTAAAACCCATTCTTGAGATGGAACCGATCACAGAGAGCTGAACATATCTTTTAAACCCAGTTTCTTTGCAAATTCTGTTCTGTGGACATGTTTATACACGTTACTATGGTGACATGTTAAAATGATCCTATCAATCAATTTGTGCAAGGAAAACCACACACCTATGTCACGTTGCGGTGGACCTCAAAATCACTGGCATTTGGATCCTATTTTAATGTCAGGAAATCTAAAAATGAGACTTGTTGTGTTACTTCAATATGACAGTGAACACACAATACCTACACACAGTTCTGTTCAAACACCAAAAATTTTTTAATAAAATGAAACTTAACAATTATCCAGTGTGTCATTAACATTTAAATTCTTATTTTGATAGCAAGGACGCATGAAATTGAAAAAAAAGTGACTAGTAGACTTTTACAACCATCCAAAGATGCTAATTAAACTTTTGTGTAAAACTAGAATATCGCATAAAACATTTGCAAACAAGGCATTGTTTCCATTCAACATGTGAAAGGGAACAAAATCGTCACTTCCTGATTAACTGACACAAAATATCAAAAAGAAAGTTTTTATTTGTTGTGGTAGGTGTAGCCAATGTGGGGCTTTTTTTCTTATTTAATAAATTACTTGAGCCTCAAAAGATGAAAACGAAACACAAGACCACTCTTTGTGAGCGCAGCCAGTAAAGGTAATAATACAGAACCGTTTTGATGGCAGACTTTGGCTAAGGCATTTTAGAATAAACAAATAACATTCCAGATGTTTTACACTGTGGTTTGTCTTCTGATTTGTCCATACATGCTGTCCCATCATACCCCTTTTTGTTATCACATGATCTTTTAAAGGGGTGGTCTACACTGTATTTTTAAGGCTTGGTTGTGTTTATAAGATGCAAAGCAATGTGTGCTTACGCTTCATTTGTAAAAAATCACATTATTTTTTCACATACCTTACTTTGATTATATACAGCTTCTCAGTTAACATGAAAACATATTTCCTAGTTCCTCTGAAAGGCCCACCCTAAAGAGGCTCTTATTGATCAGCTAACATAATGTGCTGTGATTCTCGGATTGGCCCCACGTCACCAGGAAAAGCGTCATGCCTCTAATAGTGTGCTGTGCCTCGGCTGTGTAAATACTGTCAATCTGTGTAGCCATGTCAGTGTGAGCCTGAATCACACAGAAAATGACACAGAGGACATATCTAAACCTCATGCCTGCTCTCTAAAATAAAATCTGACAAGTGTCTTTCACATATACTCGGAATAAGCACATATAAGTAATATGAAGAGTTCACTTATGTTTTGCGAGCTCATTATTTGAGATGTAGAACGCAGAGAAAGCAGCCGCATAAAGGGACACAGCAGCACTGATGAAGATTGTGGCTGTTTACAGGGTTTTGACAGATAAATAAAAATTTGTAGCTGAATTGTTAACGGTGCCAAACAGCATTTCCCATTGTTTACATTCTTGTTTATGGCTTTGCTACAATATACCCTATAACGCTATAAACTATTCATGTAATCGATCAATTTTAACAAATAAAATTACTTACAGGTTATGGCTCACAATCCACAGCTTACTCTATTACGGTTGGAGCTGCTCCTTTGAGGAACTGGGAGAGATTCTGGAAGCTGTCCTTTGTCAAATGCTAGAGCTATAAATTTATTCATAACTCTCTGAAACATAAATAAAATTAAGCTGTAAGCACTTCTCTCTTTGTATCATATCCTTTGGAAGCCCAAATACAGAAACAGAAGAAGCTCTGTGGAAACAGCAGCGTTTGGACGGCATTTTAGCTTTCTCTGCTATATCATTACAGCGCCTCTGTCCACACCCCTTCGCTGCACTGGTATTCGCATGGTGAATGCACGTAACCTGAAGCATTTGTAATCTCACTAACGTATGTATGGAAGTATTTTTTTTGTAGTTCCCAAACTTCGTTCGCTGTAGGCTTTGCTAAGCTAACTCTGGAAAAGCCAATGTCTCCCTTTGCATTGAACTTTGAGCATATTACATTCAGAGATGTTGTTTATGTTCACAGAGCTACATTACACATCAACTAAAGTTTAAAATATGATATCATAGTAGACCACCTCTTTAAAAAAACACACTCATTTGACTTTTTTGACACGCATGCTGGAATTTTTTCAGTTAATGTTTTTCTATTATAGTTTATGCACATATTTTCGCATCGTATAAAACGTTTATCCTCAGGTGTGCACATACATCAACATTCTATCTTTTAGTTTCCTTTAGAATATTAAGCAGGACAACTTGTTTCACAGTTGGAACACAGAAATGTTCATAGAGCAGCAAATCAGATATATTAAAACGATTTGTGAAGAATCACGTGACCGAAGACTAAAGTAAAGATTGCTGAAAATTCCTCTTTGCCATGTTTTTGTGAACTCTTTAAATTGTAACATTTCATAGTGTTACTGTTACTGTTTTTTACTCAAATTTATTTATTTATTTTTATTTAGATTTTTTGCTTTTTACTAAAACATGCTGATTTATTACATATGTGGTTAATTATATTGATTGCTATGTTTATATTTTTATCATATTGATGCTCATTCATTTTTGAACATCATGCAAGTCAATTTTACTCAAGTTCACTGTAAAAAAAAAAAGATTTGTTCACTCAACTTAGTTAAGTCATCTTGCTGCATTGACTCAGTTAAGTTGTATTGACTTAATTCTCAACTTAAAATGTTTAGTTGACAGAGTTAAATAATTGACCCAACTACTTATTTCAAGTTAACTGGACTTGCAAAGTTTAGTTTTAATAGGTTAACTTACATTATCAAGTTAGCAGAACTTGCCAAGTTTAGTTTAAATACATTATTACATTTTCAAGTCCACTGAACTTAGTCTAGCAGATTTTTCCAATTAGAAACAGAACAGATATTAAAATACATTTTACTAAATTGGGAGTAAAGACATTTAATATTTTTCTTATAAAGTATTTTTCTTATAAACTCTTGCACTACAGATATCTGCTCCAATGTTCATTAACTGTTTCTGATTTCCAGGAGTCATCCATATGCTCAGCTCTTCTTCAGAATCTTAAAAATGCCAAACAATAAAAAACCTTTACATTTCTTTCTTTACATTACAAAATCTAAAACACTAATCCTGAAACACATTAACACAACATGTACACCAAATCTTATTTACCTACAAATCATTGCTAATGTGATAATAAAAACTTCATGTTGAAAAAACTAAGTTGCAGAATCATTTTTAACAGTGTGTACACTGTTATTTACCAACATTAACTTGCAATATTTAAAGCTTGGTGAATAGAGGGCAAAATTTGCCTGGCAGCGTGTGGGTCCTGCATATTAAAGTTATCTAAGTTTGGAAAATGTGGCAATAAATAGAACAAATCAGGGTTCTTACTCATTATTTGTAGTCAACAAAGTCCATCCGTAGACTTTTCCTGGCTCTTGGAATGATCAGCACCACATGCTACAAAACGACAAATTCTGATGAACTTATGTTTTGTTGTTATATGAACATGTTATTTTAAGTTTTCCATTTCCCTTCAAGTTGAGGTTGTTACAACTCATACTGTTGAGTACTGAGGCACTGCATGTTGAAAGGACATGATTTGACTTTTTCACCTGACTAAAACTCATATCATTTTTTACAGTGTTGTTACAGTAGAAATCTTCTGAAACACTACAAATGGCCTTTTTCTTCAATTCAAAAATAGCAAATCCATTGACTATTCCTGTAGTTGTTGCTGTTAGTCATTAAATAATTAGAATTTATTATTCCTCGTGGCGTTTTATCCACCAACATATTTTCAGGATACTTGATTTATTTATTTGTCCAATTTTATTTAAGGACCAGGCATGAGAATAGCATGCGAATGTGATTTGCCTGACTTTTTCCACCTTTATGCCAACATTGTATGCCAACAGTCATAATTTAAATGGTCCCTCATTCTCTGCAGGTCTATAAAACTTTACCAAACAGAAAAAAGGTCTTCCTGAATAGAAAGCTCTTCCTCACAGGTGATCATAAAGGCAATGTGTTAGCCTGTGAATCTGCCAGAGGCTTTAAAGTTAAGCTTTAGCCAGTCTCTGAGGCCTCTTTCAGACCTAGCCCTCATTCCTCAAGCGTTGATCAACCATGGCTTTCAGCATCTTCATCCTACTTGGAGTCATCGGGCCAAATCACTCCAGCTGCTCAAACACAGCCTCATGTTTATGAGGCCCAATAAAGCACGATTTCCTCCAATCATATTAAATACGTGTTTTAAAACGGTATGATTAGAGAAATGACTGCACTGTGCAAGGCTAATATATCAGGCCTGGTCTCAGTTACGGGTTACATCTCTGCCGATGAGCTTGGCCTGTAATGTATTAGATCATGGAGTTTGGTGTGCCCATAGATGATATCACTCAAAAACCATCGTCTGGAGAACAGAAGGCTGGAGACAGTTACTTAACACTACTCACGCTAACCTCTTATGATTCACTAAATAAAGTTGGTCATATTAGCTATATTTGTGTGTGTATATATATATATATATATATATATATATATATATATATATATATATATATATATATATATATATATATATATATATATATTTCTAAGCATAAAACCTAATTTCTAATAACTGATTTATTTTATCTTTGTCATGATGACAGTAAATAATATTTGACTAGATATTTTTAAGACACTTCTATACAGCTTAAAGTGACATTTAAAGGCTTAACTAGGTTAATTAGGTTAAGTAGGCAGGTTAAGGTAATTAAGCAAGTTTTGTTCTGTAGATTATCAAAAAATATGTACCTTAAAGGAGCTAATAATTTTGACCTTAAAATGTTTTTAAAAAAATTAAAAGCTGCTTTTATTCTAGCCGAAATAAAACAAATAAGACTTTCTCCAGAAGAAAAATATTACCATACTGTGAAAGTTTCCTTGCTCTGTCAAACATCATTTGGTAAATATTTAAAAACAAAAAAAAATTATATATATATATATATATATATATATATATATATATATATATATATATATATATATATATAAATAGCTAGCTAATATAACCAACTTTATTTAGTGAATTATAGGAATATCACACAAGTAGCAGTACTCGTATATCAGTACACCAGTATATCGGCACTGGTGGGAGGCTTAGTGTCCAGCCATATCGCACTACTATGAGTGCGATATCATGTTTATACAACAGTTCAATAGCATAATCATGTATATAAAAAGAGAATCAAATACTGAGGTCTAAAAATCCTTTGGTATGAGGAACTACTTTTTTCCATTATAATTCTGTCCAATAGCAGCAGTATTTGTCAAACTGTAGAGTGTCCTGCTGTGCTCGTCACTGTATGTTGGCAGAGTAATACTCAAGGGTGAAGGGTTAAGAGGCTGTACGAGTGCTGATATTTGTAGAATATTGCATGGCTATCAGCCAATTAGATTCAAGAACCAGACAGAACTGTTGTAGAAATATATTTTTTTTTCATCATTTACTTGTTTGTCTTTTTTAATCTGTATTATTACTTGAGAAGGTCAAATGTTTTAAACTTTATTTTAAATTTAATTTCTTAGAAATAAACCATTATCTATGACTCTTTTTTTCACAAAAAAAATTCAAAATATGCATAATATTGCAAAATGCTCTGGTTACTAAAGTAGCCCTCGGGGAACGGAAATGCTATAAGTGGATTTGATCCACGTATGGGGACTTCGTTCAGAAAGCCAATCATCTGAATTTAGCATAAAAGCACAGCAACAGCTAAAAGAAACAACCTTTTTAAGCTGAAGAGACTGATACCTACAGCTAAGGAACAATCATTATGGCGATGCAATATAGCATTTCCATTCCCTTCCTCGGGGAACAAGGGTTACTTTAGTAACCGGAGCGTTGCCCTTCGGATGGAGAACCTCAATGCTATAAGTGGATTTAATCCATGAATGGGGAAATGTCTGGAAAACGTCATAATGACTGCACCTTACCTTCGCCTCCGATGAGTCCGCTAACAGATCGATCTGGGCCCATATCAGCTGAACAGACTCGGGGTGGAGTCTCCATTCTTCGGAACGTAAAGGCTGCCGTGAGAGCACATTGGCTGCACGGTTGAGCTTGCCTGGAATGTGAATGGCGCACAGTGATTTCAGCCGTGTATGACTCCAGAGGAGCAGACGGCGGGCGAGTTGAGATATGCGGCGAGAGCGAATACCCCCCATGCGGTTAATATAGGCCACCACCGCCGTGCTGTCCATCTTAACCAGCACGTGCTGCTGCTCCTGCACCGGAAAAAAATGGTGGAGAGCGAGGAACACTGCCAACAGCTCTAGGCGATTGATATGCCAATGCAACTGGGTTCCTTTCCACAGGCCTGCAGATGCATGCCCGCAACACACAGCCCCCCATCCAGTGCTGGAAGCATCTGTTGAAACAACAACATGACTGGACGCCTGTCCTAGAGGCACTCCGGCCCGTAGGAACGAGGGGTCGTTCCAAGGGCTGATGGCGCGGCAACACAGTATCAGTGACTCGGTGTGTGCCCGCGTGCCATGCGTTCTGGGGACTCGATCGCGAAGCCAGTGCTGAAGTGGTCTCATATGGAGTAATCCGAGCGGCGTGACAGCAGCTGCGGATGCCATATGCCCCAGGAGCCTCTGAAATTATTTCAGTGGGACCAATATTTTGCTGTCGAACTCTCTCAGACAGTTCAGCATTAGCTGAGCGCTCTCTCCGGAGAGGCACCCTGTCATGGTGACAGATTCCAGCTCTAGCCCGAGAAAAGAGATCCTCTGCACAAGGGCGAGTTTGCTCTTTTTTCGGTTGACCTGAAGCCGCAACAGGTGGAGGTGCCGGAGCACCTTGTCTCTGTGCATAATCAACTGCTCCCGAGAGTGGGCTAAAATCAGCGAATTGAATCGCATAGCCGAGTCTGTATGTGCGCATGAGGCACCGCGAAGGGCTGGCCCGCGCTAATCAGGCAGGCAGAGCTCTCGCTAATAGACTCATCGCTACAATCGCTGACGTACCAACAGTGGGGCAGTGTGGAGTGGGTGTGCTGATCCGGCAAGTGCGAGGGTCCCGCAGAAGAGCTGGAGGTGTGAGATTCACTCTCCCCTCACACCCAAGCTCCGGAGGGGGGGCTTGAGGGGTGGGAGAAAGGAGACCGTCCTCCCATCGCCTGTGAGCCACTGGCGAAATGCACAGAACCTGCGAGCTGGAAGGCATAGCGTGCCAGACTGGCAGAGTTTGGGCTGTCACATCCTGGTAAGTGGAAAAGTGCTCTTTCGATGATGTTTTCGTGGCACTGAAAAGTGCCGTTGGAAATGGGGCCCGGCCGTCCAGCGGTGGAAGAGCAAATTCCCTCTTCTCCGGATGACCTGTCTCAGGGAAGCTTCACATTCCTTAACGGCACCCTGGGCAGGGGGGGCTGGCTGCTTCCAAGGTGCTCGATGCGCCCGCTTCACCGGAGCACTCGTAGGCGGGCGCCCTCGGCGAGGAGCAGCAGATGTGGATGGCTTGGCAGGTGGAGTGGGCTTACGGTCCCACCGATAGATGACATTACCCATCGCATCAGACTGCTCTCTCACCGCCTTGAATTCCTGGGTCAATTCAACGACGGTGTCGCCGAACAGGCCAGCCTGGGATATGGGGGAGTCAAGAAAGCGGACTTTGTCGACTTCGCGCATATCAGCCAGGTTTAGCCAGAGGTGGCGCTCCTGGACCACTAATGTGGACATCGGCCTCCCCAACGCAACGTAGTGGACTTAGTGGTCTGAAGAGCATAGTCGGTTGCGGTGCGGAGCTCATGAAGCAAGCTTGGGTCGAACCCACCCTTGTGCAGCTGGGCCAGCGCCTGTGCTTGGTAGCGCTGGTAGGTGGCCTTAGCGTGCAAGGCGGAAGCAGCCTGGCCTGCAGCCTTGTAAGCTCTAGCTCCGAGGGAGGCAGACCATCTGGTTAGACCGACCGCTTGGATGGAGCACTTGGAGGAGCGGGAGGTCCGCGAGCCCGGAGGCGGTGGATAATCTCCCACTGGAACCCTCAGACCTGCCCGAGTGCCCGCTGCAGTCCAGGGGACAGCTGGGGTGGTTCGCCCTTTTGCAAGGGCTAGCCGCGATCTTAACTGCGCAACAGACATGGCATCGCAATGATGACATGAACTGCCCGCGAGCACCGCATTAACATGTTGGACCCCCAGACATGCAACGCAGTGCTCGTGCCCATCATCCAGGGACAGGAAACCACCACATCCAGAACCACCGCCATCCTGAAAAGGACGTGCTGCACGACTGTGTTGCTCTTTTAGGAAATTTCCAACTTTATACACACCGCTCTGGAGGACCAGCTCGACCGTCCGCCGCCGCGTGTACACACTCTGGACCGGGAGACCGCTCTCGTTCGCTCGAAATCGCTGGATATCAGCGGGAGGAACCCTCATCGACTCTCTCAGAAGGTTGTAGAAGTCTGTAAAGTGAAAAGGACATCTTCTTGCTTACGCTGTGCTTTTATGCTAAATTGATTGCATAAATTGAAAGCATCAGGTGTGCGCAAGCTGACGCTGTCAATCCATTTGGCATTTCATTGGCCCGTTTACATAATCTTTCACACGGTTGGCTTTCTGAACGAAATCCCCCAATACAAAATGTTTTTTTTTTTATGTTGCAGAGCAGTATTATGGGTGTAGCATTTAATCATGCAGAATACAATATGTGCTTTACACTAATAAACACCAATATTTTACAGCCTATATGGCCTCCTAATAAGCAATTAGTTAATAGTGAGAATTTGTCCCTACACTAGTGTAAGCAATGTTTTATAAAGTGTGTTTGTTTATGGAAGCCAATGTTGTTTAGTTCATTATTGTCTTTGATTGTATGACAAAATGTTCCACAGAACAAGGAAGGTGTACATGTGAAAACTTTTAGGGATAGTTCAACCAAAAATGAAAATGTACTCACTATATACTTATATACTATATACTTGTACTGAATGGATTCTAATTTCTTACAAATTTCTTTTAAACTCTAAAAAAGATATTTTGAAGAAAGCTGACAACCTGTAACCATTGACTTCCATAGTTGGTAGAACTTAAACTATGATAGTCAATACTTACATGATTCCAGCTTTCTTCAAAAATATTTTCCTTTATACTGTTTATCCAACCCTAATTTCTTCCTCCATTTAAAGTTTCCTTGCATAACATTTCTTAGACCATCTCTCAATGTAGCACATAATGTGGTATCTGTGAATTGGATATGTTTGTGAATGACTTTAGCAGCCATATGTGAGCCTCATAGACTGTATCTTTGGCAGAATCAAAAGACTCCGGACCTTCTGTGGTGGTCCACACCAGTGTGCCCTTTGGCATCCAGCACTTGGAAAAGGAGAAGGATGCTGTGCAGCCCATCATTCTGGAAGAGCTGGAAAAGCTGATGCCAGAATGACCTAAACCTGACAGTGTGAAGTGTCAGAAGTGGAGATATTCACAGGTTAGTCTGCTTGTCAGAAAGTGAACTCACTTCACACACATTTCTTCCTTTCCTTACCTAAATGTATTCTGTGTCATATACAGTATGAGCATATGCATATTGAATTCCCCATATTTTAATTGAATACATGTCATAATAGCAACCCCTTGAATGCATATTTAATGATTTCTTTCACTTTTCAATTACACTTCAGGATAGATTGATAAACAAAGATGTGAATTGTAAGAAAATGTTACTTGTACATGGAAATGTAATGAAAATGTTAAATAGCAACTTGATTTCTAAATTTCTAAATTTACTTTAACTTGTATTTTCAATTGCAGACAATCCAACAAACATTATTTAATGTGTTCCAAGTGATTTACACCCCCCCCCCCCATTTTAAACATGTATTCCTGTTTTGGTTCTTTCACCACATTTCAAAAAAAGCTGGAACAGTAAGTTATTCACTTCTTTGTAATGTTGCCATTCCTTTTCACAATACCTAAAAGATGTGTAGAGGTTGAAGACCCCAATTGATAAAATGTTTCAGGCATAATTTTGTCCCATTCTACCTGCAAAAAAAGTCGGGACTGCAGACAGGCCAGTCAAATCCCTGTATTCTCTTCCTCCATTGCCACAACTTTGTAATGTGTTCTGAATGTGGTTTTGCATTGTCTTGTTGAAATATGCAGGGGCGTCTGTAGAAGAGATATCTTCTTGAAGGCAGCATATTTGCTCCAAAATCTCTTTGTGCTTTTTTAGCTTTAGTGGTGCCATCACAGAAGTGCAGTTTACCTTTGCCAAGGTACCATGACAACCCCATACCCTAACAGATTCTGGCTTTTGGACATGTTGCTGGTAACAGTCTGGATGACCCTTTCTTCTTTGGTCCGGAGCACACGGCGTCTATTTCTTTCAAAAAAATGCCTGAAATACTGATTCATCTCATCTGATCACAGTACACATTTCCACTGCTTGATGGTCAATTCCAAATGCCTCAGAGCCCAGAGAAGTCAATGGTACTTCTGGACACTGTTAACATAGGGCTTCCTTTTGGCACAGTACAGTTTTAACTGGCATTTGTGGATGTAACTACATATTATAGTACTAAACACAGGTTTGCCAAAGTAGACCTGAGCCATTGTGGTGATATCCCTTATAGATGAAGGACGATTCTTGATGCAGTGCTGCCTGAGGGATCAGAGATCATAGTATTTCAGCTTAGACTTTCGCCCTTGTCCTTTACATACTGAAATTCCTCCAGATTCCCTGAATATTTTAATTATGCTATGCACTGTTGAAGGTAAAATTTCTTTTTGAGGAACATTGTTTTAAAATATTTCAATAACTTTGTCACATATTTGTTGGCAAACTGTTGATCCTCTGCCCATCTTTGCTCCTAAAGGACTAGACCTTTCTTGGATGCTGCTTTTTTACCCAATCATAATTTCAATCAGCTGTTGACATTACCCGTTTCAAATCACATCATTATTTCACCAATTTACCTGATTACTAGCCCTAAATTGCTCCTGTCCCAACTTTATTTATAATGGGTTGCTGGTCTGAATGACAGGAAAGGATGTATATTTACAAATGAAATGAAGTTGACCAGACAAAACATGAAATATTTTGTGTTCATATTGTCTGCAATAAAATACAAGTCCAAGTAAATATAGAAATCAATACTTTCTTTTGTATTTGTGTTTTCCATACTGTCCCAACTTTTTTTCTGATTTGGGTTAATAAAAACAAAAATACTTCATTGTGTCTACAAATCTTTTATTAGCAAATAGACACATATTAAACACAATCCAGTGTCATAGATATTGATTTCCAAAGTAACTTCAGTAACTGTTTGACTGACTAAAAATCTCAAATGTTGATATTCAGATGTATAGATACAAGTGAAGTAGAAGTGTTTGGCTCATTCAAATAAGTGCTATTAATTAAAGTCTTCTTGCTATACAGTGAAAGACATACATTTTAATGAAGTCAGGTGCTGTCTTCATAAAACATTTTTTTCAATAAGTTTTTAGTGGAAAAACAAAACTGTATGAGACATTACAACTTGCTTTCAGGTGTTAATACAATATTTTCTATACCACTGACCAATAGCTTAATTTTGTGCTAGCAATTTTTAGCAACATAGGCTCATTCTGAAAACGTAGCCTTACAGATGTTTCTGGAGACCGCAAATTATGTAGCCAGAGCTTGGGTGGTATGACGCCATTGCTTTTCGCGCTTATCAGCTGACCGTTTACCTTCGTATGGACGGCATTCAGGCTGCAACCGGTTTGTCCAATTAGCACGCCAGGTACGTCGGCTGACTTGAGACGTAAAGAGGAGTTGACCACAACGACGGGGTTCGAGTCCGATGTAGAACAGTTCCAGAAAGCAGGTAAGACAAAAAATAAGTAAATAACAGGGTGAGAATGTGGTTAAATCTGAAAATGTGATAAAAATCAGACGAGGGCTTTTCTTTTTCTGGATTGCTTTTAAAATTTGTTGGTTAGGTTTAGGAAAGTGGGTGGGCGGGTCAATCAATAAAATTGGTTGGGTTTAGGGAAGGGGGAGGGTGGGTCAGTCGATCGTTCACGCAGTCAAAAAGTTAGTCAACAGCAGCCTCTGGGGTGTTTACACGAGAACAGCAGGCGCGAATAGAACTCGCGAGACAAATTTGAGATCTCAAAAAGCATACACAGCGGCTCTCGTGGATTTGCGAAAACAAAAACTGCAGAAAAACAAGCTGCCGGGACGTATTACTCCTTCTCCAGAAATGTCTGTTGAGGTATGTTTTCAGAATGAGCCTGGGTTGATTTTTAAAATGGTTAATGTGTTAGAAAATGCTTCTACAAAAAACTACATTTTTGCATGTTTGTCACACTTTAATGTTTCAGACTGGTAGGTATCAATTATTTTCTTTCTTATTTGATTTTGAATTTCTTTGGATCTCAGCATCATGTCTAGCTTTTGAGGATCTTTTGGTCTACTTCACTTTGTCAGGCAGGTTCTATTTAAGGGATTTCTTGATTGTGAAAAGGTCTGGTTGTAATCAGGCCTGGGTGTGCCTAGAGAAATTGAACTTGAGTTATGTTTTAACAGGGACAGGGGGCAACAAACCCCTTCTTTTTCCTTAGTGATAAAAAACTTAAACTGCATGATGTACATACTTATGTAATATTTAAATTAGTTTGATGATCTAAAACATTAAAGTGGGACAAGCTTAAAAACAAAATCAGTAACATGCAAACACTTTTTCACATCACAGTATAATACAGTAGTACTGGAAAACGAATATATTTGACATATGTATTATATAGTTTACTGGAAAATAGACAAAATACAGATGAGAAAAAAAAAACACCAATGTAACTTTTTCAGAAGAGACTTGATAGATTCACACACATAGAAATCCATACTCTCCCCCCACTCACTTGGCTCACACACACACACACACAGACTTACAGTAGTACTTTATGCATTCACACACTGTGTGGGACTGCGCCCTTTCTCGCACAGTTGCATTCTCTCTCACATACACACACACACACACACACAGACATCTTTGGAAGCCCCCACACTCTCAGCTCCTCTGTGACACGCAGCGCTGGGCCTCAGTTTGAGGTCAGAGGACATAGAACATCTGTGTGGGAGCGTTGAGCTTGCTGAGTGCCAGAGAGTGGGCCAAGGCCCGTTTAGACTGCACACATAGCTTACTTACACACATAGACACACACACACACACACACACACACACACACATACACCTGTGCACATGCCAGTTCCTGGTTATACACACTGAGGGCATGGAGTCGGTCTTCTAATCACTGGCCACATCACAGTTTGCTGAGCACAAATCAGCAGCACACACTCAAACTCACCACATGTCAAAGTCATTGACTCTAATGGCTGGAAAGGCTCTTCATGAGTCATGACTTTCAATCTACTATAAATGTAGACAGCGTTTTGCAACAGGCACTACACTGTTTGTGTGCAGAACACACAGATTCCTTTTTATCACTCGAGCTTAATAATACATCACTTCAGTTTATAATTAAAAGGCATGGCGTATAATGCACACACCGCCTCAGTCATTAAAAACATCTGCTGTGGTCTGGGTGTATTTATTAGAATAAATACCAATAAATGTGTTGGGTCTTAGGCTATCAATGTTTTGTGTTGATTTAGGCCGACTGTTTAAATATAAGATAAATAATGTATGTAATAATCAGTGCCTCTTGACCTGACCTGCTAGTGCTTACTGTAAAAAACAAAAACTAAAACTTTATTTGGTAAATAATAAGCCATTCGTGGGTAGCATGATTGCCTCACAGCAAGAAGGTCGCTGATTCGAGTCCTGGCTGGGTCAGTTGGCATTTTTGTGTGAAGTTTGCATGTTCTCCCTGTGTTGGCGTGGGTTTCCTTCTAAAGCTCCGGTTTCCCCCACAGTTAAAAGACATGCGCTATAGGTGAACTGAATAAGCTAAATTGGCAGTAGTGTATGTGTGTGAATGTAATAGTGTGTATGGGTGATTCCTGGTGTTGAGTTGCAGCTGGAAGGGCATCCGCTGCATAAAACATATGCTGGATAAGTTGGCGGTTCATTTTTCCTTGGTGTCTAAGGGACTAAGCCGGAAAAAAAAATGAATGAATGATAAAGCATTTGTAATCACAAGTATTGTTAAAGATAGCACATAAATAATAATAAGTAAATAAAAATGAAAATAAAAATGTATTTAATTTTTAAATTGTTAACATAGCTGCAAAAGGCATAAGATGTTTTATTTTGAAGATAAACTGTCAGTACACTACATAATATTGCATATAACTCTTATTTACAGTTTTTTTTTCCAGTTGCTAACACACTAAAATGATATGCACAGCACAAATATTTAAACTGACACACAGAGCAAAAAGTCTCCAAAAGTCTAAACACATTTTCTGCTTTACACACATTTTGCATTAAATTTCTCTGTGTAAGACACAATAATCTGACATAAAGTCACATGTTTGCCATTTCAAAACACTACCATTCAAAATGACACCACATGAGCTAGTTGGACAATTACATGTGCCACATGGCCAAACACCTCAATGGTTAATTGTTAACACTTCAATTAGTACGTAAGCACCATGAAAAGACCACAGGTGAGAACCTTTTTTTTTACAACAACAATGGAAGACATCGCAGAGAGAGGAAGAGGAAGAGGGTGGTTGAGATTAAGAGTGGGAGGAAGAGTGAGAGGTAAGGGTAGAGCAGGTAGAGGACTTCATGGCCAAAGAAGACAAACACTTTCAAATAAAATCAGAGCAACCTTAGTAGATTATGTCATCAACCATGCGCTGACAATGCATGAGGCTGGACAGAGAGTGCAGCCAAACTTGAGTCGTTTTACTGTCGCCTCTGTTATCCGGCCCTTTAGACTGGAGAACAAGTATGTAACCAAAATTTCATGTAGTACACATTTTGTATATCACGTCATAGTGTATCAGTTACGTGACACCTGTTTACTTAGTTTATAACATCAGCCATTCATGAACTGTACAAGTAGCATTGTCCAAGCCCTATATATATAAATATAATATAAATATAAATATATATATAAATAGGGGCGACGCAGTGGCACAGTAGATATATAAATAAAGGGAACACTTAAACAACACAATGTAACTCCAAGTGTTACCTTTATTATGTATGTGCTGTATTGTACATATTTGTAATGGGGCGACACGGTGGCGCAATGTCACCTCCCAGCAAGAAGGTCGCTGGTTTGAGCCTCGGCTGGGTCAGTTGGCATTTCTGTGTGGAGTTTGCATGTTCTCCCTGCGTTCACGTGGGTTTCCTCCAGGTGCTCCGGTTTCCCCCACAGTCCAAAGACATGCGCTACAGGTTAATTGGGTAGGCTAAATTGTCCGTAGTGTATGAGTGTGAATGAGTGTGTGTGGATGTTTCCCAGAGATGGGTTGCGGCTGGAAGGGCATCCGCTGCGTAAAAACGTGCTGGATAAGTTGGTGGTTCATTCCGCTGTGGCGACCCTGGATTAATAAAAGGGACTAAGCCGAAAAGAAAATGAATGAATGATATATATATATATATATATATATAATAAATATTAATAAATATTAATAAAATAAATATGAATAAAAAATGTTGCAACAGCACGTATATTTATGTGCATGTGAACAATCTGATACTTATTTCAGTATTATGGCAAAGCCTTCTAAAGTTGAGGGTGCTTTTCATTATGCCCAACAGTGTGTAGTTGGTTAGGCAAAAATCTGGTAATATGAATGAAGTGTGTGCCATTTCATGCAAAAGTTTGATTTTGATAATGTGTAGTTTCGGTTGTAGTGCTTCGTTTTGCAGGATATATGAGGTATTTTGCAGTTTGGGTGTGTGGTTTTGTGAATTGTGTTAAGTATTTTGATAAAACCAGACTAGTTTGAAAAATTGTGTGTTAGCAATTGAAAAAAAAACGTAATCTTCTCTGTGTGGTATTTTCTTTTGTGACACATAACATTTGTTCATGAATAAAAGGGCATGTCCTTCAACCTGGAATTAATATAATTTGGCTCTAGAAAGTGACTGAATAAAGCAGTTGTTCACTAGTTCATTTGCATGTTATGCAGAAATCAGTGACTGACAATTCATAGGAGGGCCATTTTAACATTCAAACACAAGAAAAAAAGAGGAAACTTATGTTATTTATGCACTGGTCATTCTTCCCCAGAGTATCAAAGCTCCTTTTTGTGTCTCGTTGTACATATTCAAGGGGTAGTTTAAATTGCGATGAAAATACTACAATTTAATAATAGGCATAATAATAATTATTATTATGTCCCAATTAATTGTTGCTTAACAGATAGCGTAAGCAGTATACACAATCAGCATAACGGTATAAGCCATGAAGATGTGTTTGTACAACACAATACAGGTGGTATAAAACTGATTAAAGTCAAATGACCCGTGAATATTTACAAAAATATAGCTTTAGTAAAAATAGAGCACTTACAGACATATATTTCAACATTTAAATCAGCCCCAGAAATAATCTGCATGTGCTCATAGCACACTGAGAGAAACCGAAAGTAACCTGAATATATAGTACAATACCTTAAATGTCCAGTAGGTGGGTGGGTCAAAACCACAATTGTACGTATATGTGACTGCACAACAATGATAGGGATTTAAAAATATATGTTTTGTTGGGCCTAATCTCATTATATTTTTGATGTCAGTTACGTACGTTATGTCAAGTGGCCTGCAGGCTGGCAGTTTGAGACCTCTGCACTAGATCATGTCTTTCGCCCATTAGAAAACGTTATAGTAGCATACTCTATAGTACTACAATTCTGAACAAAAAACTATATTATATCTAAAACGTTTTCAGTTGTGTAGCAAGCAAAATTTGTCATAATATGCAATATTTCATGCATGCTAATATTGCTGGTCTCACTCTCTCACGTGCTTTGTCCTAAAGCAACTACTGTATGCTTAGTGGTTGGTCGGCGGTGTGCAGGAATTAAACTTATTACTAAGCCATACATGCTATTTCAGATTGACTATTCAGAGTAGCGCGGTAAACAATATAGGGAGAGCGTCACAGGTTATCATTGTTCAAAAATAAACTAATGTGAATACAAAAGCAACTTCACCTCAGTAAAGCAGGCTATAGGCGGAATAGCGCTATTTACTTATGTTTTGTTGTGAAACTAAATAAAAATCTGCATTATTAATGGTGTAAAAGGTCCTTTATGAAATTGAAAATAGTCTTGGATAAATTAATTGGATTGGATGAAAAAAATTTTTGTCTTATGCCTCACCCAGAATATAAAAATACATATAAATACATTTTGATAAAATTTACTTGAATCATTACTTTAGGGATGTAAAGAGACTTTCAACCAGCACAACAAAAAATGATTCTGAAGACCTACTGCACCTTTAACATTTACTCTACTTGTGATTCATACAACAGAATGCAAGGAAATGGTACAACCTTCCATTCCAGTGTAAAAAAAACATACATAAGCAGAATGTGTAAAAAGTGTTGAGTTTATTACACAGACTGATTATTTAAATTCATAAGGCCTCAATATATCATCAGGATCCACTGACTTTACAGGTGCAGTATTGATCTGCCTAAATGCTAACCAGTTAGCATAATATCTTTGAAACACAGTCCTTCCCCTGCCTTCCAAACCCACGCCTCCTGAAACTCGAACGCGCACATTAAAGATGACCGGGACCCACAAGATAATGTCATTTGCCAGTTAGAAAACTTTATAGTACTTTATAATGCTACAATTCCAAATGAAAAACTGTGTTAATCTAGCACGTTTTCAGTTGTGTTGTAAGCAAAACTTGTCATAATGTGCAGGCAAGGATCACTGGTCTCATTCTCTCATGCACTTTGTCCTAAAGCAACTACTTTATGCTTAGTGGTTGGCCGACGGTGTGCAGGAATTACACTTATTACTAAGCCATACTTACATCAGACCGAATATTAAAAGTAGCATGGTAAACAATATAGGGATCGCGTCACAGGTTGACATTGTCCAAAAAGGAACTTCTAACCTCAGTAACTTCACCTCAGTAAAGCAGGCTAGGCGGAATAGCTCTATTTACTTATGTTTTGTTGTTAAACTAAATAAAAATCTACATTATCTGTGCTGTAACAGGTACCATATGAAATTGAAAATAGTCTTGGATGAATTAATTGGATTGGATGAACATTTTTTTGTCTTATGCCTTTCCCAGAATATAAAAATACATATAAATACATTTTGATAATTTACTTGAATTATTACTAGAGGGATGTGAATAGACTTTCAACCAGCACAACAAAAAATGTTTCTAAAGACAATCACTTACTGCACCTTTAACATTTACTCATTACTTTATTAGTGATTCATACACCAGAATGCAAGGAAATGGTACAACCTTCCATTTTAGAGTCAAAAAAGCATACATAAGCGGAACGTGTAAAAAAATGGTAAGTTTATTACATGGACTGATAATTTAAATTCATAAGGCCTCAATATCATCATGATCCACAAACATTAATTTTGTTTTGCACTGTTTTGTTTTGACTAATGCTGGTAGATTTTACGAATTACCAAGAAGCATGGTTTCATTTATAAATCTTCTGTTCTGCTGAAGATAAAAATCTCACCAGCAGTATGGTGGCCTCAAGGTGAGTAAATTAACAGCATATTGTCATTTTTTGGGTTAACTTTCCCTCTAATGAGTAACAAAACTTTATTGCATCCACAGCCTTGGCCTCCAGAGATGAAAAATATATAAAAATACATTTTTTTTTTCCTTTTAATTATGATTTGATATACACTTAATATCCAGAACAATCTGAAAGTAAAGTGAGCCCTGGAATCTGCTTTTAATCCATCCAAGTGCACACACACACACACACACACACACACACACACACATTTTGAGTGAGGAGTGAGAGCACACATATGCACAAACACACACTTTAAGCATAGTCCCGGAGCAGTGGGCAGTTAAGACAACAAGATTAGAGTTTGATTTAGGGTTTTAGCTTGTAATTATACATAAATTACTGCTGTTCCTATAGTGCATAACCAGTAACAAGGAGACTGTCAAATAGTGCATTATTTTTATAATTTAATGATTTTATATACAGTGTTGAGGATAACACATTACAAGTAACGCTAGTTACATAATAATATTACTTTTCTAAGTAACGAGTAATGTATTTCTTTGAAAAAATAAGTAATACTATTTGAGTTACTTTTTTGAAAATGTAACATGAGTTACTTTTTAGTTTAATTATTTAGATTTTAAAAAATAACTTGATGAATTAGAAATAAAGTAGACAGAATGAAACACAGTCAATGAGAGAATGTGTTCATTATTTTGAACACATCAAAAGAAAAGGAAAAGGGGATTGTCTCAGTGGACAGTAATTTTACTTAAGACAAATAATACAAAAATAGCAAACACATTGCTTTAAACTTTCAATAATCTGTATATGTGGCATGTTCAGCTCTGGTGTCAGGAAGTTCTTAGATAACGTTATCCTAAAAAAAAAATTAGCTTAAAGGGGCTAATAATGTTGACTTGAATGGTGTTTAAAAAATTAAAAACAGTTTTTTTCTTCTAGCCGAAATAAAACAAATAAGACTTTGTCCAGGAGAAAAAATATAATCAGACATACTGTGAAAAATTCCTGAATCTGTTAAACATCATTTTGGAATTATTTAAAAAAGAAAACAGAATTCCAAGGGGTGCTAATAATTTTGACTTCAACTGTATATTTCTATTATGTGGTTTTTTTTTGTTTTTTTTTAAGTAAATGAAGGTGTAGGTTATACAGTGCATTATTGATTGCAGAGCTCCTCTATTAAAAAAGAAAGAAAGAAAAAACAAGTTCTAAAAAGGATCAAGCCTCAGCCAGATAATAAAAAGCAATGCAAAAGTAATGCAAAAGTCACGCATTACTTACCATAAAAAGTAACTAAGTAATGCAAGTAGTTACTTTTTTGGGGGGAGTAACTCAATATTACAATGCATTACTTTCAAAAGTAACTTTCCCTAACACTGTTTAAATGTGACAAAGGATGTTTTAAGTTATACAACTTCTTCATTCCAGGCTCATCACTACATGCTGCTCCTGTAACCATGCAATTATTGACCTCCATAGTATTTATTTTTCTTACTATGGATGTCAGTAGTTACAGCTTTCCAACATTATTGAATATATCTTCTCCATATGCTCAAACAGGTTTAGAGCTCAAGGAATGAATAAATGTTGACAGAATTTATTGGGTGAACTATCCCTTTAACTTGTTTTGTGGGATTTATTTGGTGTTGTGCACTAAAAAAAATCCTTTATTTGTCAATAATATGTCTCTGTAACAATAATTAGTTTGAAAAGGATGAACATTTGTTGGCGCCATGCCTCCCTGTAACATTAACTTTACTTACAAACTGATGTACAGTTTTGTCTCATTTTATTTATTTATATATTTTTCACAAAAAGGTAGACTGTAGCACATATTTTCAATGAGCCTTTTTTGACTTCTTTCACAAAACCCTTAACTTGAGGGGAAAAACTCTTACATGACACACTTAACTTAATGGTAGTTCACTCAACAATAAAAATTCTGTCATCCTTCATGGCTTTCCACACCTCTATTTCAGTGAACAACCCATTTAAGGAGGCTCTGCTTGTGTCTGCTTTAATTCAGAGATTTTTTTATTCAGTTCAATCTTTTGAAGAGATTTTAACAATGTCAAACCAAATACAGTTTTAGAGTTTTTAGCAAATATTAATTGTATAAATATCATATAATCTAACTGCACAATACAGTGGTCCCCATTTTGAAAATGTATATTTTTAACAGTTTTAGTGAATATAGGTCATATATTTGGGTGCATTTGAATGAAACTGTTTTATTAAATTATTATTAATAGGTTGTATTTAGAAAAAAAAAATAGTTAGATCAATAAACATCTTTAAAAATAGAAAGATAATAGGCTCTATCGTGACTTATTGCTATTTTCAGACCAGCATAAATCTAATTTTCACTTTTTGCACCACGTTGTTTAGAAAGCAAATCCATTTGCGCCACTTTGTGGACCCATGAGCATGCTGGTCTTGAAAGGAGGTGTGTTAAGGTGCATTGTTGGCACGTTGTTATACTGTGCCATTGACCAACTGAAAGCTGGTCTAAAGTCCAGCAACAGAGCGCATTAGTTATGCACCTATGTGGGTTCAAATGCGTACACATTGCTTAATACACACAGGATGTACTGCAATACACAAATATCTTTACAAATAAAAAAATTCAAAGGTTCAAATGTTACAAAAATTATTATTTTCTACATAAATATAAAAACCACTGTGTCTATGCGTTCTTCGTGTCCGGGTTTTTTTTTTTCACTTTATTCATGACAGTTTGCAATTGTGTAATGTTATTATTATTAGCAGTATTATTTATTATATGCATATTTATATTTGTTTTAATAAAAACAAGTTTAGATTTGTCCACCTGTCGGGTTTTTGAGACGTATGCATTACCATATGGGGCATAAAAATAGGATGTGTGTTTGGATATAACTCGGTTTTTTGACCAGATTTTTTTTTTATTGTTCATTTATTTGTTTGCTGGAAATTAGAACTGAATTTAGAAATAGTTTTGGAACAAATCTTTGCGCTGAACAAGCAAAATTAAACATCTAAGCTAATGAATGTCTTCAGTGGAGTGCGTACAACACCATTTCCTTATCCACGAAAGTAAAGGAGTAAAGTTAAGAGTGAAAGTAAAGAGAAAGAGAAAGTAAAGAGGCCGAATGGAGGAGGCTTGTTCTTTATCCTCACGCTGCAGATGGTTTGTTTATCTTTTTTCTCTCTAGTAAACCATTCAGTTTTTAGACTTACAAAGTCATGTAAATAGCAAATGCTTCATGGCGTGACGCAACTGACTCTTAAACGGAATGAAAGGTAAGACTCTGATTGGTTTAATGTACGTTATGCTCAACGTTAAGCACAACCCTGTTAAATCATGCGCCAGGCCGCAGAGCGTACTTTTCCATCCTTAAAATAGCAAAAATGGATTTAGACATGCCCTTAATGTTTTTGTGCCATGCACTTTAGACTTTGCACCTAGATCGCTAAAAGAGAGCCCAATATGTTCAAGTGAAATATTGCAAAAAAATTACAAATTGCAAAATTTTAACAAAAATGTATATACATTTTTTTTGTTTCTGTTGATGTTTTTGTTTAATACTTTTTTCCTAACGTAAACATTTGTGCTGATTTTTAGACTGTTTATACTGTTTTTAGACTGTTATTGTAACTATTGTGTAGCGCCAGATTAGGTTTCAGTAATGACTAATCTAATTTATTTGCACAAATATTATATTGTAAAGCACCCTATTAAAAGAATTAATTTAAAACAGATTTGTGAGGGGTGTACTCATATACGCTGAGCACTGAACATTTTTTTTGCCATGAAACAAACACAAACAAACATAATAGGGCTCTGCAGTTTAATGCACCAACGTTCCGACATTCTGGATTTTCAGTGTTTGGATGTAGACCAGAAGAACGTTGAGTGGAGCAGATTTAAGGAGGTTAAGGAGTTCGGCCCTACTTACAACAGCGTACCTCTGAAATAAACCAAACAATTTGTTCTTGGCCATGATTCAGGCCAAACGTTTATCAATTGATTTACACACAGATTACCATTTAAAGATACAAGAGGGGAGGTGGGGGGGGGGATGATATGATGATAGCGCTGTGGCTGTTAGATTCCTAGTGAAAGCCCCAGGAAATGGACACTATTTCCTTGGCTCTAGTGTGCTGCACCTCGATGTTTATCTAGCGGAGGGTTGGGGCCAGCCGAAGCCTTTGTAATGGACCATGCAGGGAATGTGTTTATGCTCAGTAGTCATTTACATGCTGCATTTTGACATTAAAACATTGCACAGAGCTGCATTCTAGCAGTGGCTTTTTCAGTGGCTTTTTTACAGTATCTGCAAACATGGGTCAGATTTACAGTGAGGAGCTGTATCATTTATTGCTGACTGTAGAATATACATACATCATTTTAATGAGCCTCAGAGGTGGTTCATAAAGACATTCAACCCAGATATTTAGTTAGCAGGGGGCCTCAGTAAATATTAATATATAACAGCTACACGGTTACAATTTGAAAAAATATATATACGGATAGTTTAGAGTTTTCAATATAATGCTTAGACAGCTGTGTAGACAATTTGCCATTGTTTGCTTTAGATCTGTTTACCTTTTTTTATTGTTAACAAACTGATTTTATTGTAAAGAGAACAACGTTGTCAACATAGGCTCGTTCTGAAAACGTAGCCTTATACACATTTCTTGAGATCACAAATTATGTATCCAGAGCTACGTATGACTGGATTTCATCTTTAAAATGAATGCTACGGGGTGGTATGATACCCGTTCCTTTTCTCGTTTACCAGCTGACCGCTTACCTGCACGTGAACGACTTTTCCACTGTTACCATTTGTCCGGTAGCTTGACACGTACATCGGCAGACTTGACATATAGAGCGGAGTTGATCGCGATGACGGGGTTTGAGTCCGATGAAGAATGATTCCAGAAAGTAGGTAAGACAAAAACAGAAGCTAAAAAATACAATAAACAAGTTAATAACACGGTGAGAATGTGGTCAAATCTGAAAGCGTGGTAAAAATCAGGGGGCTTTTTTTTTTGGATTGCTTTTCAAAACACTACGGTTCAGTTTAGGGAAGGGGAGGATGGGGGGGGACAGTCGATTGGTCAGTCATTAAGTCGACAGCGGCCTCTGGTGGATTTATGTGAGAATAGCAGGTGCGATTGGAACTCGCGAGAGAAATTTGAGATCTGAAAAAGCGTACACAGCAGCCTCTGGTGGATTCGCGAAAACAAAAACTGCAAAAAAGTAGCTCCTGGAACATATTTTGCTCTTTCCAGAAATGTATATAGGGGTACGTAATCAGAATGAGCCTGGGTTAAACGTTGTCGTACATATTTGAGATTGGTGCGCCACAAGGTGTAGACATTCAGCTCTCAGACATAAAGGGATAGTTCACCCATAAATTCTGACATCATTTGTAAATCCTTTGATTGTAATGCAATAATGTGCACAATTTGTGAAGCTGCCTTGAAATAATAATTAGTGTGAAAAGCGATATACAAATAAACTTGAATTGAATGAAACTGAATTGAATTTATTCACACTTTGATTATTTAAACTTGAGCTTCTTTCTTCTGTTACAGTTTTGTTGTTTGTCAACTGCTTACACACAAAATCTTTTTTTCAACATCTCACTTAAAATGCAAAACTACACCTCAAATCTCCAAAACCAGAAGCTATTTCTCAGCCTTGAACTCAATTTTCAGTAGTATAAAACACTTTTTTCAAAACTCTACACACAACTCTCTACCTTAAACCCAAAACTCTAACAGAAATCCACTTGCTTTCCTTTTCCAAACACAACCAATCAAAATGCTACACTTATTCACAAGGTTGCAGACACACGCTCTTCAAATGTGGAAACACTAATTTCTTAACTGATCCCTAACCAGTCACTGTTTTTGTCTAGTATAGGCCAAAGGTGATGGGACACTGGGCTGTTCTGCTCCAAAACAAAACTGGTTTTCCACCCATTCACAATTTATAGTTTTGAGAATTGTGTGTAGAGTTTTGAAAAAAGCAGACATTCTTTTGAAAATGTGTGTAAGCAGTTGGAAAAAAAACTGTAATATTTTCCGTTTTTACATGTTTCTCATTGGTGTTTACAGTGTACCTGTTCCCGCTCTTAGCAGATTACTGTCACTGTTTCCCAACCCTGTTCCTGAAGGCACACCAACAGTACACATTTTCAACCTCTCCCTAATCAAACACACCTGAATCAACTTATCATAACATCAGAAGAGACTCCAACACCTGAAGTTAATGGGTCAGAAAAGGGAGACATCCAAAATATGTACTGTTGGTGTGCCTCCAGGAACAGGGTTGGGAAACACTGGTATAGCCTATAGAGCGTTAGATTTAGAACAATAGTGTTTACGTGCTATATCAAAAAGTGTTATATTATGAAAGAAGTGTTTGCAATTTGATACCAATACTTCATTCTGACATTTTTTTTTTGTGGCATTTTGAATGCAGTGTTACATTTTGAAGGAAATGTGAGGCATTTTGCATTTTGTGTGTGCAGTGTTGTGAATTGTTTGTAGAGTTTTGAAAAAAGGTGACATTGTTTTGAAAATGTGTGTAAACAGTTGGAAAAAACTGTAAAGCTTTGTATTCTAATCGTGTTCTAGAAACGTAATATTTTTTAGTATAATACTATTTTGCATTTACAAAAGTAAATAATAATAATAATAATAGGTAATAAGATAAGATAAGATAAGATAAGATAATAATTTATGTTGTTTGAAACTTATTTAAAAGTGTTGAGTATTGAGTCATAGTATTGAGTCTGAACACAATGCATTGATTATTATAGTGAACATTATATTATACATATTTATTCAAGCTTGGATTTTGCCCATGAAATACAAACAATGTTATCGGAAAGTTGGTTTACTGTTTTTTTTATACATCTAAAAAACTGAACCATCAGCCCCTATCCATGCCAAAAATCTAGATCATGACTCAATCTAGATCAAAACTGGTTCAGCCTATAAAAAAAAGTGCAAGTTCCTGCTTCAGTAGCTTTGTTTCCTCATACATGAGATTCTCACTAGAGATGGGGGATGGAAAGGGCTGGTAATATATTTGGTTAAAATAAATGGAGTTTTTAATAACAGTGGAGGCACCTTCATTGGGTCAACCACAGCCAAATATAGACTTGATGGAAAAATGAGCAGAATTTGCATGATGCTCACTGTCTCTGTGGGTTGTGGGTTCTAGAAAGCAAATGGTATGTGTGACTTGTTCATAACCCAGGTTAAAACTAGAAAAGCTAACTTTGTCAAAGCCATTTAAAGACAAAAAAGAGAAGAGTTCTAACATTTTAAAGCTAGTTTTTTAGTGTTAACAATTAAAAGTTTTTAAAAGTTAAGGATTTAAATTAAAGTACTAAAATGTATTGTCCAAAAGTACAAAGGTGAGACAAAAATAAGGCATATTAAAGGGATAGTTCACACAAACATGAAAATTTACTCACTTTTTATTCACCCTCAAATCACAGATATTTTGAAAAAAAGCTGACTTCCAAAGCAAAAACTAATTCTATGGAGGTCAATAGTTAAAGGTTTCTGTCATTTTTCAGAATATTTTCTTTTGTATTTACAGTTTTTCCAACTGTTTACACACATTTTCAAAACAATATCTCCTTTTTTCAAAACTCTACACACAATTCTCAAAACTGCACACCCAAAATTCAAAATGCCTCACATATCCTTCAAAATGTAACACTGTATTCCATAAACACGTGTCAGAATGAAACATTTGCATCCAATGGCTAACACTTCTTTCAAAAGAGTAAATGTTTGAATAAACCATGTAAACACTGTTGTTCTAAATCTAAAGCTTTTTGCTCTTTAGGCTTATATCTACATTTCAATACAATGTTTTACAGTGACAGTGATCTGCTGAGAGGAGTAACAAGTACACTGTAAACACCGATGACATGAAAAAACAAAAAATATTTATTATAAAATCCAAACATTATTGTTGTTTATAGCATAGCAAAACATAAACATACTGTATGTAAAAAAATAAATAAATAAAAAATAGAACATATGTAAAGCAAAAGTATGTTCTTTAGAATACAGTAAAAAACACAAGCGTCCATTTCATGGAAAAGTGTCATGTAGGCGTAGGGTTGGTCATCATACACTTTACAGTGCTAGGCTCAGAAGAATTCCTCTATTTTTTTAAGAATTTAGGATTTAGAAAAGGAGAAAATGGGGTAGGTACAAATTATTAACTACAAATTGTGAATGCGTGGAAAACCAGAGAGTTGTGTGAAAATTGAGTTCAAGGCCGAGAAATAGCTTCTGGTTTTGGAGATTTCAGTGAGATGTTTCAGAAATCGTGTGATATGAAAAGATTTTGTGTGTAATCAGTTGGAAAAAAATGTAATTGGCCAAACATTGCTATTGTATACAGTAACATACAACAAAAACATAAACATACAGTATGTTTATGGTATGTTTATGAGGGGGGGGGTCCTTTGCCTTGAGAAGTGTCTTATGGGTATAGGGTTGGCCATCATGCACCTTCCAGCACCAGGTTGAGAAGATTTCCTCTAGTCTTTTTTAGAGGAATTTAGGTCATAGAAAAGGTGAACATGCGGTAGGTACAAAACTATAAGTTGTGGACCGGTTGTTTTGTGTGTGTGTGTGTGTGTGTGTGTGTGTGTGTGTGTGTGTGTGTGTGTGTGTGTGTGTGCGTGTGCGTGTGCGTGTGCGTGTGTGTGTGTGTGCGTGTGCATGTGTGTTTGTGTGTGTGTGTGTGTGCGTGCGTGTGTGTGTGCGTGTGTGTGTGTGTGTCTGTGTCTGTGTCTGTGACTGTGTCTGTGTCTGTGTGAGCTGCTGAATAAGTGTAGAATTTTTATTGGTTGTGTTTGGAAAAGGAAAGAAAGTAGCTTCAAGTCAGATTTTTTGTGTTTTAGGTAGAGAATTGTGTGTAATGTTTTGAAAAAAAGTGTTCAGTATAAGAAAGAGTGTACGGCTGAGAAATAGCTTCTGGTTTTGGAGATCTGAGATGTAGTTTTGCATTTTGAGTGAGAGGATTCTGAAATTGTGTGACAATAAAAGATTGTGTGTAAGCAGTTGGACAAAACTGTAACAGCACATTTTGTGATTCAGAGGCTGTTTACTATAGTCTGAATCAGAGAAACACTGCACATGTAACAGATTCATTGGCACACACGTTACTTTAACAAAACATTTTTATATCGTACATCTCAAATTCTAAAACTTTTTGATTGTGTTGTTTTGACAAATTAATATTTTGTAAAAGATACACACCTCAAAACACTGTGAAAGAAACACCTCATAACTGCTTTGGGACATTATTGTTTTGTAGTTATATATACTGCTCAAAAAATAAAGGGAACACTTAAACAACACAATGTAACTCCAAGTGTTACCTTTATTATGCATGTGCTGTATTGTACATTTTTGTAATGGGGGCGACACGGTGGCGCAATGTCATCTCCCAGCAAGAAGGTCGCTGGTTCGAGCCCCAACTGGGTCATTTGGCATTTCTGTGTGGAGTTTACATGTTCTCGTCGTGTTCATGTAGGTTTCCTCCAGGTGCTCCAGTTTCCCCTACAGTCCAAAGACATGGGCTATAGGTAAGTTGAATAAGCTAAATTGGCCATAGTGTGTGTGTGCATGTGAGAGTTTATGGATGTTTCCCAGTGCTGGGTTGCGGCTGGAAGGGCATCTGCTGCGTAATAACTTATCATGGTTAAGTTGGCGGTTCATTCTGCTGTGGTGACCCCTGATTAAAGTTTTTTCTGATTGCTTAAGCACAATTCTGAAATTAAGACTCATTTAGTCAAAACACTCCACACAATTTACACATCCACACACACAAACAGCAGAACACATCAGAGTATTTGCAAAATGAAACACTTCATCCAAAACTTTACAACACACAATCACAAAACACAATTTTAACACTGTACAGAACACACACACCTTATTCAATATAAATCTGTTTGCTTCATTTACACACTGCTGTAATCACTCTAAACACTCGTATCATTTCTAACTGACTAATACTGATATAATCAGGGTTTAAGAGATATTGCTACAAAGTACAAGAACATACTGTATTCACCAAACAGTGATAGACTGATAGCTAAATATGTCCCTACCCTAACAAACCATACAACAATGTAAAGCTGATTTATTCAGCTTTCTGGTGATGTATACATTTCAATGTAAAAAAAAATTCCATCCCCTATCATCTGGTTACTAATCTTCCTCACGTTCGTGCTTCCTCTTCCATCCTGCAACATTGGCTTGTATGTTGAAGATTAATATTTATAGCTCTTGTAAAACATATTAATTGAAGACTACTATTTATAGCTATACTACTGTAAACATGTTTATTGAAGACTAATAGTTTATACCTATTGCCTTTTTATTGTGGTTACAGCTGATTGGTGTATCTACAGTTTTGCAGCAGTGTGTGTGCACACCTGATGGCTGTGTTTAACCAATGGTTCATGTGTCTGTTCATTTGAAGGCCTTTGCTTTGAAATTGCAAGGAAATTCCATTATGAAATATTTCGTGTCAAAAGCGTCCAAGTGTGTTTAGTGATTTGCATATCAGTGTGTGTAATGTTTTGCAAAAAGTGTGAAGCTGACAGTGTGCTTACAGTTGTGCAGATCTAGCCTTGTGTTTTGCTACCTGAGTGTACAGTTTTGCTAATTGTGGGAAAAGTTGAATTTTAGTGTGTAAGCAATCATGGAAACCTGTAATAAAGTGACTAAGCCGAAAAGAAATTAATGAATGAATTATATTTGTAATGTGTATATTAATATACATTATAGTATAGTACTAATAAGAGAAATGTGCTTTTGTATCTGTGTTTGTGTTTCTGTTTGTGTGGGGGTGTGTGGTGCGTGTGTGTATTGGAAGTTGCATTCAAAATCCTTTGTGCCTCTGGCTAGTCTTTTTTGAATGTATTTATAATACATATGATATGCTACATAAATCTATCACTGTGTTTTATAAATGACTTAAACTCTATTTGCACTTTAGGCAAAATAGTATCTCCTGAATACTTGCCACTGTCACAGGAAAAATGCCTGGACACCTAAAGCCACAATGTGGTTTTCCTGATATTCAACAAGCCACCTATAAAGGAAAACTTTGTCCATCTAAAAAGTTTTTATTAGAAACAGTTTTACATTTTCTATGCACCACATTCAGTTGCCAAACAGGTCTGTTAGGCAGGATTCAGAAGAGTGCTGTGTTTTAGTCTTGTCATTCACTCAGTTCAAGTCTGCTCCGGCATTTCAACCGTTGATAGCATTGATCTCAAGCTTATTCAAAACACCACAATTGGCTTCGCCCTCACTGTCACCATTCAGACATATATAATAATATTTCTGTTGTGGAAAGAGATAAGCAGGAGATAAGTGTTTCTGTGAAGACTGTGCTGATTGAATAAGCTCCCAAGAAATGACTGCATTATATACAGTTTTAATAATAGCAGGTTCAGTATGTTCATAACATCATTTACAGTTCTTTACAGAATCTGGATGTTTACTTTACCTAACTTTAAAAAAAGGGTCACACTTTACAATAAGGTTCATTAGTTAATGTTAATTAATGCATTTACTAACATGAACAAACAATGAACAATACATTTACTACAGTATTTGTTCATGTTAGTTAACGTTAGTTAATGAAAATACAGTTGTTCATTGTTAGTTCATGTTAACTCACAGTGCATTAACTAATGTTAACAAGCATGGACTTGGATGTTAATAATGCATTAGTAAATGTTATATTATGATTAATAAATGCTGTACAAGTGTTGTTCATGATTAGTTCATGTAAGTAAATGCATTAACTAATGAACCTTATTGTAAAGTGTTACCAAAAAAAGTTGTACTTTATATACAGTGCTTAGCATAATTGAGTACAACCCATTTTGAAAATGAATATTTTTATCAGTTTTTCAGTGAATACAGACAATGTATTTTGGTGCATTTACAGTGCATCCGGAAAGTATTCATAGCGCTTCACTTTTTCCACATTTGTTTATGTTACAGCCTTATTTCAAAATGCATTAAATTTATTTATTTCCTCAAAGTTCTACACACAATACCCCTTAATGACAATGTAAAAAAAAATGTAAATTGTTACAAATTTATTAAAAATTAAAAACCTGAAAAATCACATGTGCATGAGTATTCACAGCCTTTGCTCAATACTTTGTTGATGCACCTTTGGCAGCAATTACAGCCTCAAGTCACCTGTCTTTGGGGATTTTTGCCCATTCCTCATTGCAGTACCTCTTAAGCTCCATCAGGTTGGATGGGAAGCGACGGTGTACAGCCATTTTCAGATCTCTCCAGAGATGTTCAATAGGATTTAGGTGTGGGCTCTGGCTGGGCCACTCAAGGACATTCGCTAAGTTGTTGTGAAGTCACTCCATTGATTTTGGCAGTGTGCTTTGAGTCATTGTCCTGCTGGAAGATGAACCGTCGCCCCAGTCTGAGGTCAAGAGCACTCTGAAGCAGGTTTTCATTCAGGATGTCTCTGTACTTTGCTGCATTCATCTTTCCCTCTATCCTGACTAGTCTTCCAGGTCCTGCTGCTGAAAAAAATCCCCACAGCATGATGCTGCTGGATGGTATTAGCCTGGTGATGAGCGGTGCCTGGTTTTCTCCAAATGTAATGCCTGCCATTCACTCCAAAGAGTGTTTAATTTTAGCCTCATCAGACCAGAGAATTTTGTTTCTTATGGTCTGAGAGTCCTTCAGATGCCTTTTGGCAAATTCCAGGCAGGGAGTGGCCTCCGTCTTGCCACTCTACCATACAGGCCTGATTGGTGAATTGCTGCACAGATGGTTGTCCTTCTGTAAGGTTCTCCTCTCGCCACAGAAGAACGCTTGAGCTCAGACAGAGTGACCATCGGGTTATTGATCACCTCCCTGAGTAAGGCCTTTCTCACCTGATCACTCAGCCTAGATGGCCCACCAGCTGTAGCAGCAGTCCTTCTGGTTCCAAACATCTTCCACTTACGGATAATGGAGGTCACTGTGCTCATTAGAGCTTTCAGAGCAGCAGAAATTGTTCTGTAACCTTGCCCAGCCTCGTGCCTCAAGACAATCCTGTCTCGGAGGTCTACAGACAATTCCTTTGTCTTCATGCTTGGTTTGTGCTTTGACATGCACTGTCAACCCTGGGAGCTTATATAGACAGGTGTATGCCTTTTCAAATCATGGCCAATCAACTGAATTGATCACAGGTGAACTCCAGTTAAGCTGCTGAATGATAAGTGGAAACAGAATGTACCTGAGCTCAATTTAGAGCTTCACGGCAAGGCAGTGAATATTGATGTACATGTGATTTTTTTTTAGGTTTTTTTATTTTTAATAAATTTGCAACAATTTCAAAAAATATTTTCACTTTGTCATTATGAGGAATTGTATGTAGAATTTTGAGGAAATAAATTAATTTAATCCATTTTGGAATAAGGCTGTAACATAAAAAACTGTGGAAAAAGGGAAGCGCTATGAATACTTTCCGGATGCATTGTAAACAAAACAGATTTATTAAACAGATATATTTATTTAAAATAATATATCAGTCACCAAATTATAAATATTACATATTTAGAAATTGAAAGATAATACAATTAAATTCAAGCAAAATATTGCAAAAGAATTCTTTAAGTTTTTTTGCTTTCTTGATTTTACCTCTTTTTAAAATTAAAATTTAATATTTTTCTATAACATATATAGATTTGGGTGTACTCGTATGCCTAATGTATATGCACAAATATAATATTATATAGCTTCCTATTAAAATTATGAATTTAAAAGATAGATTTGTGGGAGGGGGGGTGTACTTATATATGCTGAGCACTGTACATGAAAATATGCTTATATTTGCATGTGAAGGTGAAATCCCTGTTTCAGCAGGCATCTTAGACTGATAGCCAGGATCAACATTAATAAACTGACTTCTAGGAGGGCACATCAGGAAGTGATTTCACTTTAATGTCCTTATGGCGTCAACTTCCTGTATGTTTGGCCATATATGTAAATTAGGGATGTATATTAGGGATGTCATAACACTTGTTTTTTTAGAAAAATCTCATTACCAAAAAATTCTCTCTTTTCTTGTTAATGCCAATTCCTGTATTTTCAATTCATTTGTAGTTCTATCTATATTATAAGTTCTATATGTATTTATTATATGTGTTAATTAAAACGTGCCACAGAAAATCTGAATATAATAAGCATAGCTGAATAATAAGTGTTCTGTATATTTAGTAAATACAGTGAGCCTTAAAGACCATCATTCCCATGTGAATTTCGGGAGTGTAAAATCTTAGTGGAAAACATGTCAAATTGGAACAAAACACTCACTTCGATGTTCCATATGGTATCATTAATATGCATACCCCCAGCATGTTTGAATTGCCAAAATGTTTCCTAGTGAGATTTCAACGATGACGTTTTTTATTCATTCATTCATTTTCTTTTTGGCTTAGTCCCTTTATTAATCTCGGGTCGCCAAAGCGGAATAAACGCAACTTATCCAGCATTTTTATGCAGTGGATGCTCTTCCAGCCACAACCCATTACTGGCAAACATCCATACACACTCATTCACACACATACACTACGGACAATTTAGCCCACCCAATTCACCTCTACCACATGTTATTGGACTGTGGGGGAAACTGGAGCACCCGGAGGAAACCCACGCAAACACAGGGAGAACATGCAAACTCCACACAGAAACACCAACTGACCCAGCCGAGTCTCGGACCTTCTTGCTGTGAGGCAACAGCACTACCTACTGGGCCACTGCGTCGCCACGATGACGTTTTCTCCCTTATTTTTAAGATGATCTAAGCTTGTATTATACTTACGATATAAATGGGACTCTTATTTTGAAAATGAGACAGACTTCAAGAAAGAATAAGCACTTCTGTGATGCGTGCAGCAATGCATGACCAAAGGTGGATTGTTCACTGATTGTCTGAAAGCAAGATGCAGGATATACAGATTATGCATTATTTAGATATAAGAGAACAAATAAGCATATCGTATCAGTGCTTTCTACAATGATGATAATTCCCAAACTGCAATTGCAATGAGAGGTGAAGTAAATCTAATGGACCACAGTTTTAGGCTTAAAGCCATTTAAACAAAGCAATCAAAACATGTGCAAAGCTGGGTGAAAGAGATAGAAGTATGAGTATTTGTAATGTGCTTTAAAAACTTGTGTAGGATTGTTGTTTGTATTAAACATTGTTCATAATAATCATAATGAATATGGCACTGTAAGTTCTGTTTGTTTTATACTTGTGATATAGTTTTTAATAAAAGTGATGTGTGTGTATTCAGTGCACGTCGCGTAACATTATCTAAACATATTACAAATTTTTCAATGATCAACATGGTTCCATTTATGAAATGTTTCTTCTTTTAGAACTTCCTAAAATTCGCTTTTCAATTTAGATGGCTCATATTTATTTATTTCATTATTAATACAATATTTGTTTCTCTAATTTTGTAATCCCATACTGACTCTATAATATTCAGATCTGGACTCTGTGGAGGCCATTCCATGACTTCTTTCATTGACTTTTCATGATTTCAGTATTTGATCAGTTGATTTTCTCTTCAATATTCATTCATTTTATTTTTGGTTTAGTCCCTTTATTAATCAACGGAATGAACCGCCAACTTATCCAGCATACAGTATGTTTTACACAGTGTATGCCCTTCCAGTCGCAACCCAACACTGGGAAACACCCATACACTCTTGCATTCCCACACATACACTACGTCCAATTTAGTTTATTCAATTCACCTATAGCACATGTCTTTGGACTGTGGGGGAAACCGGAGCACCCGGAGGAAACCCATGCGAACATGGGGACAACATGCAAACTCCACACATGAATGCCAACTGACCCAGCCAGGGCTGGAACCAGCGACCTTCTTGCTGTGAGGCGAGTGCTACCCACTGGGCCGCCGTGTTGCACGTAATCCTATACAGACTCTATAATATTCAGGTCTGGATTTTGTGGAGGCCATTTCATGACTTTTTATTGACTTTTCATGATTTCATTATTTGCTCAGATTTTCTCTCCAATATATGAAAAAAAAGTCAACCAACATACCCTGCTTTATTTTGACATTTTATGCAGAATTTTCTTAGACATTCATTTATTTAGCCATTTGTTATAATGACATCCATGGCCTAAAGCCTACTTGTCAGCAGACCTACTTAACATTTTTAACATTATCAGTGGATTAAGTTGAAATACCATAATTATTTTGACCAGCCATGAAACTTATTCCCATTGTTTTATTATGATTTAGATACAATAAAAAAGGTGACAACACATACTATTTTTCTAGTTATTTTGTAAGATGCTAGTATTCAGCTTAAAGTGCTATTTAAAGGCTTAACTTGGTTAATTAGGATAAATAGACAAGTTAGGGTAATTAGGCAAGTCAATAGACAAAAGGGGTTTGTTCTTCAGCGAATGGAAACAATATATAATTTCTTAAGGTACTAATAATATAGACCAAATTATTTAAATACAGTAAATTTTAAAAAATCCTTGCGTTGTTAAACATCACTAAGATAATTTTTTTTTAAGAAAATATAAAATCCACAGGAGGGCTGATAAAATCTTTCTTCACTGTCGATTTCTACTCACTTTTGAAACTTGGTGAGTTGTAATTTAGCCTTTGCGTGCATCTCTCACAGAAATGTTCCACACAGTGATAAGAGCACAATACTTTCAATGTGTTTTCATTTGCATACCCACAAACATCAACTGCTCTGGCCCTTTAAAAAAAAAATTTAGGACAGTAAGGGTTACAGCCATGTTCGATATCAGAGTAAAAAATGAGGTTGCATCAGTTATCGGATCCCCAATCACTCAATTTTGTTGTTCCCTAATTAGGTGACAAGATCGGTGGCTGATTGCCCAGGGCAGATGACAGTGCTCTCCCAGCCTCTGCTGGTGTGTGGGGGGGACGGATTCACACACTCCAATTTCGATGGCTGCATCGAGTCTGCCCTGAAGGTCTTTGCGGTTCTGAAGTCTTCTCTTTGAAAGGAGGTTGGAAAAGTATCCCTTTATTTTTGGTTTTTGTTATGGAGGATGGCACATTGATTTAGATTTAAGCCCCTCCCTGCAGGAAGATGGATGTACTGCACAAAGCACAGTCTCGTCTGGGTCTGCAGACGCATTTTGTTACAAAAACCAATTATACTGTCTGTGCCGGATGCTGAGGATTAAAGACAACAGAGCACTGTGCAGCTTCAGTTGTGACAGAGGCTGATGCCTCAAACTGGCTTTGACACAATGTTTTGAACTATGGTGTTTCGGATGTGTAGCAGATATTATGTGTAGTCTGAGATTAATAAAATAATTGAAACATGCTTGAATGTGTTTGCCGTGTGACTTGTTGAACATTTTTAATAAAGTAAACTGTTTTTAAATTTACTATAACAAATTAATTGTTATAATTATTCAGAAATGTACTAATATTAAGTGGCATTAACTAATATGTACTAGTATGTAAGAAATAAATACAGTGTACTTACTGTGTCCTTAATGTATTGCAGAACACTTCTGGTGCTCTTGAGGTGGGATTAGGGACAGGTTTGGAGGTATGGGTAGGTTTAGTGATGTGTCAAGGTGTAAGGGAAGGTCAATAGTGTCATTAAAAATGTAATCTGAACAGAAATTAATCACATATGTAATTACATCCTAGTATTTAATTAATCATAAGTACTGTACAATGTAAAAACATGTATTTACACAAGACGTACATTGTAACAAATGATTTATTTCAGTGTTAGTACATTTTAGTTAACCCTTGTGCAATGTTCAAATTAACTACCCTTTTGTTATGTTAGGGATGAAAACATCCACTGAATTAAACTGCTGTATCAGATCATTTGCTTTTACATTTTATGTGCAGAAATCTGCTAATCAACCTTAGTCCTGATCAAAACTACTAAATGCTTTTAAAAATTACAGGATTTTAGCTCTTTAATTGCCAAGTTCACTAATGATGTCACTGATTTGGTAAAAACAAACCCACAAAATGGCGTATTTTCAATATAACAAGTAATTGTGGACTTTTTTTCCCTTTTAGCACAGTCTTGGACATGTGAACGATTAGTAACAACATTGATGACGTTGATGTATCTGTTCGATTTTCATTTTTCCCTCCTAATTTACTTTTGGTGGCTGTTTTGCCCCATTGACTTCCATTTTAACAGCATTCGTGTTATGAAGCGGACAGGAGACAGAGGTAAGGAAACGTTAGGGTGTTTATTAAATGACAACAAGGAGCACATGAAGGATAGCCAGGAGGATCAGGAATGATGTTGGGGTCTTTTCCTCCGTGGCTGGGTAACAGGAATACACGAGGATGGACAGCACACACCAGATACAGCTGACAGAGGATGACACAGACTTGGAAGGACTGGAAGACAGGACGATTCGGGAGGACCAGGAAGACTAGGAGGAATACAAAGAGAACAGGTAAGTAAAGCGTTTGTTTTAGCTGAGGATGACTACGCTGAGTGGTCGCTCAGTTGTCCGCTTTCGTCGAGACGAGCCCGGACAATGAGCGACTGGAGTGCTGTGCTTTTATCTGGTGCTCGTGAATGTGATGCAGCTGTGTGCTCATTAGAAGTCAGGTGATGGTGATCTTCGTGAGTGGGGGTCGTGAGAGCCTGACCAATCCATGACAGTACCCCCCTCCCCAGGGCCCGCTCCTGAGGGCCGACACCTCCGACGCCGTGGTGGTCTCCCTCTGCCTCTAGGCGCTGGGAACTCAGGGTGGCTCTCATGAAACTCCACCATGAGACTAGGATCGAGAATATCAGCTCTGGGAACCCATGTCCTTTCTTCGGGGCCGTACCCTTCCCAGTCCACCAGGTACTCCAACTGGCCACCACGACGTCGGGAACGCAAGATCTCCTTCACTGCGTAGACGGCTCCTTCTTCTAGGAGCAGTGGAGGAGGGGGTTCCTCTTCGTGGTCAGGCTCTGTGGAGGGAAGAACAGGATCGTGATAGGGTTTCAGGAGTGATACGTGGAATGTAGGGTGAATACGGTAGTGAGAGGGTAAGTGTAGTTTGTAGGTGACGGGGTTAACCTGTTCCACGATGGTGAAGGGACCAACAAATCGGGGACTTAACTTGCGAGAGGGCAGTCGCATGCGTATGTCCCGGGTGGATAGCCACACCTTTTGTCCGGGTGTGTATCTGGGTTCTTCAGACCTTCTTCTATCGGCGGTTACCTTGCTTCGACGGACTGCCCTCTGCAGATGTTGATGAGCCTCGTCCCAGACTCTCTCGCTCTCCCGGAACCAGTGATCCACTGCGGGGACATCAGATGGTTCGCCATCCCAGGGAAAGAGCGGTGGTTGGAAGCCCAGGACGCACTGGAATGGCGTGAGTCCGGTGGAGGGTTGCCGCAGTGAATTTTGGGCATATTCTGCCCAGCCCAAATACTGGCTCCAGGAGCTCTGGTGACCACTGCAGAAGGTCCTCAGGAACCGTCCCACCTCCTGAATCTTCCTCTCTGTCTGCCCGTTGGTTTGGGGATGATATCCAGAAGAGAGGCTGACGGCCACACCTAGGAGCTTGAAGAAGGCTTTCCATAGACGTGAGATGAACTGTGGACCTCTGTCCGACACAATATCTTCTGGAATACCAAATGACCTGAAGACTTGATTAAAGATATTGTCGGCTGTTTCAAAGGCTGTGGGAAGACCTTTCAGAGGGATTAGTTTGACAAACTTTGAGAATCTATCTACTATGACTAGAATACAGGTATTACCTTCTGACGAAGGGAGATCAGTGATAAAGTCCACTCCTAGGTGTGACCAGGGACGGTTCGGAATCGGCAAGGGATGGAGCTTTCCAGCGGGTAGATGACGTGGGCTCTTGGATTGGGCACAGTCCTTACAGCCCTGAACATATTGCCTCACATCCCTTGCCATGTTTGGCCACCAGAATCGTTGGGATACTAGCGAGAGAGTATTGTTGATCCCTGGATGTCCAGTGCCTAGCGAGGTATGTAAGGAGTGGATCAGATCTACCCGGTGTTCAGGTGGTATGAACTGCCGATGAGGAGGGCATCCCGGCGGAGCAGGGGCTTCCGGAGTGGCAACGACTGGAGGAGCGTTCCAGGTGATCGGACAAATGGAGATGTGTTCGGGAAGAATCTTCGTTGGGAGTTCTTCATGATCGTGATGCTCGTGTAAACGAGAGAGAGCGTCTGCTCTTAGATTCTTGGGTCCTGGACGATAGGAAATGGAGAAATCAAAACGTGAGAAGAAAAGTGACCATCTGGCTTGACGTGGACATAGTCTCTTGGCCTCTTTGATATATTGGAGGTTTTTGTGATCTGTGATCACCTGGAACGGATGTTTGGCTCCCTCCAACCAGTGACGCCACTCCTCCAAGGCTAGCTTGATTGCTAGCAGCTCCCTGTCTCCTATGCTGTAATTCTGCTCCGCCGGGCTCAACTTCCGAGAGAAATAGGCACAGGGATGCAGTCGGGGCGGTGTATCATGATGTTGAGATAATACTGCCCCGACGCCGGTGGTGGATGCGTCCACTTCCACCACGAAAGGAAGATTTGGGTCAGGATGAGTCAGGAGTGGGGCCCTTGTGAACTCCTTCTTAAGAAGGCGGAAGGCTGCGGCTGCTTCTTTGGTCCACTCCAGTCCTTTGGGTTTACCCTTGAGGAGATTAGTGAGAGGTGATGTAATCCTGCTGTAGTCCTTGATAAACCGTCTATAAAAGTTAGCAAACCCAAGAAACCTCTGGAGCTCCTTAATGGAAGTGGGTTCTGACCAGGATAGAACAGCCTCAATTTTCTTCCCATCCATACGTATACCGGTTTGATCAATGATGTATCCCAAGAAATGAATCGACTTCTGGTGGAATGAGCATTTCTCCGCTTTGAGGTAGAGGTGATGTTCTCTCAATGTGTGTAGGACCTCCGCAACGTGTTGGCGATGTTCGGCCTCACTCCGGGAGTAAATGAGGATGTCATCTATGTACACTATTACAAAGTGGTGAAGAAACTCCCGGAGGACTTCATGAATGAAGTTTTGGAATACGGAGGGGGCGTTGACCAGACCGTAAGGCATGACCTCATATTCATAGTGGCCAGTAGGGGTCACGAATGCTGTCTTCCATTGGTCCCCCTCACGTATTCTTATCAGATTATACGCGCTGCGGAGGTCCAATTTAGTGAAGACTTTAGCTTCTCGGAGCTGTTCCAAAGCGGCTGGTACCAGAGGAAGGGGATATCGGTATTTTACTGTACCGTTATTTAGGACCCTGTAGTCGATGCATGGACGCAGCCCTCCGTCCTTCTTGGCCACAAAGAAGAAGCTTGAGGCGGCTGGTGATTTTGAGTGACGTATGTACCCCTGACTCAGAGCCTCCCTTATGTAATCTTCCATTGCCTGATTCTCTGGAAGCGAGAGCGGGTAGATCCTACCTCTTGGCAACTGGGCATCTGGAACTAGGTCGATCGCGCAGTCCCATGGCCGATGCGGCGGTAGCTGGGAAGCTCTCTTGGGGCAGAAGACATCATGAAAGGAGCTGTACTCCTTAGGAATGTGGATAGACTGCTTCTCAGGAGGGCTCTCGACCGATGTTGCAAACAAAGAAATGGGGTTCCGACCTTGAAGAGGGAGATTTGGAAAACAGGTAGGTGTACATCCAGATCCCCATTTCTTTATCTCTCCTGTGCCCCAAGAGATGATGGGATCGTGCTTCACCAGCCACGGGCGCCCTAGAATGATGTCCATATTTGCACCCTCCAGAACCAGAAATTGAATCCTCTCTTGATGTAACAGCCCCACTTGAAGAAGGATGTCTTCGCATTGTCGATGGATACGGGTCGAAGATCGAGTGCACTGGGTTATCGGTTGTATCTGGTATATATGCGAGGACGCCTCAGTACGGAGGTGGAGTTGACGACAGAGGGATTGGGGAGATGAAGTTCCCTGCTGACCCGGAGTCGATGAGGGCTGTGACAAGGAGAGAAATAGAGGCAGTAGTTATTTGTACGGTGGTAGTAAGTGGTTTACATTGTTCAATATTCGTACTGAATACACTCACTGAAGTCCGAATGGGACGAAGGGGACACTCCATACGGGTGTGTCCACTGACACCGCAGTATAGACACAGACCCCGGGTCAGCCTCCTCTGTCGTTCCGCTGATGTCAGTCTTCCAGACTCTATTATCATGGGTTCTGGTTCTGGAGAGGCTGTTGACTCAGGCGATTGGAGGAGTGCAGACGAGGGGGTGATGGTGTCCTGTTGATAGGAACGGAGACGATCGGAACATCGGAGAGAATGTTGGATGAATCTCTCCAGACCCATTGTATCATCTAATGTGGCCAGCTGGATTCGGAGAGTGGGTTCCAAGCCGAGCCGGTACGTGGTCAACAACGATCTCTCATTCCATCCACTTGCAGCTGCTAGAGTGCGAAACCGGAGAGCATATTCCTGTGTAGATAGAGTACCTTGCTTTAGATGATACAGCTGCTCTCCAGCGGCTACTTCCCCATCAGAACGTCCAAACACCTCTTTGAAATACTCCGTGAAGGTAGTGATGGAATTCATGACCGGCCCGGCTTGGTTCCAGATCGTCTCAGCCCATTTAAGTGCAGGTCCAGAGAGTAGTGATACGATGTAGGCGATCTTTGACTTATCTGTGGGATATAGAGAAGGTTGCATTTCGAATATGAGGGAACATTGTAACAGAAAACCATTGCACTCCCCCGCTCCGCCTGAGTAGGGCGCTGGTCGGGCCATGGGACTGGAAGGAAGGGCCGAAGAAGAAACTGTGGAGGCGGAAGTGCTCGGTGCTGGTGGTGCGTTGGAAAGTGGAGCTGGTGGCTGTAGAATCCGCTTCAACTGGTCCACCAGCTCTTGAAAGTGACCGAGGGTGCTCATGTTGTCGTCGTTATAGGTCCGGGCTTCTGTTATGAAGCGGACAGGAGACAGAGGTAAGGAAACGTTAGGGTGTTTATTAAATGACAACAAGGAGCACATGAAGGATAGCCAGGAGGATCAGGAATGATGTTGGGGTCTTTTCCTCCGTGGCTGGGTAACAGGAATACACGAGGATGGACAGCACACACCAGATACAGCTGACAGAGGATGACACAGACTTGGAAGGACTGGAAGACAGGACGATTCGGGAGGACCAGGAAGACTAGGAGGAATACAAAGAGAACAGGTAAGTAAAGCGTTTGTTTTAGCTGAGGATGACTACGCTGAGTGGTCGCTCAGTTGTCCGCTTTCGTCGAGACGAGCCCGGACAATGAGCGACTGGAGTGCTGTGCTTTTATCTGGTGCTCGTGAATGTGATGCAGCTGTGTGCTCATTAGAAGTCAGGTGATGGTGATCTTCGTGAGTGGGGGTCGTGAGAGCCTGACCAATCCATGACAATTCGATGGTGCATAAACACACAGTCCTTGTTTTTATGCAATCCATGTAGTTCTGAGAGCTGAGATGCATATTTTGATTTTCTCAGACGCGTCAAGGTAAGTGTGCAAAGGTCACTCTCACACACTCATAGACACACACTTTAATTTGCTGTCATACTCTATATAAAATCCAGAAACTAAGCTTTTTTTTGCACAGACCTATCTAAAGGGTTAATGGTGCCAACTGATGATATTAAAAATTACAAACTGTTTTCCCAACAGGGAAAACAACCAACAATCAAGCATGCATGATTATATGGTGTCATGGTTTTGTAATAATAATAATTCCTTACATTTATATAGCGCTTTTCTAGACACTCAAAGCGATTTACACATTGAGGGAAAGCTCCTCATCCACCACCATTGTGTAGCATCCACCTGGGTGATGCAACAGCAGCCATATTGCACCAGACCGGACACCACACACCAGCTTAGTGGAGAGGAGACAGAGTGATGAAGCCAATTATGATATGGGGATGGTTAGCAGGTCATGATGGTCAAAGGCCAGTGGGCAAATTTGGGATTTTTTTACAACCACAGAGAGTCGGGACCTCGGTTTTACGTCTCATCGTTTGTTAGTTTTAGTAATTAATAAGTTAAAATTGAACAATTTTTTTCATTATTTTCTATGTATAAAATGCTTACATGAATATTAATTATCACATATTAATTATTGCAGGGTCATCTGAAATATTCTATTGAGACAAACAAAGCTTTTTAAAACTTAGAAATGCTTATACAGAACAACCTAAAATGTATTACTTGAAAATGTATTCAAAGATAAGCGTGTAAGAAATAAAGTAATAAAATATAGGAAAGATAAAAGATTGGTCACAATTGAGAGAAATAGTTAAATATAAGCCGAAAAATGTGAAGAAAAACTGAGAAATCAAGGTGTAGCTATGATATACAGTTGAAGTCAGATTTATAAGCCCCCAATAATTTTGACCTTAAAATGCTTTTTAAAAAAATAAAAACTGCTTTTCTTCTAGCCGAAATAAAAAAAAAAGATTTTCTCCAGAAGAAACAATATTATCAGATACACTGTGAAAATTTATTTTCTCTGTTAAACATCATTTGGGAAATATTTAATAAAAGAAAACAAAATTCAAGGGGGGGCTAATAATTCTGATTTCAACTGTATAAAGTGTGCAGATACGAATTCCAGTTAGTAAATAAAAGAAAGAAATTGCCATTTTATTTGTTTATTCTGAGGCAGAAATAAGTTGCATGATAATCTACAATATTGGTGTTAATAAAGAGGCACCAAAAAAGCAACCGCTTTTGTACAAATGTGTGTTAGCTCTAAGCTTAGAAGAGCTCTGAGATAATTTGTGCAAATATAACCCATCTTGCATTTGGCTTTTGAGTGCAGGAGTGAGGAGGTGGGGGGTAAAGTTGGCCCGGCTCGGCTGCCACCCCCTACTGCTCTGTGTGCAATAATTCAGCTTAGAGGAGCGAGAGCAGCCATTGACCGACTTGTGAAGCTTAGTGCTGCTGCATCTGGGCCATAATCTGGGACAAAATGTTTGGCAGCCAGTCTGCAGAGAGTCGCTCGTAATCCAGCCATAATTACGGCCGGGTGGGCCCGGGGCCTTCTGCACAGCTGGGCCTGCCTCATTCTCTTTCTTGACCTCTCCCTTGCTCTCTTCCTTTATCAGTGACACCCCCACTCCAAACTCCTCTATTCACAACTAATATTACCCTTACCAGGATTATATTACTCCTCTCCTGAGATGCACTGCACTATATCACTAATGCAGAGTCAACAAATCATCTAAAGATGGATGGCTGAGAGTCTACATTTATCATGCAGCCAATGACTTGTGTGTTTCTCTGTTTTCTAAAGGGGGTTGCGCAGTGGATGTGAAGTGCACTGCTAAGCCGCACAACATTTAGCACATTTGGATTTATATGTATTGCACACTGGACCCCTCACATTCACTTTTCACAGTTCATCTCATCACCAAACAGGCAAAAGACCCACATCAAGTGAAACAATGTGTTGGAATATGCTTCGCTTTCAGTGTGTCCCCCTTAAAGGAGACCTATTATTCCACTTTTTACAAGATGTAAAATAAGGTCCCATTTATACTAATACATTTTAGCTTTAAAACGCATTAGTTTTGCTATGGTTATGCCTTCCGTCCACTCTACCATGGATTTTTTTGAGCCCTGGTTTTGGAAATGCTGAAGAGGCCATTTTGATTTTAAATTGCTGCTGCTGCTCAGTGTTAGTATGGATGGGGGGGGGGGGAAACGGAGACATCAAAACGTCATGGCTGCAGACATTCGCCATGTGATTGGGGCTTTTTCTCAATATTAAGTACACAAAGTTGTCTTGCACCCTTTCCTTGTATGTTCGCAAGTTTAATATGGAAAACAAGCTCCTGATCACATCAGGCAAATCTTGAAAGGGAACAGTGTACTGTATAACCTCATTCACATCACCCTGGCTACGCTGTTTCACTATCTCAACAATAAAATTAAAACTTGATGTAAGGAACTGTCTATTTTCATTTTGATATTAACAACTTAACAGACACCAGAAATGTTAAGGTGTCGTGTAGCTACATATTTAGCCTATATGACCGTCATCTTCACTGTATGCATATAAATGACAAAACAGAGCCTATAACATAATTGCCTCCTTTAAATTTCATCTAAAAATATGAAACATACCCTCTCTTTTGCTAAATATCAGTTTTAATAATCAAAAATGGCCATTATAAAAGTATAACGCAAATAAGTGTATACAATATAGGAAATAAAGGGCAGTCATATCAATATCATTCAATATTCAGAATCAGTGTACGTGGTTACATAAAGTAATATATTACCTTGTCATTCCGCTCAGCCAAAACACGTTACCTGAGAACCAGTAATAGATTCAAAGACTAAAGAGTCGTCAGAGAGACAATATGAATTAAATATCACATTTAACATCTATAGTGAGATGAGATCCAGCAGTATATCCTTGATAAACTGTTCGACGTGCGCTGCTCTCACCTGGGCAGGTGTGCTCAAAGCACACTGCCTGGAGCTCAGACGTGCGCATACACTGCAGTGCATGCCAGAGTGTGTGTTTGGTCACGATGTTTTCAGTGGTAAAGTGTGGACAGAGATCTTTTCAGAAATGCTAGGTGTGGACATGGATCTAAAACGTCGTTTTAGCGTAAACTAAGTCTATGATGTTCCTAGAGTGTGTGTGAAGTTTCAGCTCAAAATACCCCACAAATAATTTTTTAAACCCTTTTTGCTCCTTTTAGACTTTGATCAAAATTGTGCCGTTTTAGTGACTGGCTTTAAATTTAAATGAGATTGTGCTCTTTTCAAAAGCGGGCGGAGCTACAGATTACTGTGTGTCAAAACAGGACTAATGTCGTCTCTGTAAAAAACTGAAAATGTGAAAAGAAGTGTCTCAAAAGAAAGATCTATGGAGACTAATGAGCATCCTAAAATTTCACATTTATAGTTGCTGACATTGGCTGCATCCAAAATCACAAACTTACATACTACAAAGTATGCAAAAACTCGAGCCGAGTAGTATGTCCGAATTCATAGAATTCGAAAAACAGTATGCGAGAAGTACCACTACTTCAGGCAAGATTCTGAAGTGTGCAACCGATGCACGCTACACTATCCCATGATGGCACGAGAAAATCACATCGAGAAAATTCATGAATGGGAGTGAAGCGATGCAACTGATGCAGGTAGGTCATGTGATCATGACAAAATGGCGGATGTAATACATCCAAATTCCTTTCACACTACTCACATTCAAACTGTATAGAACATAGTTTTCTAATGGTCGAGTAGTAAATTCAAATGCAGTACCTACTGAGTAATAGGCGATTTCGAATGCAGCCTTTATCTTCAGCAGGTGAAAACTCTAACAGCAGACGGCTGCTTCTCACTCAGGGCTATTTATGCTAATAAGGGAGAGATCATCACTAATGGGCGGGGCTTTCCCCCTCTGATGACGTGTACAAAGGGAGAATGTCAGTCAAAGTGTTTCTGTTTTTATGAAGTGTAATTATAAAAGAATAGAATTAATTTTACCATTAGAAGCTGTCTATATTCACAAACTGTTGCCACACAACTGGGTTTAAGCTCCATATAAAAGTAATAAGGTGTCCCCTTTAAAACTACATTTACATTAATCTGATACATTTGAAATTTATTTGTTTCTATAGGTGCCTTCCTTCAGTTAGAAGCCGCAGGCAGCCCCTAGGCAGATACATTTTAAAGGGCACATAGTTTAACCCTTTTTTATGATTTAATATTAATAGTATGGTTCTTCTGAGTGTTCCAGTTTAGGTTCAGTTCAAAACACAGTTCCGATTTTTTTTGACAATGTGTTAATTGTCAAATTTTTATTGTCATTTTGGGGGCGTGTACGCAGCTCGCTGTTTTAGGGGTGTGTTGCTTCACATGAAAATTAGTTTCGATTTCCCACCCAACGTAACACGGGGGCGGAGCCAGGAGCTCCCCCGCTCTGTGTTTGGCAACAGACAGGCAGGCGGAGAGAAGCAAAATGAGTAGGAGGACCAGCATTCAGCCATACATGTACAACTCAGACAAAGACCAAGCAGAGAGTACAAAATCATTTGTGTTTTTGTATAGTTTTACAGCCAACTGTGTGCAAGTTTAAAGTGCCGAGCTTGTACACCGAGACTAATAACCACGCACACTGAATTAACTTTGACTGAGGCACCAGATGCCCTGCTCGGAGCCGCGACACGGCACACCAGACACGCACATTCGGATGTTATTTAAAATGAAACTATTCAGATGGTGCTCTGTGGCACAGGAGAGACATGAAGTATCCCGATTTGTGGCTGCGCGCCGCGGACAGCCGGCAACTTGAAGCACCGTTGTGTGTACCTTGATAGAAACCTATGTTAAGAATTCTAAAATGTATGGCGTTGCGTGGCGCAACACTGAGCGTCTCGCCACGCAGAGCGGCGCTTCTGGTGTGCGACCTGCAGGCAACTTCGTTATTTTATTTCCAATGGAGAGACACGCAACGCGCTCGCACTTTCCAGCTGCACCTAGTTAAGATCACAGGGAGCTTCTTTGACCGCGAGAAATGCAAACAGCTGAAGTTTAAGGTAGACGCAATGAAAACAAGTACACATGTTTGCAAACCTACCTACAAACAAACTAAATTACAAACAACAATTCCGATTAGAGCGATCATGTGGTGAATGTTGATCTTGTGTTGAGCCCAATGAACCTTACATCTAAAAATAGAGCAAGGGTGTTCCTTGAGTGACATCGCTTTGACTCACATGCTGAAAATGGCGGTTGTGAAACAACAAACTGAGGATATGGTGATGCGCGCCTGTCAATCAATATTGGTGGGCGGGGGGACCGCACTCCTAGGTCAAGTTGCGGTTGCTCTGAAAACTGCTCCAGTTGGTCCACTGTTTTTATGTTGTAAAAAAGAAAGAAATGGATTGGGTGTGTTTATATCACTCCAATATGACGGTCTATACACTATACCTACACACATGTCTGTCTAAACAGCTTGAAAAGTAGATTTTTCACCATAGGTGCCCTTTAAAACTTTCATTTTCACATTACCGTGTTGACTGTGGAAACTGAGGAATTTAATCTAACAATCTTTAGTCGTATAATATCTAGGTTCATGCTGATATTTGTCATATTATTATTTATTTTCACATGTAGTGTTGCTTAATATAAATGTTAAAGAAATAGTTGAGTACTTACCCTCAAGCCATGCTTGGTGTATATGACTCTGTTCTTCACAATGAACAAAGTCAGAGTAGTTTTAAATGATATCCTGGCTTTTTTTACTGTTTAATGGTGTTGGGTAGTAGCCCTTTTTTAAGCTTCCAAAACAAATACATCATATAATTAACCCATAACCTATGCAAGGGAGTTAACGCATGTCTGATAAAGCAGATTGATCCATTTTTGCAACAAAAATATTTAGAATATTTAGATTATAAACTCAAATCAGTGACTTCTGGTGGCTGCAGAATGCACTTTCTCAGCAACTTCATAGCAGAAGCTCCAGTGAGGGTAAACAAAACAAAAACTAAACTAACGATAATTAATTGAAAGTGGAAAACAAGACGTTGAAGTTATGAAAAATGACAAGAATCACTGCATGAAATCACATTGTGTCTTTAAAAATTTTTTTAAAATATGAACATTTATTTTACCACAGTATTTTCTATGGCCTTTCAGTGATCAGCTACAGCTCCTGATGATGCTTCCATTTAAATGGCTTTTCATCTTATTTTACAATTGAACACCTGAATGGATACTTGGGATCATTATCGTCAGCAAAGAAATTTACAAACATGCCAATTTATAAAATTTAACATATTTTAGTAACAAAAACTCATCCACTTTATAAGATGTTTGTTAAACACTTTGGATGAGATATGAGTTAGATTATGATGGATTTATGTGCTTTTGAAAGCTTCAAGAAAGGGCTAATACCAAACACCATTAAACAGCATGGAGAATAAAATTTAAAACTACTCCAACTGTGTATATCTGAAAGAAGAAAGTCATACATGGATTGAAGGGATCATTTTCATTTTGGGGTGGAAAATACCCTTAAGGCCCAAATTTAAGCTAAATCAGCGAATGAACGAGTGCAATTTTTATTCTCATTTAAAACAAAAACAAAACACTGATACTATTTTTCCTTGTTAATATTATTCAGCGTGTTACAGGCTAAATGACATACACTACCTGACAAAAGTCTTGTTGATCCCAGTTGTAAGAGCAACAAAGAATAACTTGACCTTCTAGTTGATCATTTGGAAAAATGGCAGAAGGTAGATTTTTCTGATGAATCATCTGTTGAATTGCATCCCAATCATCACAAATGCTGCAGAAGACCTATTAGAACCCGCATGGATCCAAGATTCTCATAGAAATCAGTCAAGTTTGGTGGAGGAAAAATCATGGTTTGGGGTTACATTCAGTATGGCGGCGTGCAAGAGATCTGCAGAGTGGATGGCAACATCAACAGCCTGAGGAATCAGGACATTTGTGCGGCCTATTACATTACAAACCACAGGAGAGGGCAAATTCTTCAGCAGGATAGCGCTCCTTCTCATACTTCAGCCTCCACATCAAAGTTCCTGAAAGCAAAGAAGGTCAAGATGATCCAGGATTGGCCAGCCCAGTCACCAGACATGAAAATTATTGATCATGTCTGGGGTAAGATGGAGGAGGCATTGAAGATGAATCTAGAGAATCTTGATGAACTGCAAGAATGCTTTCTTTGCTATTTCAGATGACTTTATTATTTGAGTCATTGCAGAGATGTATGGACGCAGTCGTCTAAGTTCATGGGAGTCATACACAATATTAATTCTTTTTCCACTGCACCATGACTTTATAGTCTATACTGGACATTATTTCTGTTAAGTGACAAGACTTAAGACAAAGTCAGACCTTACTGTCCTTATTAAATGATTAATGATCAAGGCATGAGCATATTTTACTTTGGTAAAATAAACATAATCTAGAGGCTTTTGCCTTTTATATAAGTCACTTTTGATACCAAATGATCAACTAGGAGTCAAGTTATTATTTGCTGTTTCTAAAACTTGCATAAGCAACAAGACTTTTGTCAGATAGTGTAGATAACATTGAATGTTTGAGATGTTTGTTTTGTTTTCTTTTTATTTTTCATAATATTTTTGACCAGTCATTAACTAATAAATAATCAAATTCGAGTGAAATATCTTTTTGAATATAGAGAAAAAATAATAGAAATATATAGAATGTAATTCATTTACAAAAGTACAGTGTTTTGTTTTTGGGAGAGTATTATGCTCAAATGTATGTAAACTCTTTGAATGATGTCTTGCATGTATCGGTACAAGAAAAACAGATGTTTCATTTAGCCTGTAATGACAGTAATCGCAGAGCCTGCCTTGTGTGATGATGTTTTACTGGAACACAAGTGAAGTACAAAGCCTGTAGCGTACAGAAAAAAATATCATTGCATGTTAAATGAGATACATAGCTTACGTTGCCATAAAAACAGTAATTAAATGAGCGTCAGAAACACCATATTTTGAGTCAATTGCATGTACTGTATTTTAGTGTAGCGACACAGTGGCGCAGTAGGTAGTGCTGTCGCCTCACAGCAAGAAGGTTGCTGGTTCGAGCCTCGGCTGGGTCAGTTGGTGTTTCTGTGTGGAGTTTGCATGTTCTGCCTGAATTCCTCTGGTTTCCCCCACAGTCCAAAGACGTCAGCAGTCACATCATCAATAAATACAAGAGAACCAGTTCAATTGACAGCCATACATGCCCATGCCATGTCACTACTACCACCATGCATCACTGCATAGGATCATGAGCAGTTCCTTTCTTGTTCTATATTCTTCTCTTCCCATCACTCTGGTACAAGTTGATCTTTATCTCATCTGTCCATAGGATGTTGTTCCAGCACTGTAAAGGCTTTATTAGAACTCTAATCTCGCCTTCATGCTTTTGAGGCTCACCAATGGTTTACATCTTGTGGTGAACCCTCTGTATTCACTCTGGTGTAGTCTTCTCTTGATTGTTGACTCTCACACACACACACCTACCTCCTGGAGAGTGTTCTTGATCTGGCCAACTGTTCTGAAGTGTGTTTTCTTCACCAGGAAAAGAATTCTTTGGTCGTCCATTTTTTAAAGAATGTTCCAAACAGTTGTTTTAATCATGCCTGATGTTTTTGCTCTCTCTCTCTGATGGGTTTTGTTTTGTTTTTCATCATAATGATGGCTTGCTTGACTGATAGTGACAGCTCTTTGGATCTCATCTTGAGAGTTGACAGTAACAGATTCCAAATGCAAATAGCACACTTGAAATGAACTCTGGGCCTTTTATCTGCTCGTTGTAATTGGGATAATGAGGGAATAACACACACCTGGCCATGGAACAACTTAGAAGCCAATTGTCCAATTACTTTTGGACCCTTAACAAGTGGGAGGCACATATGCAAACTATTGTAATTCCTACAGCGTTCACCTGTTTTAGATGTAAATGCCCTCAAATTAAAACAGTCTGCAGTTAAAGCACATCTTGATTGTTTAATTTCAAATTGATTGTGTTGGTGCATAGAGCCAAAAATGTTAGAATTTTGTCGATGCCCAAATATCTATGGACCTAACTGTATGCATAGACAGCTTGGCTAAAGCATGGCTAAACTTGGGTTGTCAGTGAAAATCTAATAGACATCTAAGAATAGCCCAAAACTAGTCACCAAATAGGCAGATTAGACAGACTTTATATGTGTTTGATTGATGACTAGTCTAGTTTTGGTCTATTCTTAGACGCCTTTTAGACAGCTCAAATTTAGCCTTGTTTTAGCCAAGACAACAATGTTTAGACGTCTACTAGACATCTATTAGACATCTTTTAAAAACAAAAAATTCTTTCTGGGTACCGATAATTAGCACTTTTGCTGTACTGACAGCCCTCTAGCTACAAGAACTTCATTAGTTTGTGCCAAGCCTGATAATATATCCTGATGTCCTTTGGAATTATTTAAAAAAGATAGCAAATGCATGTTCATGAATGTACTTATTTGATTAGTGACCTGAATCCAGTACAGAGTGTAGTAATTAATTTTACATCAGGTTTCTTAGATTTTCCTTTCCTTATACATCCTACAACTCTATTTCTATGTTTTAGTCTTTGATTTTCATTGATGGATTTCCTAAATGTCTTTTATTTATGTCCTGCTTTGAAGAGTGTGACCATGTGCCACAGTGATTTTTCAATGTAAAGCTACCCTCAATGTCTGCCTTGTTAAACAAACAGCAAGGCCAGGCTTCAGCAAGCATTTCATGTGACGCTGAAAGAAATGAAGCTATCAAGAGCAATGCGTCGGAAAGGCAAATCACTGCCAGCTTGTTCTGAATTTAAAAAAACTAAAAAGCAAAGGCTATACACAGATAAAGCTCATCCTTTCCACTTTATTATATATGAATAAAAGCGTGTCTGTGGCAGCGCTAGCCTGATCTGCTATGAAGAAACAGTGAGCGTGAGAGAGAAAGAGTGAGGCCTTACTCTAATGGATACATTATTCATACAAGTCATCCTGCAAGGAATAGAGCTCAGCTGCCTGGGTTGCAAAAGCCTTGCCACGATGTTGCATCAGCCACCTTGCTTTCATTAATACGCACATTACCGTCTAGAGGTCTTTGATCTTTTTTTAGCAGTCGATAAAAAAGAATGGGCTATGGTTGAGCACTCCATCGCAGGGTTGAAATTGTTAGTGATTTGATTCGGGATGATGTGAGGATGGCTTTCCTGACAGACACATGGACGGGTATCAGGGATGATGGCGAGCCGGCGAATGCTCTCTGGTAGAAGACACAGTCAGGCGATGCCTTTGTTTCACTGCCAAGGCTCATTTCAGATGCTCCCCCGACTCCTTTCACTTCTTACTTTCATCCCTGTCTAAAATCTTCTAGCTCCCTTTTTTTGTCTTTTATCCTCTTTCTTCATCCCTGGTGACATTTCGCGTGCTCGCGAGGGTCCCTCCAGACTGGTTCACTTCCCCCCTGATTGTTCATCAGTCCCCCCGCCTTTTCTAAACCCACATGCCGTAAAGCCGCGGAGCATGTTGCCGCAGACGCAAGGATCATAGCTCCACTGACCTATTTTTGTAGGCTATTCTGGTGAAGTGTGGCTGCTGTGCATGCTGGGTATCTGATTTGCATTTTTGCAAAGTCACTGGCAGATGGCACCAGAGCTTGACTAGATAGTGGTGGGCTAATCCCTACCCAATTGACACAGACACACATACAATCCTCCTCGGCATCATACAAAATCCCATCCCCCTCTCTGTGGCAGATGAATGGTGGTCATGTGTGTCCTCTTTAGGTAGACCCCCTAGAGCCGGATGAAAAGCCCTGGCATCATATCAGAAGCGCTTAGGCCCTCGCTCACTCTGAGAATGGGAAGACATTTGTAGCTGGATTCAAGGGCATCACTAATAAGATTTATTCCCCTTCATATTTGGTTAGAGGGAGAGATGTTTTCTGGGAGGAAATGAAAGGAGATAGTGCCTGGGTTTAGGGATATGAGGATCCTGTGTGTGAGAGAGAGGCAGACAGGAGATTGGGATGTTTAGACTCTTCTCTCTCACACACATCTCTAGGGAGCTCAGGCTTGTTTAATTAGAGGGGTGGTGCCATGGGTAATGGGCACTGACGTCATCGGCCCCTCATCTCATTTTCCTGCTTTTCCTCACACACCCGACATCATGGCTTTCTCAGCAGTAAGAACACACAAAATCTCTCTACTGATCTAGTAGGAACTGCTTCATTAATATGGCAGCAAACTACCCTTAGCTAGAAGCTGGACTTCAGGACTGAGTTCTGTCTGGCTTAATAGTCAGGAACAGCTTGTGCAGTTTGCCAAATCTAGAGCTAGTCTGCAGATTTTGATCTGATATTGCAAAAAATACAAAGTTCTGTCATGAAACACTATTGGGCAATTAAGGCTGATTTATACTTCTGCGTCAAGCGCATGCATATGCTCCGGTGAAGCCTGCACATGGACGCATATCTCTCGCATGGCCGTGGCCGATGCTCAAACGCACCTCTCAAAAAATGTAACAACATGTCGCAACTACACTTAGCGCACGCTCTGTGATTGGTCAGCTTGGTAGCGCGAGTGTGGGTGGGACCGAGAGCTGCGCGAACTCGTTGTAGCGAGTGTTTACAAGTTTGGAGTCATAAAACCCTGCTGCCCGCTAGCGTCTTGGAAGTATTATTGCAAAGCAACACAAACAGCGAGCAGAAATATAAATGCATGGCTACAAGCAAGGCATGCACCGTGGGTCACATCGATCATTCGACGCTGAAATAAAAACCAGATTTTACACAGGTCATATCTAATATTTTAAAGGGCACTTATTTTAACCCGAAGATAAGCAATTGGTGTCTCCAGAATGTCTGTAAAGTTTCAGCTTAAAATACACATCAGATAATTTATTATAGCCTCCAGAATCTGCCCATTTTGGTGTCTGAATACAGTGTGGCTGTAGCCTGTGGCTTTAAATGCAAAAGAACAGCTTCTCCCCGCCCACCGCTCCCACGTGCATGTCAGCTTCTTATCATGCATTATGTCAGATAAACAGCTGTCAGTGACAGACACAGACAGGGATGAAGCTGATATCCAGCTCATTAGTCAAAAATACCAAGTTTATTTAATGCATTTGTGGTTGAGTTTATTCAAGCCTTTCTGAAATGATGAGTCTCACACAAGTGCCATTTGCAGTACACATGCACACACACACTCTAGTGTTTACTGACAGCATGTGGCTGTGGTGATTATAGCGCTTAAGATTTACATAGTGATTTTAGTGTCTTAATTACAAACATGCTCTGTTTTTAAAAAGTTTTAAACTGATAAAACTTGTTGTAACAAATATTTGAATCCCAGTTTCTTTGCAAAAAAAATGTTCTGTGGACATGTGTATACATGTTATTATAGGAATATGGCACCTGTCAATCAATTCGGTGGGCGGGGAAAACAGCACTCCTTTGTCACATATGTCACATGGCCTCAAAATCACTGGGATTTGGATCATATTTTAACGTCAGTAAATTTTAAAAAAGAGACTTGTTGGGTTTATATCGCCCCAATATGACTGTGAACGCAGTATACATACTGTACACACAGTTCTGTCCAAACAGCTTACAAAAGATGATTTTCATCATAGGTTCCCTTTAATGAAGGCTGTACACATTTTGATTACAACTGTTTTGATTACAACTACTCAATCTTGACCCACCAGCTATAAAACCATTTTACACCACAAAAACTACTGGCACAAACATGTACACTCCAAACACAGACACACAATAAGAAACTGCTGCTTTAATTTTCTGAGTACTGTCTTGCTAAAACATTTAAAACGTTTGCAGATATTTTTAGCACTAGAAAATATACCCTTTAGTCAAAAACAAGTGGTGCCTACTGATTAAACATTGATGAAATACTCCAGACTGATGAGAACAAAACCTAGACATACTGTAGACTTTTTTCTGATTGTTTCTTCATAAAAAAATTATTTGAGGAATGAAACCAAATTTTTGACCCGTAGGACGATATATACACAATTTTAAGACAACGCAATGATTAAATACCTCAGTGTTGTTTGCGCTCCACCTCCACATCCTCCTCCACCCCACCTCCACCTGTATAGATCTGCTACGGGGCAACATGTATGTCTTGTTTGCAGCAGGAGTGTGTTATTTTCTCCCACAGCATGTTTGTAAATGTATTAGCAGCAGCAAGTCTCTGTACTTTCTCTGCACCAATAATCACAGCAGCAGCAGCAGCATAGCAAATCTATGCCGTCAAGATCAAATACATCAAAATTGCTGTATTTATTGTCATATTAAATCTCTCAGAGACTTGTTATGACAGAAATCACATAGGATAGACACACACACACACACACACACACACACACACACACGCACACACACACACACACACACACGCACACACACACACACACACACACACATACATCCAACATATTTGAGCATAATTTGTTTCATGTCATCTAACAAGACACATATAAGGCACTAGAGAGACATATTCTGTTGTGAATGTGTGTGATCTCGAGGGCTAATACTGATCCTAAGTGTTTGTGGTTTGCATCCATAAAGACTGTGACTCACTAATTAAAGAAATAGTGTTAACGAACCAAAAGGTTGTGTTTAAACACACTGAAAGACCCCAGCCAATGGCCATTTAACACGTATGTTTGAGAAAATGTGCCAGCATGAGAGGAAATAATTGTTATATGAGCAGGTGGCAGTAATCTATGGGTGCGTTCCGTTCTAAAGAGCTCATCCTCATGCCCTAATCTCTTTGAACAGTTTACAGTCCAGAATAAGAGCTTTGAAGGGATGAAGTAGAGGTCTGCATTCCAAATATGCATTATTAATAGTTATGCATTATTAGGTCTGCACTATTTGGATTAAAGATTTTTTTTTAAACACGGTAGCAGTCAGTAACTCTGCTATAATTTGAATGGGAGCAAAAGGTCTAACAATATAGCACTCATGAGTCCCGACATTATTTAAGATTAACTTATCTGTGATTTCCTCTTTTATATTGAGCAGCGGTGCAGCCTGTGCTCACCACTGTTACACATGAGGAGTGACCACATGACCAGTGCTTTCTGCATGTGTTTTTTTATTTGCACATTCTGTGCATGCATCATCTGCATAACAGTCCTTAGAGAGGGCTTTACCATGGCAGAGCAAAGTGAAGATGCGCTGTCCTTGAAGGACATTCAGCTAGCTTTAGAAAATGCTCAGTTTACTGTTAGGAAACCCACATCACACAAGTTTGATGTATGAGAGTCTTTTTCATGCATCTTAGACACAAATGGAATTACCCTTTGCGTGATGTGATAATACCTCAAAGTTTTACCCTTTAGCAGTTAAGGGAGTCACACACCAGATGTGCCGCACCACATAGTGCAATGCATTTTAGAATTCTGAACAGATTTCTATCAGGGTACGCACACCGGTGCTGCAAGTCGGCAGCTGTCCGCAGTGCCCATCTACAACTTAGGACACTGTTCATATTTCTGCCATGCCACAGCGCGGCATCTGTTTCCTTTTAAATAACATGTGAATGTGCGCATCTAACGAATGTTACTTCCATAAATGTGCTCCATACCGCGGCGCGGATTGGTGCATCTGTTGTGCGACCAGCTTCAGTAGACTGGAACCTCAGGTTTAAAGACTGGTTTATACTTTTTAATACGTGACGCACATCGCATGCCTTGCATGTTGCTGTGCATTTATACTTCTATGTGCTGTTTGTGTTGCTCTACAACAGTGCTTAATTTGTAAATTGCGAGGTCCCCGAACAAATCGGGGTAATGACATGTTACCAGAGGCATGTAACGGCATGTTACCTCGTCATCAAGATGGTGCCGAGCATGGCTGCCGTGTTGCGAACTCCCAGCAAACTTTGTTGTGTTTTGTGTGTTTTACTTGTTTTTTTGTCGTTTTTCGTGCTGGATGTACACACTCTCATTGCCTACGACAGACACACACTTCAGGAAATTGGCTCCCCCGTTGCACATCGAAGACCGGACTTTGAGTTCGTTAACGACGCTCTGTTTACAAACACAGCAACAGAGCCCTTTGTCTGGGTCACACAACTGAAGCGACGATGGAAACGCAGCCGGAAAAGAGGAAGGAGAGCCGGCGTCGTCGTCAGACTAAGACGCCGTGGATTTCGACCTCCGCTCCCCACCATTCCGCTGGCTAACATTCAGTCACTGGACAACAAACTTTGCGAGCTACGGGTGCGCATTTCCTTCCAACGAGAAGGCAGAAACTGCTGCATTATCTGCCTTACAGAAACCTGTTTATCTGCAGAGGTACCAGACTGAGCTGATGAACTTTCAGGGTTCTCCGTGCATCGCGCGGATAGAACGAAAGAACTCACAGGGAAAAGCAAAGGAGGAGGTGTTTGTTTCTTTATTAACAACTTATGGTGTAAGGAACTTATGAGAGGAACATATATCCAGTTAGATCATTTTGTTCTCCTGATCTGGAATACCTTATGCTTCAGTGTCGACCATACTGGCTACCAAGGGAGTTCACAGCAGTTATATTTACGGCTGTCTACATCCCCCCTCAAGCCAGCACAGAGCAGGCGCTACGGGAACTGTATGGGAGCTTAAGCGAGCAGGAAACCGCACACCCTGAGGCAGCGTTTATTGTTACAAGGGACTTTAACAACGCCAATTTCAGGAAAATCGCTCCAAAATACTTTCAACATATCACCACAAACATGCGTCTTGATCGCATTCTGGACCATTGCTACTCTCCGTTCCGGGATGTCTACAAATCCCTCCCCCGCCCACCGTTTGGCAAATCAGATCACTCTTCTGTTCTGCTCTTGCCTGCTTACAGGCAGAAACTGAAATGGGAACCACCCACCCTCAGGACGTTTCAGAGCTGGTCAGACCAATCGGATTCCATACTTCAAGACTGTTTTGATCACGTGGACTGGGAGATGTTCCTGGCAGCTTTTGATGACGACATCAGAAAGTGTACTCAGTGTACTCAGACACAGTCACGTGCTTCATCAGAAAATGTATAGAAGACGTGGTCCCAACAAAAACTGTCCATATCTACCCCAACCAAAAACCATGGATCAATGGCGAAGTTCGAACAGCCCTATCAGTGCAAGCTTCCGCCTACAAATCCAGGAATGCTGAGGAACAAAAACAAGCAAATTACAACCTCAGAAAAACTATCAAAGAAGCAAAACGTCAATACAGAGACAAGGCAGAGGGTCAATTTAACACCAATAACGCAAGGAGCATGTGGCAGGGACTTAATCATTACAGACATCACAGACTTTAAAAGTAACAAATCCGCCACTGTAAACATTGCTGCGTCTCTCCTGGACGAGCTCAACTCGTTCTACGCCTGCTTTGAAGCCCAGGAGAGCGCACACACACTGCGCGCTCCCGTGGCCGATACCGAAACCGCCAGCACACTCTCTGTTTCTGTAGCGGACGTAACAAGATCTTTCCATCGTGTGAACATCCAAAAAGTGATGGGCCCAGATGGCATCCCTAGATGTGTACTTAAAGCATGCGCACACCAGCTAGCGGGGGTTTTCATGGACATCTTTAACCTCTCACTCTCTCGGTCTGTGGTTCCCACATGCTTTAAGACAGCTACTATTGTGCCTATACCGAAATCAGCTAAAACCACATGCTTGAATGACTGGTGTCCGGTGGCACTGACACCCATCTTCAGCAAGTGCTTTGAGAAGCTGATTAAAAAGCACATCTGCTCTGTACTGCCCACTCACACTGACCCTCTGCAATTTGCATACAGGAATAACCGCTCCACTGATGATGCAATTGCTTTTACCTTGCACACTGCTCTGTCTCACCTGGAAGACAAAAACACATATGTGAGAATGCTGTTTGTGGACTACAGCTCAGCATTCAACACCATAGTGCCTGCCAAGCTGGTGGTGAAGCTCCAGGCTCTGGGTCTACACAGCTCTCTGTGCAACTGGATCCTGGACTTCCTGTCAAGTAGACCCCAGGTGGTCAGAATGAACTACCTTACCTCAACCACACTGATCCTCAACACTGGTGCTCCACTGGGCTGTGTTCTCAGCCCACTCCTGTACTCCATGTACACACAAGACTGTACATCCAAACACAGCTCCAACGTCATGATTAAATTTGCTGATGACACAATTGTGGTGGGCCTAATCACCAATAATGATGAGACGGCCTACACAGAGGAGGTGCACACTCTGACGCAGTGGTGTCAGGAAAACCACCTCTCCTCAACATCAGCAAAACCAAGGAGCTGGTGGTGGATTTCAGGAGAGAGAAAAGAGAACACACCCCCATCGCCATCAATGGGACACCAATGGGGAGAGTCAGCACTTTCAAGTTTCTTGGAGTCCACATCGCTGAGACGCATCACACAGACGCAGTGCTGAGGAAGGCACAACAACGCCTCTTCTTCCTCAGGTGTCTCAGGAGGTTTGGAATGAGCCCCCACATCCTCCGCTCGTTCTACACCTGCACTGTGGAGAGCATCCTGACTGGCTGTATCACCACCTGGTATGGGAACAGCACCAGCAGCAATCGCAAAGGCCTACATAGGATTGTGCGAACTGCTGGACGCGTAGTAGGAGGTGAGCTTCCCTCCCTCCAGGACATCTACACCAGGCGGTGCATGAGGAAAGCCAAGAGAATCATCAGCGACTCCAGCCACCCAAGCCATAGACTTTTCTCTCTGCTACCCTCAGGCAGACGGTTCCGCAGCATCCGTTCACGCACCAGCCGACTGAAGGAAAGTTTCTTCCCTCAGACTATCAGGCTGATAAACACTTAACACACCCCACACAAACTCTTCCACACCCCTCACTGCACACCATCAATATGCAGCATGCACTGCACTTTAACCAATCCATACTTAAAACAATACTGCCTACACCTATGTGTACACCTATTCATTGTACATATTGCTGTCAACACTGCCAATTTTACATTGTCCTGTTTTTTTGTTTTTTTTGAGAGTATGTTGTTGTATGTTGTTGTATTTTGGACTGTCTGCATTTTGCACTGTCTGTATTTTGCACTGTCGTTGTATTTTGCACTTTCTGGAGCCAGCACCTAAGCTTTTCACTCATCACAGCACACGTGCTGCTGATGATGTGACAATAAAAGTGATTTGATTTGATTTGATTTGAGGTGTCGCGGACAAAACTAAAGAGCGGCTGGGGGGTGATGTCTCGGACAAAAGTGAAGAGGGTTGGGGAGTCACGGAAAAAAGTGAACGGCGGAGCGGGGCGGGGCTGTGTGTGAGGAGAGGGATCAGTAAAATGAAGTGCTGGATTAGATCTCAGAGGGGCCAGATCCGGATCTGGCTTGTTCCGGCACAAATTAAGCCCTGCGATGCAATAACACTTTCGAAATGCTAGCTGGCAGTGAGATTTTTGTTTTTTGTTTTTTGTGTCGAGTTTCTTCACTGGTGTTTAGTTTTTCTAAACGCTACCTTAATGTACAAGTTGCTAGAACTCATTCTAGCCTCATTCAGAGGCGGGAACCGGCAGACAATCAACAACTTTATTCATAAGGTAAACACAAAACAACAGTTTCCATCTAGAGCTACTTCATGGGACTCGAAACTTGTAAAAACTCACTCCAACAGGGTTCTTACTCCAGCCCACACTCGTCAGAGCTACCAAGCCGACCAATCACAGAGCTTGCGGTACGCGTCGTTGTGACGTGTAGTTCCGTTTATTGAGAGGTGCGCATCAACATCAGCATCAGCCACGGCGAGGGCAAGGCACCTTAACCTTGTGAAGGCTGTGCCAGAGCATACACATGTGCTTGACGCAGAAGCATAAATCAGCCTTTAGGCAGCACTGACATTTAGCCTACAATTCTTGCACAACTTACAGTTTTAGCTGTTATCTCTCTCTTTTTGTAGTACACAATTTAAACGTGAGATTTTGGAAACAGTCGGGTCTGGTAGAAAATTATTCTTGGCGGACAACGGGTGAACAAAGACTGAACATACATCGGGATCAGTCGGGTGTGGAAGAAACATGGCGGGAGCACGACTAAAAAATCAGTCCCATGCAGACCTCTACGATGAAGGTATAGGGAGACTAAAAAAACTTTTCCTTTAGTGTCATCTTGCATCATCTGGGTCACAAATGAAATATTCACCAAAAAAAAATTTTCTCTGGTACCATTCCAAAACCTTCTTTCTGAAGGGCCTTTTGAACTTCACTATTTTGAGCACTTTGGCTTGAAATAACCATTCAAAATGGTGGTGATGACAGTTACGCTTTGAAAGAAAAAAGTTTGTTATTTATGAATGGAAACTGAAACTACTGTAGATATACAGACTGTAAACAAACCACTGCTCAGGTAAGATGATCAAATAAATCTTGACTTTTTTGTATGTACATATTTGGTTTTCGTTTTCGTTTTTTTCAATAGTCAATTGTTTTTGTCTTCTTTTGTACTGGACCAGTAATCTGAACAGCCAATCAGAGAGATCTGTTTCAACAGCTGGACAATGTTGAATCAGCATGCTCAGTCAGCCAAAAAGCAGCCAAAAAAGTCTGTAAGAGAGCCGAGAGATGTTATAGGAGCTTAACTTTGAACCGCGCTGCAAAAATGAGGATACAAAAAAAGCAGAAGTGAGACATTCCAACAAAGTGATTTACTCCTCTGAATCAGACTACTCGGGGCTTTATTTGACAGAGATATGACACTTTATGTGGGTGTGATTGAGTGTGTCATCATGTCATACATGTGTGGTGCATTCTGTAAATAGTCTGATCGTGCTTGATTAAAAAAAAAACTAGCTTGATACAAGAACAGCTAGTCATTTTAAAAACGAGGCTGCTATTACTGAAAAATATGGTCAAGCTTTGCAACTACCCAGGACTGACGGCAGCATGCCAGCTGTAAATCTGGAATCAGCAGCTGTACATTAAAACTGTCATTCTGTCATCTGTCCCGCCCATGCACAGACTGACTCAGAAAGCTAGACGTCAAGGTGACTTGAGCACAACCCGTCCAACTAGCGCAGGCCTCCTTGTTTCGAGGTTGCAGAGAGTCATTAACAACCCTTATGCTTTGCGCAATGCTAGCAGGATCCACGCCATCTGTAGCTTGTGAAATGGTGCCACACTGCAAAGTAGGCCTTGTTAAGAAAATGTGTGTCCCTATAGGAAAGAATTAAATTACAACTGAGGGTCATTTAATATGGAAATTAGTTTATCAAAAAGAGTAATGCAATTGCTACTTACACTGTAAGAAATAAAGCTATAAAAGCTGTCATTATATGGTGGTACTCTTCTGTTCTGTTTAGGTGCTAATACATACCTTTAGGGTACAATATGGTCCCTTTAGGTACTAATATGAATACTTTAGCTACCAATATTGGCACTTTAAGTACATAAGTACTTTTTGAAAAGTCCAGGGTTTTTATACCATTAGCTATAGTTAATATTTGATAAGGCAGTAATGAGCAAACTTTTGTTACAGTCTTTATTACCTAAATGCAACTGTTTATTGTAAGTTCATGTCAGCCCAATGAATACAATTAACGGATGCAACCTTTAGTTTTGATTAATGTTTAATACTACATGATTAACACATGAGTTTTCACTGTTAGTTAAAAGGAATTGTTTACCCAGAAGTGAAAATTAACTCACCCTCTACTTTTTTCTCACAAAAAATGTTTTGGAAAAATGTTGTAAACTGGTAATTATTGACATCCACAATAGGAAAAAATCCTATGGAAGTTAATTGCTTCTGGCTAAACTAAATAGTGAATTAATTCAGGTTTGGAACAATTGAGTAAATGATGACAGAATGTTTTTAGCGGTGTAATCTATCCTTTTAGCAAATGTAGTTAATGAATTTTGACAAAATAATGAAACCATTTTTTAAGGTGTTACTAAATGCACTTTATGTGTGGTGTTTTATGAGGTGGTACAGAGATAGTCCTCTTTCTTGACTTTACACAGAAACAGCAACGCGTGCAGCATGACATCACTTTGTTTCAGAGACGCTATTAGTTAAATGCGTGCAAAGTAGAACACAGAAGCAGCTTGAAGCAGAAATCGTGAGTATGTCTGTGGCCTGGAGGTATTATAAAGTTTATGACGACAACATTGCCATAGCAAACTGTGAGATATGTAAACTTACAAAAAATACATTAAAAAATATGTTTTTATATTAGATTTCTTTTATATTTACTGTTGCACTAAAGCAGGGGTTTTCAAACTGCGGGGCGCACCCCACCAGGGGGCGCCAACACCTATTAAGGGGGGCGCAAGACATTGAGGCGTGCACTCGAGTAAATTATGATGACGATTTTTATGCATTCACTAGAGGGAAAATTATGATTAACGTTAGCTCCACAGTTAACTATCAGGCACCTGTAGAGTTGCATTACAGTAAAATATATTCTAATAAAATGAACATATATATACAAATAGAATGAATGAAAGTCAAACCGGTGAGCCATCTGACAAAAAAAGTGCCCTTCTGAATCAAATTAGCAGGATGCCCTTCTGGACCTTTCACTTACTTTGAAGACACTACTTACGTTTACATGGACATCAGTAAAAGTTATTTGCCTTAATCTGAAAAAGACAATAATATAATTACGTGAAGTGCTTTTTGAATGTTGCGTCACCAGGCTATTCATGTTTCCTTCGTAAATTCACGAATTCATGTCATTTTGGGTGTTTCATCTTTAATTGCTCGACTTTAACTGCAATTCGGCAGTTTAATTTTCACTCATGAACATTTTACTCATGCCCCATGACAAACTGGGTTATTTGATGCAAATATGAAGGACTGGTGGAAGAGTATTGCTTCTATTGATACTGCAAGTCATACTATTGGGGCATTTTGTGATGTGTGTGGGTGTGTGTGTGTGTGTGTGTGTGTGTGTGTGTGTGTGTGTGTGTGTGTGTGCGGTCCTTTACTGACAGCCCCATGTGTGGATCTTGTCACAAAATGCGAGAGGGGTCTGGATGCAGACCTGGTGCAGTGCAATCTGAACTGCATCCAATGCTTTTTAATGCGCTCCCCTAACCCTACCTGTCACAGTGACGTCACTCACTCCATTGAGTGCATTGTGTCTGACATTGCATCGCTGAGTGATGCAATCTCAGCCTGCATAATAAAGGCTGCATCCAGATACTATTGCAAAATGTGGTAAAAAAAAGTCCTACATGAAGGTAATAGTTTGATTGCGGTGTTTACTTCAATAATGTTACTAATACTGCATATGCATACTCCACGTCTTAATTCCATTTGTGTTTAGTTCAGTTATGACTAGTCAGATTAAGGTCATCAAAAATTGCTGTTTACATGGTAGACTCTTAATCAGAGTATTGTCTTAATCATATTTAAATTGGATATTAAGTACTGTTGCCCATGTAAACATACCCAATGTTAGACTCAACCACACCGTCAAGGCTCTGTGAACTTGGCACTGAGAAGCAGCATTTTCTGTATGTATGTACATCAAAAGCAAGTATGCTATATGGCTCATGCTTATGCTTGAGAGTGGAAGATAATTTACGATTAGTCGTGTCAGGAATCCGACCACAGATTATCATGTTGTCCTCACAGAAAAAGGCTCAGCCATCACACTGAATCAGGTAAGCTATATTTATGTTTCAATGTAATTAATGCTACGCACTTTAAATGCAGTAAGTAATGAAATTACTGTATGTTTGTGCATACATTATCATTTTGGCTCAAGGGAGGGGTGCCTGGGGGGGCGTGAGTGAAATTGGACCTAAAAGTGGGGTGTCCTAAAAGTTTGAAAACCCCTGCACTGAAGTCCAAAAGTGAAGATGTTATTTATTACTTGATTGTTTAAGCTACCTTATAGAAGTGCTCTGTTTGTTAACAGAGTTGTTGAATGCTAAAATAAGGTGAAACAAATATAAAATAAGGAACATCCTGGATCTGTTTCTCTTCTTTATTCTTTTTTTTATTATTGTATTGTATTATAGAAGTATCGCATTGGGTTTCGGTATCGGTAGATACTCAAAATTAAATGACTCAGACTTGGACTCGAGGGCAAAAAAACCTGCTCCTGCATCCTGCCCCTAAAGAATTACAAACTGTCTCCCAAAATTGTTGAGTTCATAGATTTGGTTTTATACTTCACAAGCATTAAACAACACTCTAGATGATGTGAATTTGTACAGTATGACAGTATTTCAGACATACTGTATTATATCCACTATGTTGTCACTGTCATGTGTCCTATATTGTCAGTTGCATCACTTCACTGTCATTCACAAATCCTCTTCTCATGGCCTCACGGGTTAGTAGTGTCCATCATATTTGCCCTTTAGCATCTCGAAAAAAGTGATTGTTGTTTTTTCAGCAATGCCATTGACCTGGGGTGTCAGTTCCTGGATGGCTGCAACCCTGCACAGTTTAGTTCCAACCCTGCTTCAACACACTCACCTGTAGATTTCAAGCAAGCCTGAGGGACTCACTTAGTTTAATCAGGTGTATTTAATTAGGGTGGGAACTAAATTGCTCAGAGCTCTGACCTTCCAGAGTTTGACACCTGTGCCATAGACGAACAGTTTTTTTTCAATAACATTTTATATAATTAGAAATAATAGGCAAGGCAAGGCAACTTTATTTATATAGCACATTTCATACACAATGGTAATTCAAAGTGCTTTAAATAAACAATAATAAGAAACAAGTTAAAACTGATGAAACTGATGAAATTTAAAATAATAAAAAAAAATTAAAAATGATTAAAAGATAAAAACAGATTAAAATGTGTTAAAACAGGTTATAAAACAATGAAAAAAGAAAGACACAATAGTGTGATCTGTCAGACACAGCACAGTGCTCATTCAGTAAAGGCACAGCTAAACAGATGTGTTTTCAGTCTGGATTTGAATGTGCCTAATGTTGGAGCACATCTGATCATTTCTGGAAGCTGATTCCAGCAGTGGAGAGCGTAGTAGCTGAAGGCAGATTCACCTTTTGACTGAACCCTTGACATTTATAATTTACTTGATCCTAAAGATCTGAGTGATCTGTTAGGTTTGTAGTCAGTCAGCATATCTGTAATGTGTTGAGGTCCTTGGCCATTTAGTTACTTATAGACAAGTAGTAATACTTTAAAATCTATTCTGAATGTAACTGGGAGCCAGTGTAAAGACCTGAGGACAGGTGAGATGTGCTCTGATTTTCTGGTTCTGGTCAGAATCCTGGCCGCAGTGTTCTGGATGAACTGCAATTGTCTGACTGTCTTTTTGGGAAGGCCAGTGAGGAGTCAATTACAGTAATCCACTCTGCTGCTGATAAAAGCCTGAACAAGTTTCTCTAAGTCCTGGCTGGAAACAAAGCATCTAATTCTTGCAAAATTTTTGAGATTGAGATTTTTTTTCTGTTTTGACTATATTGAAACTAATATCTGACTCCAGAATCACACCAAGATTCTTGACCTTATTTTTTGTTGTTTGACCCTTAGAGCCAAGGTACACATTCACCTTGAGAACCTCATCTCTATTCCCAAATGCAACAAGTTTTCTCTTTGTTTAACTTTCTCTTTCTCTTGAAGAAGGTTTTGGCACATCCAACTGTTAATTTCATCAATGCATTGGCAGAGGGTGTCAATGGGGCTGAAGTCATTAGGCAGCAGGGCTAGGTAGATCTTAGTGTCATAGCTGTGGTAGGAGATTTGGTTCTTTCTCATTATTTGGCTCAAAGGGAGCATATAAAGGTTGAACATCATTAATACATTTAACATTGTTTTATTGTGAAAAGCATTTGAAAAACGTACAAAATGTTATTTATAGAATTCTATTGATGCCGAAAGTTTGTCATTGAACACTTGATAAAGAGTTTTTTCCATCCAGGTACATTTTGACCACTGTTTAATGAACACAAACAATTCTTTGCAATTATCTACATGAAAAGTTTTGTGATCCTGGACAAAATATGTCATGAATGTTTATTATTATTTAATAATAATAAATTATTAATATTATTATTATTATTACTTTAATTGAGATTTATACATCACATGGAAACAAACTAAATACACTGTCCATTGATGTAATTGTGTCAGGGTGGCTAAGATACAACTATATGAAAATCTGGAATTTGAGGGTTCAGAAAATCTCAATATTGAGAGAATTGCAGTTGAACAAATGAAGGGCCTAGCCAAGCATAAAACTAATCAAAAATTGAGTTTGGATATATATATATATATATATATATATATATATATATATATATATATATATATATATATATATATATATATATATATATATATACAGTAGAAAATGTATAAAATATCTTAATGGAGCTTAATCTTTGCTTAATATTCTGATTATTTTGCATTAAAAAAGGTCAATAATGTCGACCCATACAATGTATTTTGGCTATTCCCAAAAATTTAACCATGAGTTGATAAGACTTATAATAGAGTTGATAAGATAATTTATTATAGAGCTGATGAGAATATTATAGAGGTAATATAGAGTATTATAAAGAACTTATAGAGTTGATAAGAATAAAACCATGAGTTGATAAAACTGCTTTGGTCACGTTTAATCATATCAGATCTCCATTATGCCTTCTCACCTATAATAGATCAACATCTAAGCATAGAGTTTTCTTTTGTGTCTTTATGTTTTTTTGTGAGTGCCTCTTTGCATAACTCTGAAGTCCACTCAGATCCCAGTTGAGTCATTGAAATGGTGACTTTTTTACAGAAGCTTCAGAGGCCTGGTTATGTTGTCAGATGAAAAACACATTCAGATCAGAGAGCACGGGCGACAGATGGGCTCCAACAAGTCAGGATAGACAGACACTGACCACTGCCCCGCAGGAAGTGATGGCTCAGAGCCCGCTGTTTAGTGCTGACGTAGAGCCCAAGCTGTACAGGAACCCAATCAGATCAAGAGGGTACAGTCCTACCTTTGGGCAGATACTGAATCAGTGGTTTGGTTGCGACCATGGGAAGGCTTTTGCAGTAAAAGTAGGTTGTGCTGGAGGCTGCGTTGGAGGGTTCATGCATGGTATGTGCTTAATGAGTATTCGTGCATATGAATTGAAGTCAGACGTTATGTAAGAGCATATGTGTCTGGTTCGAACAAGTTAATTGTATGTTAAATAGCTTAACCTCTCATGAGAAGAGACGAGTAGTGAGAGGACTGGTTGTACATGTACTGTGGCAGTGACACACCCTAACCCCTAATTCTTGTGGAAGTGTGCGCATACAATCTCAGGGGAGTGAAGTCAAATCACACACACACACACACACACACACACACACACACACACACACACACACACACACACACACACACACACACACACACACACACACCAATTAACGTCTGTAAGGCTGAAACATCACATGTCTAACACTGCACTGCAAAAAATGCTTTTCTTACTTAGATTTTTTATCTTGTTTCTAGTTCAAATATCTAAAAATTCTTAAATCAAGAAGAATTTTCTAAACAATCAAAACATATTGTCTTGTTATCAGAAATAATATGCCAAAATTAAGTGAGTAAAACAAGCTAAATAATCTGTGAATGGGGTAAGCGAAATAATCTTATGCCAAAAGGAAAAACAAGATTTTTTTGCTTACCCCATAGGCAGATTATTTAGCTTGTTTTAAGGAAAAACTCACTTAATTTTGGCATATTATTTCTGAAAATAAGAAAATATATTTTGCTTGCCTAGAAAATGCTTCTTGATTTAAGAATTTTTAGATGTGTGAACAAGAAAGAAGACAAAAAATCTAAGTAAGAAAAGCATTTTTGCAGTGTGCCAGACAGCTGTTCAAAAATGTATTAACTCTAGTTATCATATTATATTATCTTCTTTTTGTTAAAGTCGTTGCCCTTTTCTTCTATAGTGATGTACTGTATATCCGGGTAAAACATTGTCTGAGAAAAATGTTTCTCAAATGAGGTGAAAAAGTCAGGCGGTGCATGATTTGGTATTGACAATCAGCATTGTTAAATTAATATACTGCATACAGTTGAAGTCAGAATTATTAGCCCCCTCTGAATTTTTTTCTTTTTTAAATATTTCCCAAATTGTTTAACAAAGCAAGGACATTTTCACAGTATGTGTGATAATATTTTTTCTTCTGGAGAAAGTCTTATTTGTATTATTTCAGCTAGAATAAAAGCAGTTTAAACATTTTTATGAACCATTTTGAGGTCAAAATTATTAGCCCCTTTAAGCATTTTTTTTCACGACTGTTTACAGAACAAACCATCGTTATACAATAGCTTGCCTAATTAACCTAACCTGCCTAGTTAACCTAGTTAAGCCTTTAAATGTCACTTTAAGCTGTATAGAAGTGTCTTGAAAAATATCTAGTCAAATATTATTTACTGTCATCATGGCAAAGATAAAATAAATCAGTTATTAAAGATGAGTTATTAAAACTATCATGTTTAGAAAATGTTGAAAAAATCTTCTCTCCGTTTAGTGAAGTTTCATAAACTAATTTTGAGAGGAGCATGTGGTATGATTGAGCATGTCTGGCCATTCATCTGTAATCAGTAATAATCCAATCAGAGCGATCCTAGTTTACTATAAATGGATCATTTTCTCCCTACTGCTCTATCTTCGTTTGGAAGAATCCCCCCTTCCACCCCATCTCCTCCTTTTCCTCCCTTTTCTAAAGGAGGAGCTCTCGAGACCTACCTGATCTCGGATCTCCTGATATGCTTATCGACCGGCCGAGAGCCCTGGGCTCAAATATCTCCGAGCTCAGGGTTCTCTCCTGGGACAGCATGCCAAACGTGCTTTAAACGCCAAGCATATCTAAGTGGGAACTCTTGAAACAGAAATTGGGGAAAAAACGGGGGGCTAATAATTCAAAACGTCGAACCAACATCTTAAACCAACATCATATTGACAACAAATACTGACATTTATTTGTCAGGTTTGGCAGCCAAAATCAAACATCTGATAGACGTCATAGTGGTAACATCATTAGACGTTGATATCTGATGGATTTTAGGTTGACCGTTGGACATTGACATCGACGTGATGTTGGGTTCTGATGTCAACTCAATGTCCCTATGACGTTGGGGTACAACGTCAATCTGACGTCATGTTGACATCTTGTGCCTGCTGAGTGTTGAAGGCCATTTCGGTCATCATACAGTAAACATCTGTCATCTTCTCATCAGTGACATGCATCTAAACAGTCTCTGGGTCAATGCGTGGAAAGATTTTGGACATTTTCTTGGACACTTTTAATGCTTCCAAACAGTTTACTGCAATTATAAAGGCCCATGTCTTGAGGTAGTTCATTATGATGTGATTTCCCTTCTATGTGTGATTTAATTGGACAGGAATCACAGGACTGATTTTTCTAATTCCCATAGACAAGAAAAAATAAAGTAGAGACTGCAGCTTGACGGAAAGTAGTGGAGTAAAAGTACAGATACTGCACTGAAAATGTACTCAAGGGGAAGTAAAAGTACACATTTTTAAAACTACTTAGTAAATTACAATTCCTGAGAAAAACTACTTAATTACAGTAGTTTGAGTATTTTTAATATGTTACTTTACACCACTGCCTATAAGTGTGTGTTTTGTTACAGCTCTGTCTTCATCCATTCGTCAATCTTCTTTTTATTTTGTTAGCAATGCTCATCTTCCAGCAATCTAATCCCAGAGGACAAAATAATACACCGCCCTACATTTTTTTTCTCATTTCACAACCATTTCAAGATAATGTACATCACGATAGAGGAAAAAAGGCAACACAGGCTCATTCCGAAAACGTAGTCCTACATACATTTCTGGAGATTGCGAATTATGTAGCCAGAAGTATATATGGCTGCATTTAATCTTTAAAACGAACCAAGGGGCGGCATTTAACTGTTCCTTTTTGTGGTAGCAGCTGACCGCTTACCTCTATATAGACGGTTTTCCTGCTGTTACCAATAGTTTGTCCAATGGCTCGCAGCATACGTCAGCGAACTTGAGCCGCAAAGAGGAGTTGACTGCAATGATATCGGTCGGTTTGTCAGTCAGTCAGTCGACAGTGGCCTCTGGTGAATTTCAGCAAGAAGAGCAGGCGCGAATGGCACTCGCAAGAGATATTTGAGATCTCAAAAAGTGTACACAGCATCTTCTAGTGGATTCGCGAAAACAAAAACTGTGAAAAACCTTACCTTCTGGGTTGTATTTGGTGCTCTCCAGAAATGTATATAGGCTTAAGTTTTCAAAATGAACCTGGTTTGAAAAAAGTCTTAACTTCCGTTTCAAGATGATTTTAAAGTGTTGTCACTTAATATTCAGGGATTAAAATATAATATATTGAGCAACTTTGTTTGTACATGTATCTTCATTTAAGAACGTTTTGATATTTGCAAAACAAAAGACAAAGGTTTTTTGTAAGAACAAACATATGAAATATCACTATTGGGACTTTTTTATTTCGTGATTTTCTGACCCTAATCTAGATCTTCTTCAACTTCCTGAAAGTAAAAATTTGGCCTTCCAGTGCAGTTTGGAGTGCTATCTGCTCAGCACTAGACGTTTTACAGTCTTTCTCTCATCAATCAGCTTTCTAAAGAGGCCTGTGTATAGAAAGTGGAGGAGTGTGTTATTTGGCCAGAGCCATGAGCAGGACAATCTAACGCTTGGCTAAAGCCTTTTCAGCTCAGATTAGACCAGTGCTCTGTATTATATACAATGGCCCTCCCCTGGTTGTAAATCTGTTACAGCTTTGGACTTTAGACTGCAGAAGAGAGGGCAGAAATCTGGCGCGAGCACTTCTGCTCATTTTGGGGCTGAATGGGGGGAAGGGAATGTGAGCCAGAGCCTGGGAGGCACAGCCAATCAGATATGAGGACACGTCTGTTGCTTTGTTTTGACTGGTCACTTACATTTCCCATCATTTTCCTCTCCTCTGTGCCACAGAAGCATTCAGTATTCTCAGCCTGGGCTCATATGTGGTGTATTATTCATTTGGATGTTCAAAGGTATATTGCTTTCAATAGAATGGAGCATGTATATTGCATTTCAGACAGCCTTGAGTATGAAACAGTCAGACGGCGATGATGGAGAAGAATTGAGTCACTTCTGTTCAGTCTTCTCAAGTTTTTGGACTCATCTGAACCCTGCTAGTGCTTGATTGTTTGTGTTCTAGACTTTGATGAGAAACTTCAGTCTGAAAATGAAACACATTCTTCAAATATATTTGATTATGCACTGAACCGTTTATTACAAAGAGTGTATGAGAGTGTCTTTGAGATTTTATAATGAACTTGTGGGCAGTGTAGATGCTGTTTACATCCATTTTAATATCTCAGTTTGGTTTGAAGAATCCAAGTCCAACATTTTAGTATATGTTCATACAAACTTATTTATCCACCACTGTTACGACCATCAGTCTCTCAGTATACAGAGGCAGATAATTAATTAAATAAATCAACCTGTTTGGATATTGTTTGGCTGTGAGAGTGCAACATAAAAGTATTTATTTCCCAAACCATTCATTTTCAGCGATTATTTTAAGATTGTCGAACTGCAAAATGAAGAATTTAAATTGAAATCACGATGTCAGTGCTCAAAATGTAAAACCAACTATTATTATTAAGAATTGTTTGGCCATAACGAAACCTCATGGTGATTGCGTTTTAAATATGAACTTGCAGTGAATTGATGGTAATCTCTAATACTGTGTATTTGTGACATTTTAATGTCAGTCTGTACATTTAAGGGATAGTTCACCCAAAAATAAGTGTTTTACTATGTACATTAATGAGTCAATTGTCTTGTTGCCAACATTCTTCAAAATGTCTTCTTTTGAGGTCAGCAGAACAAAGAAACACCTATAGGTTTGGAAACTTGTAAATTGTGAGTAAATTGGAGTTTTTGTGTGTGCTGTCCATTTAATATAAGCCTAGAATCTTTAAGCACTATAATTAAATCAAAAGTAATGAATCATATCACCCCACAGCCCAAGAGCGGTTACTCACTGAAGCTAAGCAGGCCTAAACCTGGTCAGTACCTAGATGGGAGACCACATGGGAAAATAGGTTGCTGTTGGAAGTAGTGTCAGTGAGGCTAGCAGGAAGTGCTCATGCCCTAGTATAGTGAAGGGGACACTATACTGTCAGTCAGTGTTGGGGTAATGAGTTACATAATAATAGTATTTTTTTAAGTAACAAGTAAAGTAACTCATTATTTTAATTAATAATTTAAAATTAATTTAAAATTAAGCAATAATATTTAAGTTCCTTTTTTTAAAATGTTTTTTTAAATTCAAGTTACTTTTTGCATTAATTAATTTGCTTTTAAAAAATAATTTGCTGAATTTAAATTAGTGTAATCTTGTTGAATCACACTCAATAAGAGAATGAGTTCCGCGCGAAAACAGACAGAAAACAAGAAAGCACAGCCTTACATTTTTGTAATTGAAGTATTTTCATTATTAACATATGGAAGAAAAGGGGATTGTCTCAATGGACAGTGATTTTACTGAACTAAAAAGACAAAAATTCAAAAGTTGCTTTAAACTTTCATTAATCTGTTTATACGGCATGTATAGCATCGGGAGCTTCTCAGAAAATAGTGTTGTTCTTATTTCTAACAAGTAAATGAAGGTGTAGGTTATACAGTGTGTTGTTAAAAGCAGAGCTTCTCTGTTTAAAAAAAGAAAAACATCCTGCAAGCTCTAAAAGAGATCAAGCAGGTATGAGAAAGTTACCTAAAAGTAACACATTTCTTTCCATTAAAAGTAACACAACTAGTTACATTTCTGGAAGTAACTCAATATTATAATGCATTACTTTCAAAAGTAAATTTCTCCAATACTGCTGTCAAGCCGTCTTTCGGAGGAGATGTTAAACCGAGGTGCTGACTCTCTGTGGTCGTTCAAAACCACATGGCAGTTCTCGTAAAGAGTAGGGGTCTAACCCCAGTGTCCTGGCCAAATTCCCTTCATCGGCCCTTACCCATCATGGCCTCCCAATCCTCCTCATCCACCGAATTAGCTCTATCACTGGTCTTTCCACTCCACCAATAGCTGGTGTGTGGTGTGTGCATTGGCACCGTTGTCCTGTGGCTGCCGTCACATCATCCAGGTGAATGCTGCACACTGGTGGTGGTGTGGAGAGACCCCCCTCATGATTGTAAAGTGCTTTGGATGTATGGTCATACATGATAAATGTGCTATATAAGTACACATTAATTACTTATTATTTACATTTCCTAAATTTCTATACTAGAAAAATGTAAAAAATGTTCTGGACTATTGCAACATCTTGATTTTTTTATTCAGAAGTTTAATGGTAACTTTGTTGTATGTTTCCTAGAGAGGAGAGACTTTCCTCTGGCAACATGTCATACTTGTCCCATCTTTTTCTATTGGTACTGTTGTGAACTTT